>NC_041382.1:225101477-225257832 GCF_002162155.2 Triticum dicoccoides
CGGTGAGAAGCACCCCACCCAAAACCCTAAGATAGAGAGTGGGGTACCTCTCCGGTGAGCCCCCCTCCCCGCCGCGGATGGTTCTTCCTTAACTCCAGCGAGATCCCCCACCCGCTGAAAATCGACTGACCCAAAAGTCGATTCAGTCGACTGAAGTGTAGCTAAATCGGAGCAGAGCGGCAGCATGAGCGAGGGGGAGAGCAGCAGCAGCGCGAGCGTTCGAGCGAGAGCTGGAGCAGGAGCAGCAGCGCGAGCGAGCGAGAGCCGGAGCAGCAGCAGCTGGGCGAGCAAGCGAGCGAGAGAGGGAGCAGCAGCAGCGCGAGCGACCGAGCGACAGCCAGAGCAGCAGCAGCAGATCCGGCTGGTATGGACGCCGCCGCCGAAGGGGCCTCGCACTGGGGAGAACTGCCGTGGAGATGTCAAGGGCGGCGCCGGCTTCAAGGTAGCCGCTCCATGGGGGTGCGGGATGGAGCACCGTCGGCGCCGGGAGGTCGAGTTAAGGAGAAGGTGCGATGCGATGAGTGTACAACCTCTTTGGTGGCGCCGAGTAGGCATCGGCTTAGTCTGAGGAGTCGGTGAGGATGTTGCGGTTCCGGTGGAGTAGGTTAAGGGGGTGTTGTGGGGATGGAGCAGCCGTGATAGATGAGGCGATCGTTGGAGCACCTCATTGGAGGTGGAGGATGGGGCGGCTGTACTGGCGGGACGACGGGATGGACGACAGATCCTTATCCAGGGAGGCGGATGAGGGAGGTCGACCTATTGCGGTGGACGACATCGTCGGGGAAGAGGCTCTGGCTGGGCAGCGGTGAGGTGACGGACGGAGGAAGGTGGGGTTTCGTGGCTGGAGCGGAGGGGTTATCGCAGCCAGATTTCGAATGGCGAAAAGGAGGCGATGGGAGGGGGGAACCATGACTTAGGGAAATGTTATCCAAAATGTAGGGTGTGTTAATTACCCCCACCGATTTGAACTAGTAGCCCTTTCGGCTCAGGGTTAGAAGGGGGATTTCGCATGTCGGGATTTGGCAGCTGGAGGGAGTTTTCATGCATGTTGTAATTTCGGGATAGCAAAGTGCGGGTTGTGAAGGCGCCAGTTTTGGGAGCACTATATCTGAATTTTTGGGATATAACAAGGTGCGGGTTGAATTTTAGGGACAAGCCTAATGTGTAATATTGTACTTGGACGTACCAAATCAATTCACACTTCTCTCAACAAAAAAACGAAAAAATAAAACTATTCACACCACACAAAGAGAGTGTCTTGTCCTGTTTTACTATACAAATGCTATTCAAAGCTACTCCCTCCTTCCATCTATATAGGGCCTAATGCGTTTTTCGAGGCTAAATTTGACCAGCCTAATATTAGAGCAATAATATATGGCATGCAACTTACACAAAGCACACCGTTAAATTCGTGTGTGAAAGGAGATTTCAATCATATAATTTTCACATTGTGCATGTCATGTACTATTAATCTTGCCAGTAGTCAAAGGCGGTCTTAAAAACGCATTAGGCCCTATATAGATGGAAGGAGGGAGTATGGATCCATGTTATGTCCAATTAAATTTTTTCGCTGGCTGTATAATGCATGTAACCTACTCATGCCGACATTTTAGTGCATTCCAAATGTCTATACCACCGGTGCAATTCGAACTGAATTTGAATTTGTTTCCCTATTTCAATAAGAATCTACAATCATGATTGTTGCCAACTTCAACCATCATTCGTGTATTACCTTAACAACACACCACATGATTACTATAGAGATAGATATGAACTATATGTACTATTGAACTCGAATTCAATTTTTTGAATACACTTGATGTTGATTCCAAATAATATTACATTTGATGTACTAACTAGATATTCATAATCTAAACCATGTTCCATACCTACACCGCGTTTATCACACAATGTATAGTGCCCCACCCCCTACATTATGACAAGTATTTAGCCCTGAGCTGCAAAAGCCACACATTAGCCCAAATTAGAATCAATGTTCTACATTATGATATCTTCTTCAAGTATCCGTATCCACTTTTTTTTAATGAATTATGATCTATGTTCGTCTTTAACACCTTCACGATCCTCTTCTCTTTGTAGCTAGCTAGCGCTAATTTTCTATTATGCATGCACACGCCCGCCCCCTCTCACCCTCCCTCAGCGTCCCCTCCATCGCGCATGTTCGTTATTTCTCTTTAGGTCGTTCACCCGCGGTGTGTATAGGCCCCCTGACTCCTTCTTTCTGGCACACACCGGTCGATATACCTCTCTAGACAAGTGTGCCTACCACAAACACATACTTCCCCTCTTCTCTTCTCACCGTCCATGCCCCCTATGTCCAATACGGTTCTACGCAGGTGCACACTCCCGCCCCTCTTTTCATCGATCTCATATTCGCACACTCCTCCCCCCTCGATATAGTGGGCCTCTCGCACCACCTCCTAGCTGCACCCCTCTCCCCCTATCTGTCTCTCCGGACCTTATTTGCTTCTAACACATGCATGCATGTATACGGACTGATCTCCCTACATATAGCTAGGTCGACTATAATTCTTTTTCCCCACACGCCGATAGACTTACCTCACTAGTTATGTCTCTCCCTTTCTCGGACACACGACGGTTGATCTTCCTATGTAGTTACGTATGCTTACCACAACCATATCGTCTCCCCTCATAATCCTTGGATATCTCCCGACCCATCTCTCACACGCACGTGCATAGACAGACAGACATCCCGCCCTCTCTTATTGATATTGCACTTGTACCCTCCAATTGTCTAGCAGGCCTCTCCCACCATTTGTGAGACGCCAATCCACCACCAACCCTCCGACACTCTACCTTTGTCTTTCTCCCAACCTTATTCCTCTGCTACACATATCCATGGATGTCGGTTGATCTCCCTCTATACATAGCTAGGTCTCTCTCCTTCTCCACACATATACTAGTCGATCTACCTCTCTATAGTTAGGTCTCTGCCCCCTCCCCCCCACCGATAGTCGAACATTGTAGGTAGGTATCCATGCCACAAAGAAAAACTGCACCTCTGCCCTCTCAAATTCCAGTAGGCCAGCCGCCCTGTATCTTTGACATGGGAAAACACAAATTCGATGGCACTCTTTATCGATCGTGCAGCCACACACTTCATCCATGTTTTCGATTCTATTGATATCTCACGATGATGATCCCTCCACTCTCTTCTCGTGGATCGCTCCCTCTATATATGATATATCCATGACTCTGTTTCGCACACATTGCATATGTTACATTTTTTGTTTGACCAATTATATATTTTCCTTTATTTTACACCTTCTCACAACTTTGTCTTCAGTTGTGATGTGAATATTGGCGCTGATCTGTGAACCATTGAGATGCATTAGCAGCCATGGTAGTTTCATTTGTATTTGATGGAATATTGTAACGGGATGTTCTTGAGGCAAGAGGACACATGAATCCTAAGTTGAAACCTTTTTTTGCGGGAACCAAAGTTGAAACCTTCATATCATCATAGTACAATTTCATTAAAATTATGCGTACATATATAATCCTGAAGGATTGATAGCAATGCCAGAAACAATTCAACTTCGTTTCACCGACATGTGGGACATCCTTCATTCGGCTCCACCTACCGTGCAGCAATATTGAGTGCACAACTGCAGGGAAAGATTCACCCTAGTCATTGCGCCGCATTAGTAATGACTAGTGGGCTGTCAAATCACAAAGCCCCACCTTCACCATAGTAAGTTGCTCGGACGAAGTAACCATCATTTCTCTGTTCCTTGAATCCGCTAGTACTCCCATATTCCCAGAGTAATAAGTTTCTCAGGAGAAGCAACCATCACTTCACCTTTCCCACAGTAAGTACCTCCCTAGGCCCACTGAAAAATCACTTTTCTCTCAACATCAAGTGCATTTATTGTCAATCTAACCCTGTCACTGAAACACCTCTTTGGCTACAGTTAGTTCAGGGTTAGTCATGAGTTAGTCTAACCTCTAGCTAAGTTAGAGTATCCAAATAGGAGCAGTATAGGACATGCAAGTTGCTCAAAGCATACAATCAAATTCGTACGTGAAATGATCTTTTTTCTTTTTGAAAACGGAACATGCACTGGTGCGCGTCGGTCCTAAACAAACGGTTTTTAACCCCTTTCCGCAACGACATGTGGAACTGTCGCCAAGTGAGTGTGTGCGATAGGGTGTCCTTCCCACACTAACCAGAAATCGTCGGGGATAGGACCTCCTGGGACCGAGGCTGGGGCCATGTGCGATCGGGCGAGGCATAGAAACCCAATCATTTCCGTAGGTATGTACATCCCACATGGCAATCCGAGAAAATCATTTCCGTAGGTATGTACATCCCACAAGGTAATCCAAGAAAATCATTTTCATAGGTATGTACATCCCACACGGTGAATCCCAGAAAAACATTTCCATTCGCATGTATATCACACACAATCAATCGAAGGGATATGTTTCCATTCTTATGTACATCCCACACAGTCAATCCAGGGAAAACATTTCCGTTCGGACGTACATCCCACACAGTTTTATGTGTAGGCTCGTGTCTGAAAGGTGTAACTATCATACATGGTCTTCCTTGGTTAAATGTTTACTTTTATCAACTATATCACACATGATTTGGTGAAGAAAACAATGTGGCATTGGGCTATCCATCGCAAGCGCTTTTACTGCTATAACCATTTGCAAAGATCCATGACACATTTAGCATGTTTATTAGTTTACAATTAATAATTCCAGTATTACACAAATTCACATTTCATATCGAACAGCTGTTTGCCAATTTCATATCAGGCACATAAATATATTATAACATCACAGTACGGTAGCTACATGAAAACAACACAGTACAACATATAGCTAGTTCGACTTCATAAGAACAATATATTCATTTCCCTAATTGAGATCATCCAGGCTCGTCTTATCCACCTCTGCTTTCAGTTCAGTAAGAACCCGTTTTGCACGGGGCAACTGGTAAAGTTCCTCCTCCTTCGCCAACACCATCTTAGCAAAGACTGATTAAAAAATCTAAGCTCATTCTCCACCTTCAACTTTTTATCCCGCATCTTGAAATATGCTTCATTTGACAAGACTTTCTCTAAGCCTACGTGTGTTCTCCTCCTCATACATGCTCCAGAGCTTCGTTAGGCACATCTTCAAAGATTGTGGTCACTCATGATCAACCCACTCCAAGTAAGAACACTTCCCTTCATCCTATAATATTTAAAACTAGATCAGTAACAATTGTAGGGGAAATGGGTTTATAGCAACATAGAAAATCACCAATGCTTATTTTGAAAAACTGAAGAAACAAGTTAATTATGACATATCTTCTCAAAAAGATCAATGTGCAAATGAAATAATTGGTACTGAGACAACAACCATATTCTGGAACATCAGAAGCTATAATTAACTACAACGACGCTACAAGTTCTTACCCATGTACAATAAAATAACAAACTGAACATTTTATGAGGAAGGTAAATATAACTGCAACAACATAGCGACAGTGTTTGGATGACAACAAATTGATACTAATAGGTGTGTACATGCACAAATTTAATAATATAGAACTAATAGCACTAAGGTCGTCCACTATGTATGCCAAAACTGGGGTAAAGACAACCGTTTCTACATCTCACACCGGTGCCCTGCACTGGCGAGCCGATGCAGCGGAAAAAAAATCAGGGACCCGGACTCCGGAGCACGTAGTTGCTCCGATGCCCAGTTCCTTCGTGCCATAAAGATTTAGTATTTTACTGCTTGGCTGCTCGGATGTGTGGACCAAAGTTGGCTGCACAAACTGTTGAAGCAGTGCCATATTGTTGGATAACGTAGCAATTTCAAAAAAATTCCTACGCACACGCAAGATCATGGTGATGCATAGCAACGAGAGGGGAGAGTGTTGTCTATGTACCCTCGTAGACCGGAAGCGGAAGCTTTAGCACAACGCGGTTGATGTAGTCATACGTCTTCACGGCCCGACCGATCAAGCACCGAAACTACGGCACCTCCGAGTTCTAGCACACGTTCAGCTCGATGACGATCCCCGGACTCTGATCCAGCAAAGTGTCGGGGAAGAGTTCCGTCAGCACGACGGCGTGGTGACGATCTTGATGTTCTACCGTCGTACGACTTCGCCTAAGCACCGCTACAATATTATCGAGGATTCTGGTGGAGGGGGGCACCGCACACGGCTAAGAAAACGATCACGAAGATCAACTTGTGTCTTTGGGGTGCCCCCCTGCAACCATATATACAGGAGCAAGGGAGAAGGAGGCTGGCCCTAGGAGGGGGCGCGCCAAGTGTGGAGTCCTACTAGGACTCCCTAGTCCTAGTAGGATTCCACCTCCCATATGGAATAGGAAAACAGGAAAGGAAAAGGAGAAGGAAGGAAGGGGGCGCCCCCCTTCCCTAGTCCAATGCGGACCAGACCAAGGGGAGGGGTGCGGCCACCCTTGAGGCCCTTTTCCTTCTTTCCCGTATGGCCCAATAAGGCCCAATACGTATTCCCGTAACTCTTTGGTACTGCAAAAAAATACCCGAATCACTCAGAACCTTTCCGATGTCCGAATACAGTCGTCCAATATATCGATCTTTACGTCTCGACCATTTCGAGACTCCTCGTCATGTCCCCGATCTCATCTGGGACTCCGAACTCCTTCGGTACATCAAAACTCATAAACTCATAATATAACTGTCATCGAAACCTTAAGCGTGCGGACCCTACGGGTTCGAGAACAATGTAGACATGACCGAGACACGTCTCCGGTCAATAACCAATAGAGGAACCTGGATGCTCATATTGGCTCCCACATATTCTAGGAAGATCTTTATCGGTCAGACCGCATAATAACATATGTTGTTCCCTTTGTCATCGGTATGTTACTTGCCCGAGATTCGATCGTCGGTATCTCAATACCTAGTTCAATCTCGTTACCGGCAAGTCTCTTTACTCGTTCCGTAATACATCATCCTGCAACTAACTCATTAGTTGCAATGCTTGCAAGGCTTAAGTGATGTGCATTACCAAGAGGGCCCAGAGATACCTCTCCGACAATCGGAGTGACAAATCCTAATCTCGAAATACGCCAACCCAACAAGTACCTTCGGAGACACCTGTAGAGCACCTTTATAATCACCCAGTTATGTTGTGACGTTTGATGGCACACAAAGTGTTCCTCCGGTAAACGGGAGTTGCATAATCTCATAGTCATAGGAACATGTATAAGTCATGAAGAAAGCAATACCAACAAACTAAACGATCAAGTACTATGCTAACGGAATGGGTCAAGTCAATCACATCATTCTCCTAATGATGTGATCCCGTTAATCAAATGACAACTCATGTCTATGGTTAGGAAACATAACCATCTTTGATCAACGAGCTAGTCAAGTAGAGGCATACTAGTGACACTTTGTTTGTCTATGTATTCACACATGTATTATGTATCCGGTTAATACAATTCTAGCATGAATAATAAACATTTATCATGATATAAGGAAATAAATAATAACTTTATTATTGCCTCTAGGGCATATTTCCTTCAGTGTCCCACTTGCACTAGAGTCAATAATCTAGTTCACATCACCATTTGATTTAACATAAATAGTTCACATTACCATGTGATTAACACCCATAGTTCACATCGTCATGTGACCAACACCCAAAGGGTTTACTAGAGTCAATAATCTAGTTCACATCGCTATGTCACTAATACCCAAAGAGTACTAAGGTGTGATCATGTTTTTCTTGTGAGGGAAGTTTAGTCAACGGGTCTGCCACATTCAGATCCGTATGTATATTGCAAATTTCTATGTCAACAATGCTCTGCACGGAGCTACTCTAGCTAATTGCTCCCACTTTAAATATGTATCCAGATTGAGACTTTGAGACTCTAGATCAGTGTCAAAACTTGCATTGATGTAACCCTTTACGACGAACCTTTTGTCACCTCCATAATCGAGAAACATATCCTCATTCCACTAAGGATAATTTTGACCAATGTCCAGTGATCTACTCCTAGATCACTATTGTACTCCCTTGCCAAACTCAAGGCAGGGTATACAATAGGTCTGGTACACAACATGGCATACTTTATAGAACCTATGGCTAAGGCATAGGGAATGACTTGCATTCTCTCTCTATCTTCTGCCGTGGTCGGGTTTTGAGTCTTACTCAACTTCACACCTTGTAACACAGGCAAGAACTCCTTCTTTGACTGTTCCATTTTGGACTACTTCAAAATCTTGTCAAGGTATGTACTCATTGAAAAACTTATCAAGCGTATTGATCTATCTCTATAGATCTTGATGATCAATATGTAAGCAGCTTCACCGAGGTCTTTCTTTGAAAAAACTCCTTTCAAACATTCCTTTATGCTTTGCAGAATTATTCTACATTATCTCCGATCAACAATATGTCTTTCACATATACTTATCAGAAATTCTGTAGTGCTCCCACTCACTTTCTTGTAAATACAGGCTTCACCGCAAGTCTGTATAAAACTATATGCTTTGATCAACTTATCAAAGCATATATTCCAACTCCGAGATGCTTGCACCAGTCCATAGATGGATCGCTGGAGCTTGCATATTTTGTTAGTACCTTTAGGATTGACAAAACCTTCTGGTTGCATCATATACAACTCTTCTTTAATAAATCCATTAAGGAATGCATTTTTGTTTATCCATTTGCTAGATTTCATAAAATGCGACAATTGCTAACATGATTCGGACAGACTTAAGCATAGATACGAGTGAGAAACTCTCATCGTAGTCAACACCTTGAACTTGTCGAAAACCCTTTTGCGACAATTCTAGCTTTGAAGTTAGTAACACTACTATCATTGTCCATCTTCCTCTTGAAGATCCATTTAATCTCAATGGCTCGCCGATCATTGGGCAAGTCAATCAAAGTCCATACTTTGTTCTCATACATGGATCTCATCTCAGATTTCATGGCCTCAAGCCATTTCGCGGAATCTGGGCTCATCAACGTTTCCTCATAGTTTGTAGGCTCGTCATGGTCAAGTAACATGACCTCTAGAACAGGATTACCATACCACTCTGGTGCGGATCTCACTCTAGTTTACCTACGAGGTTTGGTAGTAACTTGATCTGAAGTTACATGATCATCATCATTAGCTTCCTCACTAATCGGTATAGTAGTCACAGGAACAATTTTCTGTGATGAACTACTTTCCAATAAGGGAGTAGGTACAGTTACCTCATCAAGTTCTACTTCCTCCCACTCACTTGTTTCGAGAGAAACTCCTTTTCTAGAAAGGATCCATTCAAAGCAACGAATATATTGCCTTCGGATCTGTGATAGAAGGTGTACCCAACATTTTCTTTTGGGTATCCTATGAAGACGCACTTCTCCAATTTGGGTTAGAGCTTATCAGGTTGAAACTTTTTCACATAAGCATTGCAACCTCAAACTTTAAGAAACGACAGCTTAGGTTTCTTGTCAAACCATAGTTCATATGGTGTCGTCTCAACGGATTTAGATGGTGCCCTATTTAACGTGAATGCAGCTGTCTCTAATGCATAACCCCAAAACGATAGTGGTAGATCGGTAAGACACATCATAGATCGCACCATATCTAATAAAGTATGGTTATGACGTTCGGACACACCATTATGCTGTGGTGTTTCAGGTGGCGTGAGTAGTGAAACTATTTCACATTGTTAACTGAAGGCCAAACTCGTAACTCAAATATTTTACTTCTGCGATCATATCGTAGAAACTTTTATTTTTGTTACGATGATTCTCCACTTCACTATGAATTTTTTTGAACTTTTCAAATGTTTCAGACTTGTGTTTCATCAAGTAGATATACTCATATCTGCTCAAATCATCTATGAAGATCAGAAAATAATGATACCTGCCACGAGCCTCAATATTCATCGGACCACATACATCAGTATGTATGATTTCCAACAAATCTGTTGCTCGCTCCATTGTTCCGGAGAACGGAGTCTTAGTCATCTTGCCCATGAGGCATGGTTCTCAAGCATCAACTGATTCATAATCAAGTGATTCCAAAAGCCCATTAGCATGTATTTTCTTCATGCGCTTTACACAAATATGACCTAAACGACAGTGCCACAAATAAATTGCACCATCATTATTTACTTTGCATCTTTTGGTTTCAATATTATGAATATGTGTATCACTATGATCGAGATCCAACGAACCATTTTCATTGGGTGAGTAACCATATAAGGTTTTATTCATTTAAACAAAACAACAATTTATTCTCTTACTTAAATGAATAACTGTATTGCAATAAACATGATCAAATCATATTCATGCTCAACGCAAACACCAAATAACACTTATTTAGGTTCAACACTAATCCCAAAAAGTATAGGGAGTGTGCGATGATGATCATATCAATCTTGGAACCACTTCCAACACACATCGTCACTTCACCCTTAACTAGTCTATGTTCATTCTGCAACTCCCGTTTCGAGTTACTACTCTTAGCAACTGAACCAGTATTAAATACCGAGGGGTTGCTACGAACACTAGTAAAATACACATCAATAATCTGTATATCAAATATACCTTTGTTCACTTTGCCATCCTTCTTATCCGCCAAATACTTGGGGCAGTTCCGCTTCCAGTGACCAGTCCCTTTGCAGTAGAAGCACTTAGTCTCAGGCTTAGGACCAGACTTCGGCTTCTTCACTTGAGCAGCAACTTGCTTGCAGTTCTTCTTGAAGTTCCCCTTCCTCCCTTTGCCCTTTTCTTGGAACTGGTGGTCTTGTCTACCATCAACACTTGACATTTTTCTTGATTTCTACCTTCGTCGATTTCAGCATTACGAAGAGCTTGGGAATCGTTTCCGTTATCCCTTGGATATCATAGTTCATCACGAAGTTCTACTAACTTGGTGATGGTGACTAGAGAATTCTGTCAATCACTATTTTATCTGGAAGATTAACTCCCACTTGATTCAAGCGATTGTAGTACCCAGACAATCTGAGCACATGCTCATTGCTTGAGCTATTCTCCTCCATCTTTTAGCTATAGAACTTGTTGGAGACTTCATATCTCTCAACTCGGGTATTTGCTTGAAATATTAACTTCAACTCCTGGAACATCTCATATGGTCCATGACGTTCAAAACGTCTTTGAAGTCCCGATTCTAAGCCGTTTAAGGGTGGTGCACTAAACTATCAAGTATTCATCATATTGAGGTAGCCAAATGTTCATAACATCTGCATCTGCTCCTGCAATAGGTTTGTCACCTAGCGGTGCATCAAAGACATAATTATTCTGTGCAGCAATGAGGATAAACCTCAGATCACGGATCCAATCCGCAGCATTGCTACTAACATCTTTCAACTTAGTTTTCTCTAGGAACATATCAAAAATAAAACAGGCGAGCTAAACGCGAGCTATTGATCTACAACATAGATATGCTAATACTACCAAGACTAAGTTCATGATAAATTGAAGTTCAATTAATCATATTACTTAAGAACTCCCACTTAGATAGACATCCCTCTAATCCTCTAAGTGATCACGTGATCCAAATCAACTAAACCATGTCTGATCATCATGTGAGATGGAGTAGTTTCAATGGTGAACATCACTATGTTGATCATATCTACTATATGATTCACGCTCGACCTTTCGGTCTCCGTGTTCCGAGGCCATATCTGTTATATGCTAGGCTCGTCAAGTTTAACCTGAGTATTCCGCGTGTGCAACTGTTTTGCACCCGTTGTATTTGAACGTAGAGCCTATCACACCCGATCATCACGTGGAGTCTCAGCACGAAGAACTTTCGCAACGGTGCATACTCAGGGAGAACACTTATACTTTGATAATTTAGTGAGGGATCATCTTATAATGCTATCGTCAATCAAAGCAAGATAAGATGCATAAAAGATAAACATCACATGCAATCAATATAAGTGATATGATATGGCCATCATCATCTTGTACTTGTGATCTCCATCTCCGAAGTACCGTCATGATCACCATCGTCACCGGCGTGACACCTTGATCTCCATCGTAGCATCGTTGTCGTCTCGCCAATCTTATGCTTCCACGACTATCGCTACCGCTTAGTGATAAAGTAAAGCATTACAGCGCAATTGCATTGCATACAATAAAGCGACAACCATATGGCTCCTGCCAGTTGCCGATAACTCGGTTATAAAACATGATCATCTCATACGATAAAATTTAGCATCATGTCTTGACCATATCACATCACAACATGCCCTGCAAAAACAAGTTAGACGTCCTCTACTTTGTTGTTGCAAGTTTTACATGGTTGCTACGGGCTTAGCAAGAACCATTCTTACCTACGCATCAAAACCACAATGATAGTTTGTCAAGTTGGTGCTATTTTAACCTTCGCAAGGACCGGGCGTAGCCACACTCGGTTCAACTAAAGTTGGAGAAACTGACACCCGTCAGACACCTGTGTGCAAAGCACGTCGGTAGAACCAGTCTCGCGTAAGCGTGCGCGTAATGTCGGTCCGGGCCGCTTCATCCAACAATACCGTCGAACCAAAGTATGACATGCTGGTAAGAAGTATGACTTATATCGCCCACAACTCACTTGTGTTCTACTCGTGCATAACATCAACGCATAAAACCTAGGCTCGGATGCCACTGTTGGATAACATAGCAATTTCAAAAAAATTCCTACGCACACGCAAGATCATGGTGATGCATAGCAACGAGAGGGGAGAGTGTTGTCTACGTACCCTCGTAGACCGGAAACGGAAGCGTTAGCACAACGCGGTTGATGTAGTCGTACGTCTTCACGGCCTGACCGATCAAGCACTGAAACTACGGCACCTCCGAGTTCTAGCACACGTTCAGCTCGATGACGATCCCCGGACTCTGATCCAGCAAAGTGTCGGGGAAGAGTTCCGTCACCATGACGGCGTGGTGACGATCTTGATGTTCTACCGTCGCAGGGCTTCGCCTAAGCACCGCTACAATATTATCGAGGATTATGGTGGAGGGGGGCACCGCACACGGCTAAGAGAACGATCACGAAGATCAACTTGTGTCTTTGGGGTACCCCCCTACACCCATATATAAAGGAGCAAGGGAGGAGGAGGCCGGCCCTAGGAGGGGGCGCGCCATGTGTGGAGTCCTACTAGGACTCCCTAGTCCTAGTAGGATTCCACCTCCCATATGGAATAGGAAAAGAGGAAAGGAAAAGGAGAAGGAAGGAAGGGGGCGCCCCCCTTCCCTAGTCCATTTCGGACCAGACCAAGGGGAGGGGTGCGGCCACCCTTGAGGCCCTTTTCCATCTTTCCCGTATGGCCCAATAAGGCCCAATACGTATTCCCCTAACTCCCCGGTACTCCGAAAAATACCCGAATCACTCAGAACCTTTCCGATGTCCGAATATAGTCGTCCAATATATCGATCTTTACGTCTCGACCATTTCGAGACTCCTCGTCATGTCCCCGATCTCATCCGGGACTCTAAACTCCTTCGGTACATCAAAACTCATAAACTCATAATATAACTGTCATCGAAACCTTAAGCATGCGGACCCTACGGGTTCGAGAACAATGTAGACATGACCGAGACACGTCTCCGGTCAGTAACCAATAGCGGAACATGGATGCTCATATTGGCTCCCACATACTCTACGAAGATCTTTATCGGTCAGACGGCATAACAACATACGTTGTTCCCTTTGTCATCGGTATGTTACTTTCCCGAGATTCAATCGTCGGTATCTCAATACCTAGTTCAATCTCGTTACCAGCAAGTCTCTTTACTCGTTCCGTAATACATCATCCTGCAACTAACTCATTACTTGCAATGCTTGCAAGGCTTAAGTGATGTGCATTACCGAGAGGGCCCAAAGATACCTCTCCGACAATCGGAGTGACAAATCCTAATCTCGAAATACGCCAACCCAACAAGTACCTTCGGAGACACCTGTAGAGTACCTTTATAATCACCCAGTTACGTTGTGACGTTTGATGGCACACAAAGTGTTCCTCCGGTAAACGGGAGTTGCATAATCTCATAGTCATAGGAACATGTATAAGTCATGAAGAAAGCAATAGCAACAAACTAAATGATCAAGTTCTATGCTAACAGAATGGGTCAAGTCAATCACATCATTCTCCTAATGATGTGATCCCATTAATCAAATGACAACTCATGTCTATGGTAGGAAACATAACCATCTTTGATCAACGAGCTAGTCAAGTAGAGGCATACTAGTGACACTCTGTTTGTCTATGTATTCACACATGTATTATGTTTCCGGTTAATACAATTCTAGCATGAATAATAAACATTTATCATGATATAAGGAAATAAATAATAACTTTATTATTGCCTCTAGGGCATATTTCCTTCACAAATAATTTTCTGATGGCACCGCTGATGAGATGGAAACAATTTAAGATACTAGGTATAAACTGTGACACTGTCTTAGGATGCGTTTGGTTGAAGGTGTGGTATGAATGGGTTGGGACTGTGACGGTGTCTAAATCACATCTAACAAATGATTTGTAACAACGAAAGAGGGTCTAACCTTCTCTGCACATGCCATAAACTTCCTCCCACTGTCCACAGAATCAAATGCAGCTAGTTTCACACATGGAGATTAATGGTGACAACGAGCAGATAGATCTTCAGCCACCCTGCTGCATTCGTTGCCACTGATCGTCTTAGGGAGCTACAAGAGGAAGAAATGACTCAAATCAATCTCTAGGTAAAAATCCTTCATTCCAAGTCATTGTCCGAGAGAGAAGAGAGGCATACCCGGGTGGTGAAGGAGTAGTCGCCGGAGGAGGAACCACTTGAGATATCTTTGAACAAGACCATGGCGACCCCGATGGTAGGATGCGAGACGGCGAGAGCGAGGAAGCAGCTATAGCTTAGGAAGGAAGGAAGGAAGGAGGAAACAGGGGAAATGTGACTTGTGGTCGGGGAGAAAATGGGGTGGGGAAGGGGGAAGGGGGCGGGGGTAGATATTTTGGCGGTAGGCCAAAACTTTGGAAATGTGGAGGGAAACTTTGCACGCGGTGCCGCCGGACCATTCACTTTGAATGATTGTGTGCATCACAAACGATTCTTCTGCTTTACGCGCATGGGATGAGTTTGATAATTCAAATTTTTCGCTCAAGGCATGGGCACTGATACGTCTCCAATGTATCTATAATTTTTGATTGCTCCATGCTATATTATCTACTGTTTTGAATGTTTATGGGTTTTATTATACACTTTTATATCATTTTTGGGACTAACCTATTAACCCAGAACCCAGTGCCAGTTTTTGTTTTTACCCTGTTTTAGGGTTTCGAAGAAAAGGAAAATCAAACGGAGTCCGATTGACCTGAAACTTCACGGAACTCATTTTTGGAAGGAAAGAAGCCCAGAAGACTTGGAGTGCACGTCGGGGGCTCTGCGAGGAGGTCACGAGACAGGGGGCGCGCCCTCCCCCCTGGGGGCGCCCTCCACCCTCGTGAGCCCCTCGTGGCCCCCTTAACGTACTTCTTCCGCCTATATATCTCCATATACCCTAAAAATATCCGAGAGCACAATAGATCGGGAGTTCCGCTGCCAGAAGCCTCCGTAGCCACCGAAAGCCAATCTACACTAGTTCCGGCACTCTGCCGGAGGCGGAATCCTCTCCGGTGGCCATCTTCATCATCCCGGTGCTCTCCATGATGAGGAGGGAGTAGTTCTCCCTCGGGGCTGAGGGTATGTACCAGTAGCTATGTGTTTGATCTCCTCTCTCTCGTGTTCTTGATTTGGCTAGATCTTGATGTATCGCGAGCTTTGCTATTATAGTTGGATCTTATGTTTCTCCTCCCCCTCTACTCTCTTGTAATGAATTGAGTTTCCCCTTTGAAGTTATCTTATCGGATTGAGTCTTTAAAGATTTGAGAACACTTGATGTATGTCTTGCCATGGATATCTGTGGTGACAATGGGATATCACGTGATTCACTTGATGTATGTTTTGGTGATCAACTTGCGGGTTCCGCCCATGAACCTATGCATAGGGGTTGGCACATGTTTTCATCGTGATTCTGCGGTAGAAACTTTGGGCCACTCTTTGAGGTCCTATGTGTTGGTTGAATAGATGAATCTGAGATTGTGTGATGCATATCGTATAATCATACCCACGGATACTTGAGGTGACATTGGAGTATCTAGGTGACATTAGGGTTTTGGTTGATTTGTATCTTAAGGTGTTATTCTAGTATGAACTCTAGGGCTGTTTGTGACACTTATAGGAATAGCCCAACAGATTGATTGGAAAGAATAACTTTGAGATGGTTTTGTACCCTACCATAATCTCTTCGTTCGTTCTCCGCTATTAGTGACTTTGGAGTGACTCTTTATTGCATGTTGAGGGATAGTTATGTGATCCAGTTATGCTATTATTGTTGAGAGGACTTACACTAGTGAAAGTATGAACCCTAGGCCCTATTTCCTATCATTGCAATACCGTTTACACTCACTTTTATGATTAGTTACCTTGTTGTTTCTATATTTTCAGATTACAAATACCTTTATCTACCATCTATATTGCACTTGTATCACCATCTCTTCGCCGAACTAGTGCACCTATACAATTTACCATTGTATTGGGTGTGTTGGGGACGCAAGAGACTCTTTGTTATTTGGTTGTAGGGTTGCTTGACAGAGACCATCTTCATCCTACGTCTCCTACGGATTGATAAACCTTAGGTCATCCACTTGAGGGAAATTTGCTACTGTCCTACAAACCTCTGCACTTGGAGGCCCAACAACGTCCCACAAGAAGAAGGTTGTGTAGTAGACATCAAGCTCTTTTCTGGCGCCGTTGCCGGGGAGGTGAGTACTTGAAGGTATATCTTTAGATGTTGCAATCAAGTCTTTTAGTTTCTTGTTTTATCACTAGTTTAGTTTATCAAAGAAAACTATAAAAAATGGAATTGAGTTTGTCTCATAAGTATGATGGAAAGGAAAATTGTGCTCAAATGCTAGAAGAAGAATTACATAGAATGCTTGGCATAAAATATGTGAATGATGAGCATGATTGCAATGTTGTTAGTACGAATTATTTGAATATCCATGATATTAATGATGGTTGCACTAGTTATGATGAAAATGCCTCCTATAAACATGTCAATTTTTGTGGAGTAGACTAGGTTTGCAAGTACACACCAAATAGGGAAGATAGATATTACAAGAGGCATAAGTACTTAGAAACCAAATTGTTGCAAGAAGAGCTAGATGAATGTGCTGAAAATTTATCTTTTCTTAGCCCTACTTGTGAACTTTGCAATGAACGTGGTCATTTAGTACCCAATGCAAAATGTTTCATGAGCATATCGTGTCCAAAAATTGTGATGACTTGATTTCCCTTGGACATCATAATGAACTTAGTTTGCTCTTGGGTTATGAAGAAATTAAACATAGAACTAAGGATATTCCAAAATTTGCCCTTGATAAAGTTCTTCATTTTGATCTAGAGGAAATTTATATGTATTGCACGGTGAATTGCATTGAAAAACCTTATATTGCCAATTACATAAAGAAAAGAAAACAAATAGAAGATGAAGAGAATGCTAACGAAAGGGAAGAGACTTCCCAATATTCTCCTATTATTTCTTATGATGAATCAGGTAACAAAGAGGAGCCCTCTATTCAACCAATCTCATTAATAAGGAGCTCCAAAAAGAGGATTGAACCCACACATGATGTGGTGAAGAAGAAGAAAAGAAAAAGGAAGAGAGGTAAAAAGGTATCTCTCCCAAATAAAGTTGCTCCTATTATTGATGTGCCTCATGAAAATAATACACTTGATGATGATCTCGTTATGCCTATTGCTTGTTGCGATGATTATGATTGGGAAGATAATGACACTTCTTATGATCTTGAAAATCTTTTTGGCACTTGCTTGGAAGAATATTATAATTTCTATACTATTGGTGCTATCCATACTATTAATAATGAGAGTGATTATGCTTATGATATGAAAAGGCCCAAGCTTGGGGATGCTATGATTAATGAAGATGATATTTTTAGTCCCCCAAGTTTTGATATGCAAGTTTATAATGATGATAGCATGCCTCCTACTTATGATGATTATTGTGATGATACTTATGCTATAAAAAGTAGTGATTATATTTATAAAACTTGTCATGATTATGATTACCCCTTCTCTGAACATTACTCTTTTAATGTGGAAACAATTTATAGTATTCGAGTTTCCTATGATACTCCCACTATTCCGAACGAGAAGAATTTTGCCTATGTGGAGAGTAGTAAATTTTCTATGCTTGTAGATCATGAAAATAATGCTTTATGTGATGGTTATATTGATGAATTCATTCATGATGCTACTGAAAATTATTATGAGGGAGGAACATATGCTTGTAGGAATTGCAATACTATCAATTTTCCTCTCTATGTGCTTAAAATTTTGAAGTTATGCTTCTTTTACCTTCCTATGCTAGTTGATTATTGTTCCCACAAGTTGTTTGCTCACAAAATCCCTATGCATAGGAAGTATGTTAGACTTAAATGTGCTAGTAATATTCTTCACGATGCTCTCTTTATGTTTCAATTCTTATCTTTTACGTGAGCATCGTTGAAATCATCATGCCTAGCTAGGGGCGTAAAACGATAGCGCTTGTTGGGAGGCAACCCAATTTTATTTTTGTTCCTTACTTTTTGCTCCTGTTTAGTAATAAATAATTCATCTAGCCGCTGTTTAGATGTGTTTTTAGTTGTTTAATTAGTGTTTGTGCCAAGTAGAACCTTTGGGAAGACTTGGGGAAAGTCTTGTTGATCATGCTGTAAAAAACAGAAACTTTAGCGCTCACGAGAATTGCTGCCATTTTTATTTGGAGAGTTCTATTTAGTTAATTATTTTTGCAGATAATTAATAGATAAATTCCTCACGTCCAGAAGTTTATTTTAGAATTTTTCGGGTTCCAGATCTTGCGCTAGCTACAGATTACTACAGACTGTTCTGTTTTTGACAGATTCTGTTTTTCGTGTGTTGTTTGCTTATTTTGATGAATCTATGGCTAGTAAAATAGTTTATAAACCATAGATAAGTTGGAATACAGTAGGTATAACACCCGTATAAATAAAGAATGAGTTCATTACAGTACCTTGAAGTGGTCTTTTGTTTTCTTTCGCTAACGGAGCTCACAAGTTTTCTACTTTAAGTTTTGTGTTGTGAAGTTTTCAAGTTTTGGGTAAGGATTCGATGGACTATGGAATAAGGAGTGGCAAGAGCCTAATCTTGGGGATGCCCAAGGAACCCCAAGTTAATATTCAAGGACAACCAAAATCCTAAGCTTGGGGATGCCCCGGAAGGCATCCCCTCTTTCGTCTTCGTTCATCGGTAACTTTACTTGGAGCTATATTTTTATTCACCACATGATATGTGTTTTGCTTGGAGCGTAAATTTATTTTGGTAGGATTTTCTTGCTGTTATTTAGAACAATGTTTTGCATCTTTTATTTCAATAAAAGTGGCATTGATAGCCTTTACTATGCCTATGTTACAAGTATACATGTTGCTGTTTGAAAACAGAAAGTTTACTGCTGTTGCAATAATTCCCTAGAAAAGTCAGAATGTGATAAAATGTCGAAACCTTTTGCATATTAATCTCTGATAAATTTACCACTGTGGTAATTTTCTTTCATAATTTTTGGAGCTAGGTAAGTATGTATGTTCCTGCATTCTGTACAGACTGTCCTGTTTAGGGAGATTGCTGTTATGTTTGCATTGTTTGCATATGTTTGCTTCTTTAATGATTCTATTTGAGGATAGGACTACTAAATATGGAGAGGCATTTAATATGCAATGTTGAACAATAATTTTAGTGATTTTCTACAGTAGAGTGTTATAAGGTTTTTGCAATGGTTTATACTAACTTATTTCACGAGTTCTTGTTGAGTTTTGTGTGGATGAAGATTTTTAGATTTAGGGAGACCGTGATATGAGAGGAATTAAGGAGACACAAAAGCTCAAGATTGGGGATGCCTAAGGCACCCGAAGATAATATTTGAAGAAGTCTCAAGCATCTAAGCTTGGGGATGCCCCGGTTGGCATCCCACCTTTCTTCTTCAACAACTATCGGTTAGTATCAGTTGATCCTAAGTTTTTTCTTCTTCACATGATGTTTGCTATTCTTAGATGTCATTTTATTTTGTTTTGCTTGATGTTTGAATAAAGTATCAAGATATGAAATTATTAAATGTTAGAGAGTCTTCACATAGTTGCATAATTATTCGACTACTCATTGATCTTCACTTATATCTTTCGGAGTAGTTTGTCATTTGCTCTAGTGCTTCACTTATATCTTTTAGAGCATGCTGGTAGTTTTATTTTAAAGAAATAGATGAACTCTTATGCTTCACTTATATTATTTTGAGAGTCTTAAATAGCATGTTAATTTTCTTAAAATCCTAATATGCTAGGTATTCAAGAATAATAAAATTCTCTTATGAGTGTGTTGAATACTATGAGAAGTTTGATACTTGATATTTGTTTTGAGATATGGAGATGGTGATATTAGAGTCATGCTAGTTGAGTAGTTGTGAATTTGATAAATACTTGTGTTGAAGTTTGCGATTCCCGTAGCATGCACGTATGGTGAACCGTTATGTGGTGAAGTCGGAGCATGATTTATTTATTGATTGTCTTCCTTATGAGTGGAGGTCGGGGACGAGCGATGGTCTTTTCCTACTAATCTATCTCCCTAGGAGCATGCGCGTAGTACTTTGTTTCGATAACAAATAGATTTTTTGCAATAAGTATGCGAGTTCTTTATGACTAATGTTGAGTCCATGGATTATATGCACTCTCACCCTCCCACCATTGCTAGCCTCTCTAGTACCGCGCAACTTTCGCCGTTACCAGGACCCCGACTCAATGTCACATCGATCTAGCCTGTAACACCTCATATCACTTTGCGGCCTCACGCACGGTATTCCCACGGGTGTCGCCTTACCTTTGCCCGGGACCGTTTGCGCCTTTTGGCTCACGTATATGATGATGTCGCTAGCATCCATATGATAAGGAGCCCGGGCTGACATGACTAGTCGTAAACCCAAAGTGGCACAGACTTACAGGGACATGCATCCATGACCCAGCAACGAACGTGTCGGTCATCAGCAAGTGGGTCCGGGCTGTAGCACTGGGCTAGCAGGACTCCGGTAAACCGGGCTGTAGCGGGCTAACAGGGCTCCGGTACTCAATGCGTGACATTTCCCCGAGGGGACAAACACAGGAACGAAGAAGGACACATGCCGGCCAGCCTAAGTGTTCCGGAGCAGTAGCAAGCTACCATGGCTCAATGGAAACACCAGGAGACATTTCCCGGTAAGAGAGGCTACTAAAGATAAACAACTAGATAGTCAGATCCCACACATACCAAGCATTTCAATCATACACACAATATGCTCGATATGTGCAAATACAACAAGGCATCACAACATGACTCTACGACACAAGTACTTTATTTAAAGGCTCAAAGAGCCATACATAACATACATACAAGTACGGGTCACACGACCCACATTCAAGTCATATAGTCATACAAACCAGCAGCGGAAGTAATTTGTCTGAGTACAGACAGCTAGTAAAATAAAAGAGGCTTGGAAAGCCTAGCTATACTACATGGTCCTTCACGTGCTCAGGATCACCACCTGGGCCTTAGTCTACTCGTCGATGTCAATGTCTACGAAGAACCCATCAGAAGGGGTTGCAGCGTCTTCTGTAAAATGTAAATTATAGCAACATGAGTACAAAGGTACCCAGCAAGACTTACGTCAGATCCTACATACATGCACATTATCAAGAAGGGTTGGTGGAGTTATTGCAGCAAGCCAGCTTTGACTCTTGGCTAAACTATCCTACGAGACTCCAACTTGAAAAGGTTTTGCGCACATGAGTCCACTACTCACCACTTCAATACACAACCGAGAATCCACCTCCGTCTTCCTACGGAGGGGCCATCCTCGGCACTCACGCTTATCTTGAAGCTTTTAGTAGTTTCCAGTTTACTTGTCTATGAACTGTATAGGCAACCAAGTAGTCCTTTACCGCGGACGCGGCTATTCGAATAGATTAGGTTAACCCTGCAGGGGTGTACTTCTTCATACACGCTCTCACCACTTACCGTCGTTTACACGACATGTACTCGGCAACCTTCAAGCGGAAGCCCAACGTGGGTGTCGGCCACGACCTACCTAATCACCTAAGTCTCCAATCCAGGTTTATCGCCTATCCAGGTTCCATCCGTAGGGAGTCCGGCCGAGGTTTCCCATACGACCCTGAACGATGTGTACAGGGTTCCGTGACACCTAACGGGTGCCCGGTATTCCCGGCCACGTACCTACCGCATCACAGCCCACCCCTACGGTCAGCGCTGTCCACGGCCCCCAGTAGGCTACAAACACCAGAAACTACTTGCAACTCCTGGACAGAGAACTAGGGTGAATAAGAAGCCGAGAGGGTCCATTGGTTTCGGGCCCAATGCATGGTAGTAGCTGATTCTTAAATCACACATACAGATCTCAGTGCTTAAGGTCGGCTTCAATGAAACAACCCACCATGTACTCCTACATGGCCTCTCATCGATACCTTTACCAAATCGTGTTCACCACATCACTCTCAATACCGGCATGATCATTTCACTCTAGCCCATCACCCAGATGAACCAGACCTGACACGACTCTAAGCATAGCAGGCATAGCAAGGTAGGAACAACACATACATATGGCTCAATCAATTCCTACACATGCTAGTGGGTTTCATCTAATTACTGTGGCAATGACAGGTCATGCAAAGGAAATGGGTTCAACTACCGTAGCACACAACAGTTTGAAACGCGTTGTCTTAATGCAGTAAAAGAGAGCAGAAGCGAGAACATGGGATTGTATCGATATGATCAAATGGTTGGTTGCTTGCCTGATGGATCGATGCACGGATACGGTTCTTCGCTAGGGTAATCACGATACTCCTCGGAGGCAGAACCTGCCGCAAAGAACACCGATACACAACCATCACCAAACAATGTGCGACAATATGATGCATGCATGAAACATGACAATATGAGTGTGTTGGGCTAATGCAACTAAGACCAGATGGGTTTGAGCCAATTTGAACCAAAGATTCAAATTCCAAACACATTTGTGATCTTAAATAGTGCTTTATCATGTTTTGCACTAAACAGCAAGTTAACTTGTTTAAACATGCATGAAAACAGTACGGATGGATAGATTGGATTTTTCTGATCATTTTTCATATATAACTTGTTTGATTTGGAGTTACAGATTAAAAGTTATGAAGTTTTGAAGTTTGAACTATATTCTGGAATTCCTATATTAGAATAAATCCAGAAATTAATTTATTGCGTCAGCCATGCGTCAGAATGACGTCAGGGTCAACGGAGACGTCCAGGTCAAACCTGACTGTGGGTCCAGGGTGTCAGGGTAATTAGTTTAGCTAAAGTTTAATTAAAACTAAACCTATTTAGTTAACAGGGCTGGGCCCCACCTGTCATTGACTCATCAGAGTCAACCAGGGCCCACCTGTGGTCAAAGTCAACGTCGGCTGCACCGGCGTCTAGCCGCCGGCAAGCCCGACGCGGCGGCGGAAGTGAGTTTGGCCGTTTCGGCAACCAAACGAGCCGCGGAGGGTGGCTATGGATAGCTGGGAACATGCCGCAGCTTCTGGTGGAGTCGGTTGGGGTCGGGGCGGCCGGAATCGGCGCCGGCGACGACCTAGGCGGCCGCCGGAGTTCGGCCGAAGGCGAACTTGAGGCTAGAGGGGTCGGTGAGGTGCGGGGAGTAGTTGGTTAGGTGCTACGTGACGTGGTGAGCACGATGGACACCAAGTGGTGGCCGGAGGGTGACCGGGAGCACGTCGGCGACGAGCTCCACGGCGGTTGGTGCGGTTGAGCTCCGGGAGGTCACTACACAGCTCGGGGGCAAGAAAAGAAGGGAGGGGAAGATGGTTAAGCTCACAGGGAACTCGACAGAACACTTGGTGCGGCCGGGGACGGGCCGGAGCGACGACGGCGTTGAAGGGGATCTCCGGCGACGGTGGACTCGGGCGAAGTCGATGCGGTGGACTCGGGCTACTCGAGCACGCGGGGCTCGGCTAGCTCGACGTAGTTGAGGGCGGCGGAGCTCCTAGACACAGTGAGGAGGAGCACGGACGGCGGGGAGCGTGTCTACGACGACGGCGTGGCTGCGGTGGCGTCGGCCATGGCGGGGGAGCGCGAGAGAGAGGAGCCGAGGAGGAGAGCGGGCGTCTGGGGGTTCGGGGGAGAGAGAGGGATCGATCCACGGTGTTAGTCGGGCGAGTGGAGCGGCGAGGCGGCGAGCAGGTGCGTGGCACCCATGCGGTGCTCGCCGTCGAGCACCTTGCCTGCTTGCCTGGCCGGCAAGCAGCTCGCTGGCGCGGCGCTGGGCTGGGCCGGCAGGTGGGCCGGTTAGCGGGCGCCAGGTAAGTTTTCTGTTATTTCCCTTTTTCTACTTTTCTGCAACTTTGTGGAGTTTTTAAAAATACTTAGATGGCTCCAAAAATCACCAAACTGCTCCTGGTCCATAGTTGGATTATTTCCAACATGAAACATTTCTGTTTGGGAATATTTGGGCATTTGCAATATTTTATATAATTTGAACTGCTCAAATTCAAATACTAATGAATTAATTCAAAGACCTTAGGATGACCTAGAAAATGGTGCACCACTTTTGGCAGAGGCTCTGAACCAAAGCAAAGGTGATGAGCATTTTTAAGGGCATTTCAGGTTCATTGAAATAATTTTTAGTAAACCCTAGTTGGATTAAAAAGGGGTTCTGGGGGTTTCTGTCCTTCCCCATTTCAAATTCAAATGATATTTAAACATGATGCACACACTAATGCAGGGACTAGCTAGGATGTGACAACTCACCCCCACTCAAAAGAATCTCGTCCCGAGATTTGGGTTCCTCCGGGAAGAAGGCGGGATACTCGAGTCGAAGACGATCCTCCCTTTCCCAAGTTGCCTCATTCTCAGAATGGTGCGACCATTGAACCTTGAGAAACTTGATATTATGACGTCGAGTGGTACGCTCAGCTTGATCGAGGATACGAACGGGGTACTCTCGATACGTGAGATTATCTTGGAGATCAAGCGTTTCATGGTCCACTCCACGGATAGGATCCGAGAAGCAACGCCTGAGTTGGGAAATGTGGAAGACATCGTGGACTCTGGAGAGATGTGGAGGTAGTTCCAATTGGTAGGCAACTTCTCCTCGTTTTGCGAGAATGCGAAAGGGTCCAATGTAACGAGGAGCCAATTTGCCCTTGATACCGAAGCGATGGGTTCCCTTCAGAGGAGTAACCCGAAGGTAAGCCTTCTCGTCAACCTCAAAAGTCATAGCCTTATGTTTTGGGTCATATTGACTCTTTTGACGAGATTGGGCTGTTTTCAACTTTTCACGAATGATGCGAACTTGCTCTTCTGCTTCCTGAATCATATCCAGGCCAAAGAATTGTCTTTCCCCGGTTTCTGACCAGTTAAGAGGCGTTCGACACCTTCGTCCATAGAGAACTTCAAAAGGGGCTTTGCCCAAGCTGGATTGATAGCTGTTGTTATAAGCAAATTCGGCAAATGGAAGGCATTTCTCCCACTCCATTCCGAATGAGATAACATAAGCTCGAAGCATGTCTTCTAGAATCTGGTTGACGCGTTCCACTTGACCACTTGATTGAGGGTGGAAAGCGGTACTAAAAGAAAGGCGGGTTCCCATAGCATTTTGGAAACTTTCCCAAAATCGAGAGGTGAAAAGACTTCCTCGATCCGAGTTAATTTCCAAAGGAACACCATGGAGAGACACTATTCGGGAGATGTACAAGTCTGCTAACTGACTAGCAGTTATACTCTCACGAACAGGTAAGAAATGGGCCACTTTGGAAAGACGATCGACAACGACGAAGATAGCATTATTCCCTCTCTTGGTCCTGGGAAAACCGGTAATGAAGTCCATACCAATTTTATCCCATTTCCATTCAGGAATAGCTAGGGGTTGAAGGGTGCCAGCAGGCCGTTGATGCTCTGCTTTTACACGACGGCAGACGTCGCAATTAGCAATATACTGAGCAATTTCTCTCTTCATCCTAGTCCACCAGAACCTCTGGCGTAGGTCCTGATACATCTTAGTGCTACCGGGATGAATAGTGAGAGGAGATTCATGAGCTTCCTTAAGGATCAATCGCCTCAGGTTTCGCACCTTGGGGACCACTAGCCGATTCCCGAAGTATATGACTCCTTGATCATCGATGGAGAAACAATTCGCAACTCCTTTCTTGATGTTTCTCTTGATGCGGGAAATTCCCGGATCTACTTTCTGTGCTTTGATGATCTGATCCATAAGGGTAGGTTTCGCCACCAAGGTGGAAAGAAATCCTTGAGGAACAATGTGAAGGTTAAGCTTCCGAAATTCCTCATGGAGAAGCGGTTGACTTTGTTGTAACATCAGGTTGTTACAATAAGATTTATGACTTAGCGCATCAGCCATGACGTTGGCTTTCCCTGGGGTGTAAGTTATTCCTAAGTCGAAATCTGTGATCAACTCGACCCAACGTCTTTGCCTGAGATTTAAATCCGGTTGGGTGAATATATACTTCAGGCTTTGGTGATCAGTGTAGATTTCGCAACGATTACCGAGAAGGTAATGTCGCCATGTTTTGAGTGCATGGACTATAGCTGCAAGCTCTAGATCATGAGTGGGGTAGTTTTCCTCATGTGGGTGCAATTGCCGTGAAGCATAAGCAATTACGTGTCGATCTTGCATGAGAATACAGCCTAGTCCTTGTCGCGAGGCGTCGCAGTAGATAACAAAATCCTTGGAAAAATCCGGTGGTACTAGTACGGGAGCAGAGGTTAAACGTCTCTTCAGTTCCTGGAAACTGTGCTCACATTGTGGAGTCCACTCGAACTTTTTATCTTTCTTGAGTAGTTCGGTTAGAGGTTTGGCAACTTTGGAGAAGTTCTCGACAAAGCGACGACAATAGCTCGCTAGGCCAAGGAAACTCCGAACTTGCTTGACCGATTCAGGTGGAGTCCAGTTAAGGACGGCTTGAACTCGCTCAGGGTTAACCGCAATGCCTTTACCATAAATTACATGTCCAAGATAGGTCACTTCTGACAACCAGAATTCACATTTAGAGAATTTGGCATAAAGGCGATGCTCTCGAAGTTTCTTCAACACTAGCCTTAGGTGTTCGGCATGTTCTTCCTCGTTCTTGGAGTAGATGAGTATATCATCGAGGTAAACCACAACGAATTTATCCAAATACTCCATGAAGATTGAGTTCATCAGCCGAGAGAAGGTGGCTGGAGCGTTGGTTAAACCGAAGGACAGGACGGTGTACTCGTATTGGCCATAACGAGTAACAAAGGCCGTTTTCGGAATGTCCCCGTTTCTGATTTTGATTTGATGGTAGCCCAACCTCAAATCCATTTTAGAGAAGATTGAGGATCCAACAAGCTGATCATACAGGTCGTTCATCCTGGGGAGCGGATAATTGTTCTTAATTGTGACCAAGTTGACAGGTCGATAATCTACAACCATCCGGTCCGTACCATCCTTCTTCTTGACAAAGAGGACGGGGCAAGCCCAAGGAGATGAACTAGGTCGGATGAAACACTTTTTCAAGGACTCATCAAGTTGTTTCTTAAGCTCGGCTAGTTCAAAAGGTGCCATCTTGTAGGGTCTTCTGGAAATCGGGACAGTTCCTGGAATGAGATCTATTACGAACTCGACATCTCTGTCAGGTGGAACACCTGGCAATTCCTCTGGAAAGACATCCCGAAAGTCACGGACTACCGGAACGTCTTCGAGGTCTGGCAACGGGCTGGCGTTAAGAGAATATAACTGTCGCTTGGCTATTCGGGTCAAGACATTGACTATCTTTCCCGAAGGATGGGTGAGTTGAACAGTCCTAGAGAAGCAATCAATCTTGGCATGATGGGCTGACATCCAATCCATACCCAAAATGATATTAATATCCGAAGATTTGAGAGCTATCAAAGATGCGAGAAAAACAAGTCTGTCGACTTGAATTTCATTTCCATGGCTTACTCTAGAGGTTTGCCATCTAGAACCAGGAGCAGAAATTTCCATAGTGGATGGCATGTCACAGAATGCGGTGTTATGCAAACGAGCATAATTTTCAGATATGAAAGAATGAGATGCTCCTGTATCGAAAAGAACAGATGCCGGGTGGCAATTAACAAGGAGCGTACCGAGAACGACGTTGGGATCCTCTTGAGCTTCCTCAGCAGAGATACAGTTGACATGGCCACGTGTAGTGGTGGCCGGCTTGGCATGGAACACTTTCCCTGTCGGCTTACCGCGGCCAACAGTTTTTGCTGTCTGGTTGGGGTTGGTTTGGGGACACTCGCGCATATAGTGGCCTGATTCCCCACACTTGAAACAAGTCACGGAGCTGGTGCGTGGGGAAGCATTGTTGGTTGGACCACCATAGGGCTTGGCTGGTGCATATGACTGAGCTGGGCGAGGTGCCTGGAAGGATGGCCTCGGTGTGAACCTGGGTGGCAGGGCAGTATTAGGCACCCACACGCGGCGCTTCTGAGGACCAGCACCGGATGAGGAACCCAAGTCACGGCCATGCTTGCGTGTTGCTTCATAATCAGTCTGACCAGTCTCAGCACTGATGGCCTTGTTAACAAGCTTCTGAAAAGATGTGCACTCATGCAGACGGAGGTCGCGGCGAAGCTCAGGACTAAGTCCCTTACGGAACCTTGCTTGCTTCTTGGCATCAGTAGAAACTTCCTCCGTCGCATAACGGGCAAGGTTACCAAACTCCCTGCTGTAAGCATCAACAGAGAGTCGACCTTGAGTAAAACTGCAAAATTCGTCACGTTTACGGTCCATGAGACCCTCCGGAATGTGGTGTTCATGGAAAGCCTCGCTGAATTCAGCCCAAGTAGTGACATGGTCCGCTGGGCGCATAGCTCCATAATTCTCCCACCAGAGACTGGCGGGGCCTTCAAGATGATATGCAGCAAAGGTGACCTTGTCAGCCTCAGCTACTAGCGCAGAACGCAGTTTGTGAGAAATATTGCGAAGCCAGTCATCAGCGTCGAGAGGCTCGACAGAGTGGTGGAACGTGGGTGGATGTAACTTGATGAAATCACTGAGTGACACCAAGTTAGTCCTCTGATGGTGTGCTGTGTTCTGTTCAATACGCTCCAACAAACGGTTGGTCTCCCGCTTGTTTCTCTCAGCCTCTAGCATAACTTCTGCCAGAGAGGGAGGGTGAGGCAGATTTGTATCCCCAACTTTGCTGCCTTCGGCCTGCTCTGGGGAAGCAGGGTTGTTGCGGGTGTTGACCATCCTAGGAAAACAAGACAATGGTTTAGTCCAACATGACAAGATTCCGACATAGAATGTAGAATGTAATGGACAACTCAGAATGCAAGATGATCATCCGTATGACATGGTAGATACAGAAACTACTTCTTTTATTCCATCATCATACACACCATACAAGGTTTAGTACAAGACCAACAAGTACTACTACGGTGAGAGGAGGATTACATCTCATCAAAGGCATCCCAAGCTCCTATACATTATTTTTCCTACACCCCCGGGATTACTACATGCTAAGTCATATTCCACAAGTCACACAGGACGGTGGAAATACAACTATTACAATACCTAGTGGAACTACTACTATCTCAGTCATCTCCGTAGTAGTTCTCATAGAAGTCTCCTCCATAGCCTGGAAGTTCAACGTGAGCATCCGGAAACAAACGGTCCTGAGGAGCCTGTGGACCAAAAGGGCTAGGGTGAGGTCTTGGACCAACAAACGGTGGCCTGCGAGGACCACGAGGTGGGGTGATGCCTCCCACATCACGCCAATCCATCATGTCCGGCAGAGCAGACCTAACAGGATACAGGTCTCTCATATCCATGCATCCAGCTTGCACAACTGGTGCAAACTGAGTCAAGGTGGCCCAATGATCAGCGCGGGTGTTGAAAAGCTCCATTCTCAAGGCCCGATTCTCTCGGTCCTTGTCCTCGAGCAACTCAGCAGTGGTGCGAGTTAGTGAGTCCTCCTGACTGGGGTCAGCATAGATAGCCCGGAGATATCCGTGCGCTCCAGGAAGTGAAGCTGGCATATACCGAAAGTCGGTGTTGCGAAGCAGGCCAGACCTGACTCGCATGATGGTCATCATAGAATAAGCCGCATCTTGCACAGCCATCTCAATAGTAACACCGAGCCCATAGGAACAGTGAAGAGCCTCGATAGAACCAGGATAAGAGGGAAATATCCGTACGGTGCAAAGATACTGGCTTTGGTTAAAATCTTGAAACTGCTCTTCGACCGTGTATTCGGGATAGCAACGGTAACCCGTCTCGATCATCACTCGGACTAACATAGACGTATGACCAGTCACACCAATGCATCGGGTCAGGCGAACCACTTGATTTTGGTCGCGAGTGGCCATCTGTAAGCACAATCATAATGCAAGGGCATTAGAATTTCTAGCAAAATTTCGACAGCATAACGGCTGTAAATGCTCAAGAAAGGTTTGAGACATTCATCAAAAAAATTGCATAGACACTCAACAATATCATATCAAGGTTCTGAGTTCAACTTATCAGCATAACAAGGTAGTAGAGCTGAACTAGGCTTGTAGTCATCAAACCTATCAGGTACTACTAATTCGTAACACGTGAACCTGATAGAGAGAGAAGATCCTAATCCTTAATCCCCGGTAGAAGAATGGACTAACTCAGATCAGAATGCCATGAGGTAAAGAAGTAAAAAGAGCCTTACGTACCATCCCACAATCAATTCCCCTACATATAACTAAAGCATTTCTAGACTCAACATCGACCAGTTTGGCTTGGAGAACCTACAGGCAGTCCGGCTCTGATGCCAATGCTGTCAGGACCCCGACTCAATGTCACATCGATCTAGCCTGTAACACCTCATATCACTTTGCGGCCTCACGCACGGTATTCCCACGGGTGTCGCCTTACCTTTGCCCAGGACCGTTTGCGCCTTTTGGCTCACGTATATGATGATGTCGCTAGCATCCATATGATAAGGAGCCCGGGCTGACATGACTAGTCGTAAACCCAAAGAGGCACATACTTACAAGGACAGGCATCCATGACCCAGCAACGAACGTGTCGGTCATCAGCAAGTGGGTCCGGGCTATAGCACTGGGCTAGCAGGACTCCGGTAAACCGGGCTGTAGCGGGCTAACAGGGCTCCGATACTCAATGCGTGACATTTCCCCAACGGGACAGACACAGGAACGAAGAAGGACACATGCCGGCCAGCCTAAGTGTTCCGGAGCAGTAACAAGCTACCATGGCTCAATGGAAACACTAGGAGACATTTCCCGGTAAGAGAGGCTACTAAAGATAAACAACTAGATAGTCAGATCCCACACATACCAAGCATTTCAATCATACACACAATATGCTCGATATGTGCAAATACAACAAGGCATCACAACATGACTCTACGACACAAGTACTTTATTTAAAGGCTCAGAGAGCCATACATAACATACATACAAGTACGGGTCACACGACCCACATTCAAGTCATACAGTCATACAAACCAGCAGCGGAAGTATTTTTTCTGAGTACAGACAGCTAGTAAAATAGAAGAGGCTTGGAAAGCCTAGCTATACTACATGGTCCTTCACGTGCTCAGGATCACCACCTGGGCCTTAGTCTACTCGTCGATGTCAACGTCTACGAAGAACCCATCAGAAGGGGTTGCAGCGTCTTCTGTAAAATGTAAATTATAGCAACATGAGTACAAAGGTACCCAGCAAGACTTACGTCAGATCCTACATACATGCACATTATCAAGAAGGGTTGGTGGAGTTATTGCAGCGAGCCAGCTTTGACTCTTGGCTAAACTATCCTATGAGACTCCAACTTGAAAAGGTTTTGCGCACATGAGTCCACTACTCACCACTTCAATACACAACCGAGAATCCACCTCCGTCTTCCTACGGAGGGGCCATCCTCGGCACTCACGCTTATCTTGAAGCTTTTAGTAGTTTCCAGTTTACTTGTCTATGAACTGTATAGGCAACCAAGTAGTCCTTTACCGCGGACGCGGCTATTCGAATAGATTAGGTTAACCCTGCAGGGGTGTACTTCTTCATACACGCTCTCACCACTTACCGTCGTTTACACGACATGTACTCGGCAAACTTCAAGCGGAAGCCCAACGTGGGTGTCGGCCACGACCTACCTAATCACCTAAGTCTCCAATCTAGGTTTATCGCCTATCCAGGTTCCATCCGCAGGGAGTCCGGCCGAGGTTTCCCATACGGGCCCGAACGATGTGTACAGGGTTCCGTGACACCTAACGGGTGCCCAGTATTCCCGGCCACGTACCTACCGCATCACAGCCCACCCCTACGGTCAGCGCTGTCCACGGCCTCCAGTAGGCTACAAACACCAGAAACTACTTGCAACTCCTGGACAGAGAACTAGGGTGAATAAGAAGCCGAGAGGGTCCATTGGTTTCGGGCCCAATGCATGGTAGTAGCTGATTCTTAAATCACACATACAGATCTCAGTGCTTAAGGTCGGCTTCAATGAAACAACCCACCATGTACTCCTACATGGCCTCTCATCGATACCTTTACCAAATCGTGTTCACCACATCACTCTCAATACCGACATGATCATTTCACTCTAGCCCATCACCCAGATGAACCAGACCTGACACGACTCTAAGCATAGCAGGCATAGCAAGGTAGGAACAACACATACATATGGCTCAATCAATTCCTACACATGCTAGTGGGTTTCATCTAATTACTGTGGCAATGACAGGTCATGCAGAGGAAATGGGTTCAACTACCGTAGCACACAGCAGTTTGAAACGCGTTGTCTTAATGCAGTAAAAGAGAGCAGAAGCGAGAACATGGGATTGTATCGATATGATCAAATGGTTGGTTGCTTGCCTGATGGATCAATGCACGGATACGGTTCTTGCTAGGGTAATCACGATACTCCTCGGAGGCAGAACCTGCCGCAAAGAACACCGATACACAACCATCACCAAACAATGTGCGACAATATGATGCATGCATGAAACATGACAATATGAGTGTGTTGGGCTAATGCAACTAAGACCAGATGGGTTTGAGCCAATTTGAACCAAAGATTCAAATTCCAAACACATTTGTGATCTTAAATAGTGCTTTATCATGTTTTGCACTAAACAGCAAGTTAACTTATTTAAACATGCATGAAAACAGTACAGATGGATAGATTGGATTTTTCTGATCATTTTTCATATATAACTTGTTTGATTTGGAGTTACAGATTAAAAGTTATGAATTTTTGAAGTTTGAACTATATTCTGGAATTTCCTATATTTGAATAAATCCAGAAATTAATTTATTGCGCCAGCCATGCGTCAGAATGACGTCAGGGTCAACGGAGACGTCCAGGTCAAACCTGACTATGGGTCCAGGGTGTCAGGGTAATTAGTTTAGCTAAAGTTTAATTAAAACTAAACCTATTTAGTTAACAGGGTTGGGCCCCACCTGTCATTGACTCATGAGAGTCAACCAGGGCCCACCCGTGGTCAAAGATGGCTATGGATAGCTGGGAACATGCCGCAGCTTCTGGTGGAGTCGGTTGGGGTCGGGGCGGCCGGAATCGGCACCGGCGACGACCTAGGCAGCCGCCGGAGTTCGGCCGAAGGCGAACTTGAGGCTACAGGGGTCGGTGAGGTGCGGGGAGTAGTTGGTTAGGTGCTACGTGACGTGGTGAGCACGATGGACACCAAGTGGTGGCTGGAGGGTGACCGGGAGCACGTTGGCGACGAGCTCCGCGGCGGTGGGTGCGGTTGAGCTCCAGAAGGTCACTACACAGCTCGGGGGCAAGAAAAGAAGGGAGGGGAAGATGGTTAAGCTCACAGGGAACTCGACGGAACACTTGGTGCGGCCGGGGACGGGCCGGAGCGACGACGGTGTTGAAGGGGATCTCCGGCGACGGTGGACTCGGGCAAAGTCGATGCGGTGGATTCGGGCTACTCGAGCACGCGGGGCTCGGCTATCTCGACGTAGTTGAGGGCGGCGGAGCTCCTAGACACAGTGAGGAGGAGCACGGACGGCGGGGAGCGTGTCTACGATGATGGCGTGGCTGCGGTGGCGTCGGCCATGGCGGGGGAGCGCGAGAGAGAGGAGCCGGGGAGGAGAGCGGGCGTCTGGGGGTTTGGGGGAGAGAGAGGGATCGATCCACGGCGTTAGCCGGGCGAGTGGAGCGGCGAGGCGGCGAGCAGGTGCGTGGCACCCATGCGGTGCTCGCCGTCGAGCACCTTGCCTGCTTGCCTGGCCGGCAAGCAGCTCGCTGGCGCGGCGCTGGGCTGGGCCGGCAGGTGGGCTGGTTAGCGGGCGCCAGGTAAGTTTTCTGTTATTTCCCTTTTTCTACTTTTCTGCAACTTTGTGGAGTTTTTAAAAATACTTAGATGGCTCCAAAAATCACCAAACTGCTCCTGGTCCATAGTTGGATTATTTCCAACATGAAACATTTCTGTTTGGGAATATTTGGGCATTTGCAATATTTTATATAATTTGAACTTCTCAAATTCAAATACTAATGAATTAATTCAAAGACCTTAGGATGACCTAGAAAATGGTGCACCACTTTTGGCAGAGGCTCTGAACCAAAGCAAAGGTGATGAGCATTTTTAAGGGCATTTCAGGTTCATTGAAATAATTTTTAGTAAACCCTAGTTGGATTAAAAAGGGGTTCTGGGGGTTTCTGTCCTTCCCCATTTCAAATTCAAATGATATTTAAACATGATGCACACACTAATGCAGGGACTAGCTAGGATGTGACAAAACCCACCATATACCTTCCTCAAATCAGCCACCATACCTACCTATCATGGCATTTCCATAGCCATTCCGAGATATATTGCCATGCAACTTTCCACCGTTCCGTTTGTTATGACACGCTTCATCATTGTCATATTGCTTTGCATGATCATGTAGTTGAAATTGTATTTGTGGCAACGCCACCGTTCATAATTCTTTCATACATGTCACTCATGAGTCATTGCACATCCCGGTACACCGCCGGAGGCATTCATATAGAGTCATATCTTGTTCTAAGTATCAACTTCTAATTATTGAGTTGTAAGTAAATAAAAGTGTGATGATCATCATTATTAGAGCATTGTCCCAGTGAGGAAAGGTTGATGGAGACTATGATTCCCCCACAAGTCGGGATGAGACTCCGGACGAAAAATAAATAAAAGAGGCCAAAGAAGCCCAGATTAAAAAAAGAGGCCATAAAAAAGAGAAAAGGCCCAAATAAAAAAATAAAAAAGAGAGAAAAAGAGAGCAGGGACAATGGTACTATCCTTTTACCACACTTGTGCTTCACAGTAGCACCATGATCTTCATGATAGAGAGTCTCCAATGTTGTCACTTTCATATACTAGTGGGAATCTTTCATTATAGAACTTGGCTTGTATATTCCAATGATAGGCTTCCTCGAAATGCCCTAGGTCTTCGTGAGCAAGCAAGTTGGATGCACACCCACTTAGTTTCTTTTTGAGCTTTCATAAACTTATAGCTCTAGTGCATCCGTTGCATGGCAATCCCTACTCACTCACATATATATCTATTGATGGGCATCTCCATAGCCCGTTGATACACCTAGTTGATGTGAGACTATCTTCTCCTTTTTGTCTTCTCCACAACCATCATTCTATTCCACCTATAGTGCTATGTCCATGGCTCACACTCATGTATTGCATGAAGATTGAAAAAGTTTGAGAACATCAAAAGTATGAAACAATTGTTTGGCTTGTCATCGGGGTTGTGCATGATTTAAATATTTTGTGTGGTGAAGATAGAGCATAGCCAGAATATATGATTTCGTAGGGATAGCTTTCTTTGGCCATGTTATTTTGAGAAGACATAATTACTTAGTTAGTATGCTTGAAGTATTATTATTTCTATGTCAATATGAACTTTTGTCTTGAATCTTATGGATCTGAATATTCATACCACAAGTAAGAAGAATTACATTGAAATTATGCCAACTAGCATTCCACATCAAAAATTATCTTTTTTATCATTTACCTACTCGAGGACGAGCAGGAATTAAGCTTGGGGATGCTCGATACGTCTCCAACGTATCTATAAATTTTGATTGCTCCATGCTATATTATCTACTGTTTTGAATGTTTATGGGCTTTATTATACACTTTTATATCATTTTTGGGACTAACCTATTAACCCAGAGCCTAGTGCCAGTTTCTGTTTTTACCCTGTTTTAGGGTTTCGAAGAAAAGGAAAATCAAACGGAGTTCAATTGACCTGAAACTTCACGGAACTCATTTTTGGAAGGAAAGAAGCCCAGAAGACATGGAGTGCATGTCGGGGGCTCTACGAGGAGGTCACGAGGCAGGGGGTGCGCCCACCCCCCTGGGCGCGCTATCCACCCTCGTGAGCCCCTCGTGGCCTCCTGATGTACTTCTTCCGCCTATCTATCTCCATATACCCTAAAAACATCCGAGAGCACAATAGACCGGGAGTTCCACCGCCAGAAGCCTCCGTAGCCACCGAAAGCCAATCTAGACCCGTTCTGGCACTCTGCCGGAGGGGGAATCCTTCTCTAGCGGCCATCTTCATCATCCCAGTGCTCTCCATGACGAGGAGGGAGTAGTTCTCCCTCGGGGCTGAGGGTATGTGCCAGTAGCTATGTGTTTGATCTCTCTCTCTCTCTCTCTCTTGTGTTCTTGATTTGGCACGATCTTGATGTATCGCGAGCTTTGCTATTATAGTTGGATCTTATGTTTCTCCTCCCCCTCTACTCTCTTGTAATGAATTGAGTTTCCCCTCTGAAGTTATCTTATAGGATTGAGTCTTTAAAGATTTGAGAACACTTGATGTATGGCTTGCCGTGGATATCTGTGGTGACAATGGGATATCACGTGATTCACTTGATGTATGTTTTGGTGATCAACTTGCGGGTTCTGCCCATGAACCTATGCATAGGGGTTGGCACACGTTTTCGTCGTGATTCTCCGGTAGAAACTTTGGGGCACTCTTTGAGGTCCTATGTGTTGGTTGAATAGATGAATATGAGATTGTGTGATGCATATCATATAATCATACCCACAGATACTTGAGGTGACATTGGAGTATCTAGGTGACATTAGGGTTTTGGTTGATATGTATCTTAAGGTGTTATTCTAGTACGAACTCTAGGGCTGTTTGTGACACTTATAGGAATAGCCCAACGAATTGATTGGAAAGAATAACTTTGTGGTGGTTTCATACCCTACCATAATCTCTTCGTTCATTCTCCGCTATTAGTGACTTTGGAGTGACTCTTTGTTGCATGTTGAGGGATAGTTATGTGATCCAATTATGCAATTATTGTTGAGAGGACTTACACTAGTGAAAGTATGAACCCTAGGCCCTATTTCCTATCATTGCAATACCGTTTACGCTCACTTTTGTCATTAGTTACCTTGCTGTTTTTATATTTTCAGATTGCAAATACCTTTATCTACCATCTATATTGCACTTGTATCACCATCTCTTTGCTGAACTAGTGCACCTATACAATTTACCATTGTATTGGGTGTGTTGGGGACACAAGAGACTCTTTGTTATTTGGTTGCAGGGTTGCTTGAGAGAGACCATCTTCATCCTACGCCTCCTACGGATTGATAAACCTTAGGTCATCCACTTGAGAGAAATTTGCTACTCTCCTACAAACCTCTACACTTGGAGGCCCAACAACGTCTACAAGAAGAAGGTTGTGTAGTAGACATCAGGCACATTCACTTTGAACATGCGCGGTGCCGCCGGACCATTCACTTTGACCAATTGTGTGCATCACTAACGATTCTTTTGCTTTACGCGCATGGGATGAGTTTGATAATTCGAATTTTGGTGGAAATTTCCCCGAGTACGTCATTGCATAATTTAACATCGCTTGCTAATTTGGGCACACAAAAGAGCGTACAGCAGACAGACCACACTTACTGAATCGAGCAATTTTGGTAATTACACAAAGCTAGTTGACCTAAACATTGCTCTAACAAAAGATTAGCATTAAAAACAAAGCGTAAGTACGCATAATTAAAAATCCGCCGCCACGCCGGCCTACGCATCGCCGGTGTGAGATGAGACGTCGATGACTTGTCCTAGCGACATGGCGCCGTTGGTGGACTCCGCGTCCCCCCTGCTGAAGTTGACCGCGTCCTCGTCCTCGTCCTCAGCGCCGCCCTCAAGGTTGTAGTACTCGTAGTAGTGTCTGTGCCAGAGCTCGCGTTGGTACTACACCGCCAATTCCTCGATGGACAGAGTCTTCTCTACCTCGACCTCGGCCACGCGCAACTCCTCCTCCCGGCGCTCCTCGATCTCCGCCGCCTCCTGCATCTCCAGCTCCTGCTCGGCGACAGCATGAGGAAGCAGGTGCTCCATGGCCACCGCCGCCTTTTTAGACGTGCTTTGCATGCTGGAGTCGGAGGTGGCCTGGAATATCTTGGCGTGTGCATCCTCGATCTTGCCGTGGATGGCCTTGACCCGGGCCGGGGCAACATCAGCGGCACGGACGGCAGCTCGAGCGCTCTCGGCATTTGCAGTCGCTGTTGCAGCAGCAGCTGCAGCCATCTCGGCTGCTGGAGCTGCCCTGTCGGCTGCCGCAGACTCCCTCTCGGCAAAAGCGGCCGCGCTCAATGCGGATGCGGTGGCACTCTCTGCGTAGGTGGCCACGCTCTCGGCGCAGGCGGCGGCGCTCGGGGGGACGCGGCCATCGTACAGGCCTTCACGAAGCGTTTCCATGGTGTCATCTTTGCAAGAAGGGGTGCGGGAATGGGGATCGGGATTCGTGGATTTGGGGGTTGCCGGCACTAGAGCAGACGAGCCGACGAAGCTTAAGGAGGGAGACTTAAATAGACCCAGATATTTTCATCGCAAATGGTTCCTAGAAAACAACTATGTGTGATATTGTAGATATTTTTTATTAGACTTAAATAGACCCATATATTTTCATCGCAAACGGTTCCTAGAAAACAACTGTGTGTGATATTGTAGATATTTTTTATTAGCTATGAAAGACGAATTTGGAATAAAGTGCCAACGGATGGTGTTTTAAAAGAACGAGAAATTTTGTACTACTAATACAACTGTCATGTCACATTTTGGAAAATTTCAAGGGTCATTTGACCTTCTAAGACATTTAAGTGATTTTCTAGCCATTTAATGACCGTAATTGAAAGTTCAACTACATGTGCATGCAACAGCTAACTATAACGGTTTGACAACTCATATTTCGTGTACTTGTGTGTGATTTAATTCCATGTGCAGTAAATTGGAAGGAATTTCAAACATATTGGTCTAATGGCTATGACACAATTAAGCATGGAGTGACATGGCATTTTAATTCCAGAAAATAAAAATAAATCAGAAACACATGAAACCTTGGTTGATGTAATGTCATGGCACCAAGATGATGTGGTAAAAAATTGGTATGTTTGACCAAAGTTTGGACACACACCCCTCACAAACCGGCACAACTCACTAGAAGGCTCGTGGTTCCGAGAGGGAACAATGCATGTTTGATGACGAATGGGAGATAGCTTCCTCTTACGACCTTCAATTTTTTTCTATGTCTAACGTGCACTACTATAACTGTAATGTGAAAATTTTGAAAATTCTAGGGGTCATTTGACCTTTTAAAGACATTTAAGTGATTTTCTAGCCATTTAATGACCGTAATTCAAATTTGAACTACATCTACATGCAACGCCTAACCAAAACGGTTTGAAAAAAATCATATTTGTGTACTTGTGTGCGAGTTAATTCCATGTGTAATAAACTAGAAGGAATTTTCAAACATATTTGTATCATGACATGGACACATATGCATGAATACGTATGCATGGAGTGGCATGGCATTTTAATTCCAAAAGAAAATCAGAAACACATGAAACCTTGGTTGATGTAATGTCATACCACCAAGATGATGTGGTAAAGAAATTGACATGCTTGACGAAAGTTCGGACACACACCCCTCACAAACTGGAGCAACTCGCTAGAAGGTTCATGGTTCCGAGAGGGAACAATGCATGTTTGATGACAAAAGGGAGATAGCTTCCTCTGACGGCCTCAAATTTTTCCTACGTTTAACATGCACTACTACAATTGTAATGTGAAATTTTGGAAAATTCTAGGGGTCATTTGACCTTTTAAAGACATTTAAGTGATTTTCTAATCATTTAATGACCGTAATTCAAATTTAAACTACATCTACATGCAACTCCTAACGAAAACGGTTTGAAAAATCATATATGTGTACTTGTGTGCGAGTTAACACTACAAAAAAAAGGCACTTCTGTGATGATACGTGTTTGTCATAGTAGGTCACATTTTCTGTCATGCTTGTACATCCATGACGATTTTATGACAGAATAAAGATAGTCATACCTATGCTGTCGTAGAAGTGTTCCATGACATTACCAAAATTATCATCACAGAAGTGTCCACTTCCATGACGATAAATCGTGCGTCATGCAAGTGCTTTCGTCAAGGGTGACCGACACGTGGCATCCACTGTAACGGAACGCCGTTAAGCTATCGGGTCCGGTTTTGGATCCGATAACCCGTTAACAGCCCGGACCAATGGTGATTTTCCACGTGTAAATTTCTCATTGGCCGGAGGAAACACGTATCTGCTCCTCGGTGTGCCAGATGTCGCCCGTCCATTGGAGGAGACATGCCTATGATACGTCGACACATGGCAGGGCCCAACAGAGGCCCATATAGGTTAAAAAGGCCGACCCAGTCAAAGGCCCGTAGTACTTACTCAGGTACTAGTGGGCCAGCCCAATAACGGCCTGTTTAATAAAGGCCCATTTACGGCCTGAAGTCAGATCTGTCCCGTTAATTGTTCGCCGAATATTTGGGCTCAATTAGAGCCGAGTGAATTTCGGCCTGTTAGAGGCCCGATGTAGACATGGGCCCATTTCAGCCTGGTGTGTCTTTCGGCCTGGGAATGGCCCGTGCTTCCCATGGGCCATGTATGGTCCGACGCGACATCCACCCCACTAACGGCCCATGATAAAGGTGGCAATAGTTCAGCCCAATGTGACTTTGGGCCTGTTAAAGGCCTATCGTATAATTCGTCCCATTGATGCATGTACTAAGCTTTCGCCCTCTTAAAGGCCCATGATATCAGTGGGCTAACTAAGGCCCAAGATATGTTTCGGCCTGGTAACGGCCCGTCATATAACTGGGCCAAAACCGGCCCGGTCTACATTTCATCCTGTTGAAGGCCCATCGATGACTAGTGAAAACTGAGGCCCAACATGCATTTCGTCCTGGTAAAGGCCCATGGTTTCTTCTGGGCCATAATAGGCCAGTAGAATATTCAGCCTATTAATGGACCAATGCTACCTAGGCCAATCTAAGCGCTAGGTCCACAGAAAGCCCAACTAAAATTTGGGCCGAATATAGGCCGGAGTAAGTTGTGGGCCTGACGCAAAGTGTGAAGGCCCCAATGGCCATTCGGGCCCAAGAAAGATGCAGGCCGGCCCAATTGTGGCCCGCTAAAAACCAGGCCCGTTAGAGGCGAATGTTTCAGCCCATTCGACTACATCAGATTTTTTTTAGATAGCGAATGATGGCAGTAACTAGTAGGAATTAAGAACAAACCTACTCTATACACTAAAAAAAATTACGATATATAACTTAGAATAAACCCACACTATACAATAAAGGATTTATGGTATATTACATCCACTGGGCATCAAAGTTCGCCACCAGTGATCATAAAGTGAAATGAAGAAGTAGATTACAAAAACTGGGCACCATTGCGGCGTAACAAAATAATACTGAACCGAGAGCACTTCCAAGACAGTTCAAGAAAGATTAGCCTTGTGCGGGAAATTCTGCGCAAGCTGCTGAGCAAGGCTGTGAGACCGGCCTAGCATGTCGGTCATAGCTTCCAGGTGTAGTTGTTTAGCAATGAGGTTCCCATTGGTGTTCTCTGCAATCTTTCTTAGAGATAGGACTTCAAGTCAAAGTTGAGTTACGGAATGCCTTTCTGCTAGAACTTGGGACTGAAGAAGTCGAACTGATTCAGACAACAAATTCTGTGAGCTTGTCTGACTGCTAGTCTCAAGTAACTTGAACACTGCATCAAGACAGGACTTTGGGGTTGTCTCGCTATCTTGAAGATGTTTTGCCTTCTTTGCTGCAATATAAGTTGGGTTTGTCTCACAGCCTTCAGCAGACTTATGCATGCCATCAGGCATATCACCCTGAAACAAGCAGAGAGATGGCAGGTTTTCCACGTGTATAAACAAAGATGATAACTGTGCTATCAATTCCATCCAATTTCAAATTAGAAAATAAAGAGTAAGTTCAATATATCAATAGCATAATCTAGCATTGTTCATAATGCGGGGAGCTTCACAACACTACTGCATTACCATGTCAACATAACAAGCATATATGAAGGGCAAAGACAATCATTGTATCTATTTTGGTTAATGTGCATGACATGTTGTTCATATCATCAGCCACATCAGTAAGACAAAACAGGAGATGACAAGGTGCATACGTGGGCTGCTTCACCACACACTAGATTATAGATCCACAAAAATAGGCATACATATAGGGAGTATTGAGTAATGTGCATGGTATGAATAAGGAATTTGGTTTTACAAGTAAAACTTGGAACTTATGGTTCTTGCGAACATGCATTTTGATAGAAACATCAAACTAAACAGCAGTAAACGATAGGGAGCATGAGAAAATTAAACAGCAATTGAGGATAAAGGCTTTAGAAGGACTGACTTACATTAACAGTTAACACGGGCTTTATAATGCCTTCTCCATGCCAGGGGAAGGATAACTCAAGAATTTCAGCATAGAATCTTCTTCATAAGCATTGCCTGTACTCTACATTTTGTAGAGAGTAATTATAGATATGATAATACTAGAAGGGATAGAGGATAATGAAGATAAGATGCAGATTCATGCTACATAATCAACTACCAATCCCTGGAAGTACAGGCGTTACAGGACAAAATGTACTGACAAGACCAATGGGCTACACTTCTGGCATTGTGCGTGTATTCAACTTTTATGGTAAGATTAAATATAGATTTGATATCTTTTAGTAAATGGTGGGCGAGGGAGATACGATGCAGAATGCTACACAATGGACCAATCCATCTTCCCATAATACAAGAGTGTTTTGAACACTAGTGTACTGTACAAAACGTTCTTATATTATGGGACGGAGGGAGTAGCTGTTAATGTAAGTATAGTGATAGACGACGTTCAGTCCTTACAAGAGGACTGCAGAGCTAAACCTCTTCAAAAGCATTGGGTTGATTCTAAATTTATGTAAGAGTCCATACGGATCTTATAATATCCACCAAATGGACGATAACGAGGCTAACATGTGCAGTGATGCTACATAATCAAACATCTATGAAAGTAAGTATGGTCATGCAGGTCAAGAGGTACTCACAAGAGCAATGCAGTGTGGAGTATAGTTGTGAGATTCTATGGTCCCTTGAGAATGAATGTTCTTCTGCTAACAGTTTTCGTACAAGTGAGACATTAAGGCAAATGCAGAAATGTAGTTCAAATTGTGATGTGATATCATAGACAGTACCTTACGCTGCAGACAAGACCAATGTGTAACAAGATTATTCCAGTCACTATCGGATAAATGTAGCACCAGAGACTTTATAGAAATTTCGTTTAGAGGCTTGCCATCAAAGTGCGCTTGCCTCAGGTAGGAACGATACTTCATCAACGAGTGCTTGAAAAGTGCAACCAACCCTTGCTCATCTTGACAATCTAGTTTGGTCCTCGCCTATGTAAAAGAATGAAATCTTGTGTCTTGTGTCAGTAGAAACATATGTAGTAATTACCATGAATAACATTATTACATTACTTACGCGTAAGTTGCGGAGGAAGACTGGAAATTGTTCTGTGTCTGCAGTATAATCTTTCCATGAAGGAAAGATGCACACAAAGTTCCTGACAACAATATAAGCTTCGTCTTCTAAACTGGGAAGAAATGGAGCAGGGGTCCTATTTGCTGCAATTGGGACTTTCTCTGGTTCGAAAAGGGATTTGGCAACTGGATTTGGTGTACTCTTTGCTGGAATAGGGGTTTTGCGTCATAGAGCTGGTGCTATGTTAACTGGCATCATCATACTGTTCGCTGAAGTTGGGGTCTGCTGAGTTGGGGTATCAGAAATGACCAGTGTAGTAGGGCTAGAGTCTGCTAGAGTTGGGGTGATTTGCAGGTCAGGTGATATTGCAACTACACCTAATGGGCTATTTGATTTATCAAGTGTCACTACCTTTTCCAAATACTTTGCTTGTGCTCCTCCGCGATCAGCAATCGCCCTCTTCCTTTTGAACATCTGATACACAAGAACATCATTTGAATGGATAAATATGGTATGATGATAGATGGAATATGTACTGAAAATGGATAGGCAGGGCGTATTCACATACACGAAGTGTAAACTAACCTAACGGCAGTGCAACAAAGTAGAAGCAATGCAAAGCATCACTTGCAAGATATGTGAGACCAATATAACCTTGGAAAGTTAGAGCAAGCACCTTGATGGGTGAATAAGATAGAGCATCTGCCTCTAACTCCTCCACTAGGGAGCTACATTGACTTAGGTCTCCCTCTAGCTTAGAATCACTGTTAGGATCATATTCTGAGCATGAATCTGTAGGTGGAGAGCGGTTTGCATTGCATTGCATCCAGACTTGATTTCAGTCCCTTAATGCCAAGTTTGACAGCCATGGCATTGTTCTGCTTTATTCTTTTCATGCGCACAAGCTCATAATCATTATGATGCTATTCAGAATATGAGATTCATGAAAACATAAAAAGTAGTCAGATTATATATGGAACGCATTGCGGATTCAACTCGAAGAGTGTCTCCCTGTAAACCCCTGCATATGCAAAGTTCACCCCAACCGTGCTAACCAGACCACACATAGAAATACAAACCCCTTATGTCTCTATAACAGGCAGACACACATTTCAAAACTGAAGTAGGAACATTATAATCATATCAAATTCGTATTTGAACAAATAAACCAAGGAATTATGAGTGGCATAATGTTTAGCTTCAAGGGTGGAGTGTTGGTAGTGCGACACAAAGTAAGTAGGCAGATTGCATTCCATGTAAAAAATCATAGCCTATGTAAAAGCTGGAAATGACACTTTCTTTATATACAATGGAGTGTTCGTTGCCCACACATGATGTAAGAGATCACACAGAGAAATACTATTCACTCATGTCTACGGTTCCAGTATTTTGAAACAGGGTGGTCCACCCTAAAAGAATATTAACAACAAATATGAGAAGGAAAGCATAGATGTAGTGAATCAATCATTTACTTATGAGCTCACTAGGACAAGTATGCAGAATTGTAACTGCAGTAAGAGACCGTCCAAAATCTGAATCAAGAAGTTTGTCTAACACTTACTGTTTGCAACTAATCGACGTGAATAATTGGATACCATATTGAATGAGTAAGAAAGATAAGTAAAATTGTCAACAAACCTGGCCTCCAGTACTAATTTGGGTCAATGTCACTACGACCAACAATGCAAAATGACTAGTGTCTATTCCTAGGGCCAGAATTTTGAAACCCTGTGAACTTTACAGGTACTAAAGATTACTGAAATACATCTGAACCATTAAGTGTAGGTAGCACTCAGCACACAACAAACCATAATGACAGTCCTTCCTAATGACTAATGAATCAATTAGAAAATGGGTGATGAGGAGTGGCTGCTGAAGTGCTAAGTGTTGAGGACGTATCTAAGGATAAATCGGTTTGGCGTAGTGGGTGTTGCACGCCTGAGCCCTGAACGGACTTGGAAGGTAGGCACGGCGGCGCGCCCGGGCAGCGGTGACGCTGTAGGGCGAGTGGCTCCTGACCTGCTGCTGGTTCAGCGTCTCCTCCTAGAGTCATGTCGTCCAGGGATGGCAAGTTGCCGGCAAGGCAAGCGGCTGGGGGCGAGTAGAGATCGGAAGTGCCCAGCAGAACAAAGGGGAATCGGGGCCTTGGACGACACAAAATCCCAGGGTGGGCCGGCCCACCGTGGGCACCCTGTAGAGATACACACCCGAGCGGCGAACATGCATTTTCGAAACTAAATTAGAAACATTTAGCTGACCAATTACACGACTCTACTTTAATAATATCATATTCGTATTTGAACAACTAAGCTTGTTTAGCTTGATGGGTGGAGCAGTGCTATTATGACACGAAGCACGTATTCTGATCGTATAGTGATCATAAAAGGGGGAAACCCTAAGCATTTTTTTACCAAAAGAGGGTTTCCCATCCGATTTCTATTAAAGAAACCACCACGGAACCAACATGATCAATTAAACCCTAAGCATGATCAATTAAACCATATTATGACTGTGCCATGGCAGATTTAAAGCAGCAAATTGGAGAAATGATATTTAGCATCCATTGTTTGCTTCGAACTAAGAACTAAATTCTAAGAGCTGAAAAGAAAGTAGAGTAACCAAGTTACGATCTATTTTCTGGTTGAGATCAAAAAGTTGAGGAGATATGAAGTACCACCTCTCTTGCAGCGCCGCGTAGGCATCGGGGGTGCGATGGCTATCGGTGGCGTTGAAGGAGATCTACGACGGTAGACGGGTGTATCGGGGGATAAGTCCCGTTGCGGTGGAAAAGAAGGTCGTGTGAGCGCCCCCAGCAAAGAGGACGACATCGTCGATGAAGCGAGATGACGCGATGCAAGGCTCTTGGTCTGTTGTCGTGGATGAGAAACATCCATCTCTAGCAGAGGACGACGCGGTCTTGGTAGGCGCTCCGGCATGGTGGAGGACGGTGGCGATGGATGGGGTGGAGGACGGCGGCGATGGATGGGGTGGTGGATGGAGGAGGCTGGTGTGGGGATGGTGTTCTAGCGCGGACGATGTATGAATGGGAAAATGGAGGGAGAGGTATGGGTAACCATGTTTTAGGGATGCGCCTGTCTGAAATATGGGAAATTTATGAACTTAGCCCCTGTTTAAAATTTGGACGTCTTGTCGGTTTGGGATAGGATGGTAATTTCGCATCTCGCCAATATTTGCCCAGAGCGATTTCGGGCGACGAGATGGTGTTTTGGCACCATGGTTGGTGCCCATGGTGTAGTTTGAGTGAAGTTATAAACCTGCCCCTATTGAATATATTTGCCTACATCGATTTCGGCCGAGTCGAGTTTGTCTTGCCGCCCACCATGTGTGAATGGGGAAATGGAGGGAGAAACAGAGGTCTTTCGGACGAGCTTGAATCAAATGTGTTTTTCCGCCCATGTTTAGCACCCACCATGTCGGAATGGGCTCAGAGGCGGACGTGTCACGTCTAATAGAAGTTACTAACCTACCCCTATTAAAAGCAGTGGAAATCAGGCCGATGGATTGTCCGTGTAATGGATAGATAGTAATTTCCATCTCCCAAACACTTGGTTGCCGGCAGCCGATGTGGGACTGTGGGAGTGGACATTTTGCCGATTCTTTTGAATTTTCGGACAATAAGCATCCACATTTACCCTGCAACTAAATTTGAATCCATTTTGTATTCCTATACGAATCTTTATAAATCATTCTATGTGTTTTTATATATCTTCAAAAGCATGACAAAGATGTATTCCACTGTCATATATGAATATGATTTACAAATGCCGATACTCAAATTCAGAAGCTAGAATCCAGTTTAAGGTGAATTCGAATATTTAGAACACTTTATGTCCAACTCAAATGTCGCACGCAACATAATGTGTACTCCCATTTAGATATGTACACAAGCGATGTATCAAGATTCAAATACCGAGTCAATCAACCAAGAATGTGCATAACTAACATACATATAAACACTTATAGAGTATATGGATCAATAATATCAACTAACATACATAAGCCAGGCCGCTATACTTTTTTTGCTATAACAGCATCCTTTTTTTAGCGAAGCTACTACAACATCTTTGCCCTTTCTGATGCGTGCCACTTATGGTCCATCTATACTACTATTATTGTTGAATGCACATTCAGCCCGATTGGCATATTTGTAGGTCTGGCACAGCAATCAAAATGAAATGTCTCCGAGTCTTATCAATTAATACAGACTTGTGCTCAGATAAAATTACAAACCAAAAAACAAAAAACAATTATTACATGATCTCTAAAACAAATGGTTTGATTGATTACATGAACAAACAACACAAAGGTTATTCAACGATGGAAAGAACATTTCACCTATGATTTACCAAGTGGGAATTTAATTTCCTTTTTTCCTTCAGGAGCTTAACAATGCGGCCAGTCTCAGCTTGCTTCGTTTTGAAATCCACCAAATATTTAATGGTTGTCTTGAGTACTAATTGTGATTGTGTTGTTTTCTTCCTCAACATGTCAACTTCATCTCTAAGTGCAGAAGCAGAATCTCTTTCTATCACTAGTTTATCCTCTAGAGCATCAGCAGTTGGCAATTCATTATGCATGATTGGGTCAGTGCCACTGCTGTGGGATGATACAACGTCCATGGGGACATTGCTCTTTGATCTTGGGCTAACCTGTTTTGCCATTAAAGTTCCAATTGGATTCTGAAAAGTTGAAGTTAGCAAAACATCTCAACTAGGAGTTATAACAGCAAACCAGTTAACCAAACAAGGAATTAAAGAGTTCCAATGGGATGCTGAAAAGTAGTTATTAACATCATTGTAACCGGTTGTTGCAGCCGCAAAGCAATTAAACAAAAAAGTTTTTGCAAAAGGTACCTGTTGTGGCATTGCATTTCTCTTGGATCCTGAAAAGTTGAGTAGCCAGTAACGTGATTAGAGCAACCGGTTGCAGCAGCAAAGCAGTTAAACACACAAGTTTTGCAAAGGAACTTGTTGTGGCATTGGAGTTTCTCTTGGATCCTGAAAATTTGAGTAGTGAGTAACTTGATTAGAGCAACAAGTTACAGCAGCAAACTTGTTACACAAATATATTTTTGAAAATGTACCTGTTGCGCAATTGGACTTCCAATTCGATCCTGAAAAACTGAAGTTGGAAAGAAGATTACAGCAGCAAGTTACAACAACAAACCAGGTAAACAAGGAAGTTTCTGAAAACATACCTGTTGTGCCAACAGAGTTTCAGTTGGATCCTGCAAACTCGAATGTTAGAAATCAATAAATAAAGTTTTGCAAGAGCCATAAGAAACTAACATCAAATGAGTAAAACTAACCGGTTTTGGCAACGTATTTAATTACACATGAACTAGTAAAACTAACAAGTTCTTGGCAACGTATTAAAGTAACAAGTCGGTACATTTTACCAGCAACAGAGACATCTGTAAATTTCTTTGATGTAAGAAAAATGATTCCAACACATATATAAGTTAAAAAGACGGTGTCCCTCATATAAACCTGACAGTTGTCTATCTATGAACATGCAAACATTACTAGTGCTACAAGTGATAACAGCAAACCATTTAAACAAATAGGGTATCAGAACGTAAATTACACGTGAATTTTGCTGCACCCTAGAAGTACATATGACCAGCTATCTACGTGCTTAATTAGCTATTTAAGTTTAGGCAAACAGGTAATTCTTAACAGTAAGTATCAAACACATAGATATGCGTAGTCTATGATAGGGTTAACATGCTATGGCATTATGTTATCAGTAGGAAACTAAATTAAGCGAAGCAACGTAATTGAACAATTTTGCAACAAGTGGCTAACTAAAATTCCGAGAAGCAGATAACTGAACTTACGCAAGCTCTTTGTACAGGCACACTGCAACTTCTTTTTCGCTTACAAGGTTCTATGAAGGAGTCCATGGCATCAATTGCTTGGATACGCACTCCATATACTTCTTTCTTCCCACACTGCATTGGTAAGTCGAATGGTTAATCTGGTAAGATGGTGCATCCTTGATATCTTATATGAGAACGTGTAGTCATACTAGTTGTAGCCACACACATCACACTGGCTTTTACTGTATATTTCATGCGATTACATTTGGCATATCAAGATCTAAGCAATCTACAATAGGATGAGAAGACTGGCATCCTTCACATTATTGGCGAACTCAGTTAATAGAAACAAGCAATTCAAACATCCTGTGGGTAAATCAAAAGCACCACTGGAATATTTTTCACTACGCCAATCATACACACAAAAAGGGGCGACGCCACCATAGGGGCTGGTATGGGCGGCCGCCTCGGGTGGCTGGAAAGTGTGCACCTAGTTTGAGTCATCCAGGTTGGCCGAGGCTAGTTTTGTTTGGCCCAACGCACAAGCAGGCAATGTAAAAAATGAAGAAAAGTTTTCAATTTGGATGGGCCAATAACGTAAGTGCAAGGCAGGCCCTATAGCAGGCTCGCTGCCCAAATGAGTGCCTCCCATATCGATCGACAGCAGGAAAAATCCCAATTTGTTCGCTCCAGACTCCATTCTGGTTCGCTCCTAACCTAGCCGCCGCTGGACAGACCAACACAGCACTTCCTCACGCCCTCGTTGGAGGGCGGTCGCCGGGCTTTAATCGAACGGAAGGACAAGAGGATGAAGATCCAACCCTAGGTGTAGCCTGCGTGGGAGGCAGCATTGGCAGCACGGGCATGGCATCGAGCTTGCGCAAACGGCCAGTCACAGCTTGCAAGAGTAGCATGCGCAACAAGCAGGTACATCACATCCCTGATTATATCTAATTCAACTGTTCAATTTCTGACCAATAGTTAAAGCTGACGGTGTTGTAAAACTGCTTGTATGTAGGGAATCTATGAGAAAATGAAACCAATTTCTTCTTATTTTATAACTCCCCCAATCAATACTGAACTGAGTGAATCTGATGTATCTAATCAAGTTTCCGGTGCAAACATACAAGATCATGTTGTTCTTGAGCCTGAAGTGTGTAATGAATAGACTGCTAATGAAGTATTTGATGCAAACATTTTACATGCTCCTGGTGATGAACATATAGTGTCTAATGAGGGATCTAATGCAAGCTTTTTGCAACCTGCCATTGAAGGGTTTAGTGACTAATGTTGATCTGCTATGTTGAGAGAGACATAGAGATTTGCAGGCATTGATGACAAGCAAATTATTGTACATTTTCATGGCTTGAGGAAACGTCGAGCCCATCTACCAGAAAGTCCCCGTATCATGACAACATAGCATAAATACTTTTCTAATCTATTATTTGAAACTATTGGCATACTTGTGCAGGATAGATATATTGATATGCAGTTTGCGCACTGGTTATAGGTGCAATTACACTTCGATATTTTCAGCCAGAGAATGAATAATTCAAGCAGGTACAGACCATGTTAGTAGTCCTTGTACAACATGTTGCATTTTGTGTTTTTTGGTGCTTGCATCATTTAGTGTTTTATAATCTGAACTACTTTGGATCATTAGTTGGTTTTCAAAGTGCATGTAGCTTCTCATTTCTCTAGTTATGTTGATTTCCGGAGTCCAAGTGCCTTCATATTTTTTAAGTTAAATGTTTGCCCCTGGTAACTTGAATTCGTGGATCCGCCACTTCACACAAATCATACACGCATGCCAGTACGAATTAAATGAAATACAGGGACTTACGCTAGGTCATTGTACAGGCTCACTGCAGCTCTGCTTGCACTTGGGATGTTCCATGTACAAGTCCATGTTACCACTTTCTTGGATGTGCAGGCCTTGTGCTCCTTGCACCCCCCTCTGCATTTTTGACACGACGAATGGTTGATCAAATAAGAGGAATCGACCTTGCTGTTGTACTAGAGGACAGATACTTACAAGGTTATACGGGTGTGCAGGATGTGTACCAGATCCCATAACGCAGTCAAGCTTCGCTAAAAAATAGTTTTGCTTGTTTTAGATGATATATCCAGAAGAAATAAGAGTTAAAGTAAGAGTTGCATATGTGTGTAAGCTAAGAGAGCAGTGAAAGGATATCCAAACATCATCGGAACAGTGCACAAGGGAGTGATGTCTGGATACCTAGTTCGGGCTGGCGTTTGGGCATGCTCGCCTAGCTAGAGTGCGGGTCACTTTAGAGCCGTTGAGGGTGATGCGCTGGCGTTGGCTGGCTGCGCACGGATGCAGATCTTGTGTGGCAGTGGAGCACTACGATGCGGTGGACGAGACCGTTGGTGAAGCCCCAACGACCTCGGGGGGCGGAGGTGCGACGATGTGCTTGGCGAAGTAGCCCCAGTGAGGTGGGAGACGACGTCGGTGAAGCACACCTGATGCGGTGGAAGTCGGTGTCTGTGAGGCTTGTCGGATGCGGCAGCCAACGTTGTTGGTGGACCACCTGGTGCGGTGGACGAGGGCGTAGATGAGGTAGCTCCGGTGCGGTGGTGAAGCGTGACCGTCGTCTTCGTCGTCGTCGTCCGACACAGAGGTGGGGAAAGAGACGAGACGAGGGGCGATTTGAACTTTGCTGGTTGGCGGCGAATTGGGGATTTGAGCAATCTGGGCGCGGAAGGGGACGGTGGAGAAGGGAGATTTTGCAGGGCTGGAATTGCGGCGGCCAGATATTTCAATCAGAAACGTGTAAGCGCGAACTTATTTTGTCGTCGTCTATTTTTTGGGGGGAGTGGGAGGGAGGGAGGGGGTGGGTGGCTAGGTGCTAACCCACCGTACAACACACGCGACCACCACGTCACGACCCTGGTCTACCTGGTGCGCCTACATTTGAGAGGAGATTTGAGAATGCAAACAAATCTTCTTTCATTTGCAAATGAATCTGTATGTATTACCATGCCCGTGTTTTCCTTGCAAATAATTAGTCATTCAAAACGAGATACTATAAATTAATTAATAGGAGTTATTTGAAAAAAAAACAAAATGATATCCACGCTAATGTGGATTAGAGTGTGTGTCACATAATTAGTTATTTGAATTAGAGTGTGTGTCACATAGCGATCTCCAATTCTAACGTGGATTTCGCATTTCACTGTATCCACACTACTTTTTAAATACAAATTCATATGTATATGATGAATACCATGGTAGTGAGAAAACTTTTGGATGGATTGAAACATATGACCTACAAAAATAGCACAACAATCGAGTCAATGTCAACTCTTCCAAACCTAGTACGGCACGAATTCGAAATAATTACCCATATGCATGGTCCTCAGTTCAAATCTTACAATGTACACCGAATTGAAACATCGATATTAAGTCTAGTACTATCTACATTCAAATTTTGTTTTCAGCCCCCCCCTTTGGCACACATGCTACATAGTTCCTGTATCGGTCAATCTTCCTCTCCTAACCACCTTAGGAAGCTATCGGTTTCTAACACACGTTCATTATTTCTCTCCATGTTTCGATCTCTAACTCTCTCAACTACACAACCCCCTTTTTCCGCTTTGTTACCAAATGTATTTACCTCACACGCCTACCATTGCACCCCATGCCGAGCTCTCTCTCTCTCTCTCTCCCTCCCACCCTCTCTCGCTAGATACATGAATTGCCTATCTAGCCCCAACCTCTCGTGCGCACGCACGCACGTTGTCTATCTAGGTCACTCCCTCGAGACAGTCTCACTCTTTCTTCCGCACGGCGGGCCACACTCGCTCAATCTTGCTCTCTTTATCTGAGTGTCGATTAACCTCGTTTTCTTTCACACACAAAATGATATATCTCCCTGTTCGGGCCTTGATCGACACACTTTATACTCTCTCACGCAGATTGTCTATCTAGGTCAGTCCATCCAAGCCGCCCCCACTCTTTCGACCTCATGGCGAGCCACGCTTGCTCAATCTCTCTCTCCCTCCCTCCCTCCCTCTCTCTTTGCCTCTCTTTGTATGTCTCGATTAACCTCGCTCTTTCTCGGACACAAACGATATATCTCCATGTTTGAGCCCAATTCGACATATTCATATTGTATACTCTCTCACATACGTTGTCTACCTAGGTCACTCTCTCCAACCCATATCACTCTTTCGATCGCACAACGACCCACACTCGCCCAATCTCTCTCCCTTTATATATGTAATCAATTGACCTTGCTTCCTCCCACACACAAAATATATCTACATGTCTGTGACTGCATCATCTCTCAAGCTCTATCTTACAGCCCTCCCCCTTCTCAAAAGCTCAATCGGACAATATCTCTCCAGGGCATATATATCTTTTCAATGAATGTCGGACCACACTCAGTTTGTCTCTCTATCTATATGTCTCTCGATTGACCTTGCTTTCTCACGCCGTATCTTCCATACATTGAAGCTACCTCTCCATCACTCGCAAAGCCGGAGCTATTTACATTGCGAGGGGGACTCCAACCTTGGATAAATTTGTGTAGGCATTTATTCCGGTGGTGGATTATATTTTGGTAGCATTCGGCCCACAACTACTCCAAACACTGTTGCAACCCCCGCACCTCCCCCAATTGATTTCCCTCTGGCTCAGTCATCGCTCTCTCGCACGTCCTTTCTCACCTTCAATGTCGCACCATGGCATTATTGCAAAAAACTCTAATTATTACAAATAAGCTACACAACTACACACAGATAGTCCAATTGGAATGGAACAAATTTCGACCCACAAATTAAAGTGCCACAAACTACACCGAGGGGCCCACCTGTCATGAAACAAATTTGAACCCATATACAAATTAAAAAATAAAGGACGAGGATCGAACATGCGACCAGGGCCTTCAAGCCGCACGTCAATAGGCAACATAGGTAGAACAACAATGTTTGTTGTACCCCCCTTTGTTCATATAATGTTTATATATTACCATAGCCTATTTAATGGATAACATGTAATATTATTTTTTGTACATTAGTGGGACCAGCTCGTTAGCACGTACTATTCGCCTTCACTTACTGGTGGGTTCCATGTGTGCTCTCTCTCCTCCCCTTCTGCGTTTAGACGCACGGGCAAACACGGAGAACTTGCGGGCGATGTTGTCATTGACCATATCTAGACGCTTTCACAAGTTACAGCACCAGTTTCATGTACTAGTAGTACTAGTCAATGTGTACGTGCAATGCGCATTAATTTGGAAGTATATTAAGTGCACGCGGATATTAAGTAGGATATTATTTGTGTGTTATTATGTGATTAGCACTATTTTTGGCATGAAATTAACTGCACACTAAACGTGTTGATGCTCGACATTGAAGCAGTCTAGGTCGTTGGATGAGAAGGAATACATGTGGCTTGATGACGTTTTATATTTAATCTGATATGGCTCTATGATACGTCTCTGTCGTATCTATAATTTTTGATTGTTCCATGCCAATATTCTACAACTTTCATATAATTTTGGCAACTTTTTATACTATTTTTGGGACTAACATATTGATCCAGTTCCTGTTTGTTGCATGTTTTTTGTTTCACAGTAAATCCATATCAAATGAAGTCCAAACGGGATAAAAACTGACGGAGATTTTTTTTTGGAATATATGTGATTTTTGGGAAGAAAAATCAACGCGAGACGATGCTCGAGGGGGCCACGAGGTAGGGGGCGTGCCCTGGGCCCTCATGGCCACCCCGTAAGGCAGTTGATGCCCTTATTTCGCCGCAAGAAAGCTAATATCCAGATAGAGATCATGTTAAAGTTTCAGCCCAATCGAGTTATGGATCTCCGGGAATATAAGCAATGGTGAAAGGGCAGAATCTGAGAATGCAAAAATAGAAAGAGACAGATCCAATCTCGGAGGGGCTCCCGCCCCTCCGCCTCCATGGAGGCCATGGACCAGAGGGGAAACCCTTCTCCCATCTAGGTAGAAGGTCAAGGAAGAAGAAGGAGGGGGCTCTCTCCCCCTCGCTTCCGGTGGTGCCGGAACGCCGCCGGGGCCATCATCATCACCACAATCTACACCAACACCTCCGCCATCTTCACCAACATCTCCATCACCTTCCTCCATCTATCTACAGCGGTCCACTCTCCCACAACCCATTGTACCCTCTACTTGAACATGGTGCTTTATGCTTCATATTACTATCCAATGATGTGTTGCCATCCTATGATGTATGAGTAGATTTTCGTTATCCTGTCGGTGGTTGATGAATTGCTATGATTGATTTAATTTGCTTGTGGTTATGTTGTTGTCCTTTGGTGTCCATCATATGAGCACGCGCGTGGATCACACCATAGGGTTAGTTGTATGTTGATAGGACTATGTATTGGAGGGCAGGAGTGACAGAAACTTTAGCCTAGCATAGAAATTGATGGATACGGGATTGAAGGGGGGCCAATATATCTTAATGATATGGTTGGGTTTTACCTTAATGAACGTTAGTAGTTGCGGATGCTTGCTAATAGTTCCAATCATAAGTGCATAGAATTCTAAGTCAGGGATGCCATGCTAGCAGTGGCCTCTCCCAAATAAAACTTGCTACCGCTCTAGTAAAGTAGTCCATTGCTTAGGGACAATTTCGCACCTCCTACCACCACTTTTCCACACTCGCTATATTTACTTTATTGCTTCTTTATCTAAACATCCCCTACTTTTTATTTACGTGCACTTTATATTCTTGCAAACCTATCCAAAAATACCTACAAAGTACTTCTAATTTCATACTTGTTCTAGGTAAAGCAAACGTTAAGCGTGCGTAGAGTTGTATCGGTGGTCGATAGAACTTGAGGGAGTATTTGTTGTACCTTTAGCTCCTCATTGGGTTCGACACGCTTACTTATCGAAAGAGGCTACAATTGATCCCCTATACTTGTGGGTTATCACTCTAGCAGAACATTCAATCAATCAAACCATAGATTTCATTCAATCTGAATCCGACTTTACATTCATACAAAAATCGATCTAAAATAAACAGAAATGATAAATGTCCAGATTTTAAGCATGACAATCCGAACATTTTTCATGGCAAATTTAGATTACGCAGCGGCGGAGGGGGTGTCTTGCGGTGGGAAGGGGCTCCTCTGCCGTGCTCTGTGTGTCGTCGGTCCACTGACTGACGGCGAAGGCGTTGTCTTGCGCCATTGTTGGTGTACTCTTGGACTTTGTCCCTAGCTTCAAGGAAGGCCACAATGTTCTGGACTTCGGTCTCCAGGAGCGAGTCAACTGGCGGGAGGAGGTGACTGGCGTTGGTGCAAGGAAGCGGTTGACGGCGGCTATCCATGCCGCCGAGGGGGGCACTAGCACCGGCGTGGGGACAGGCGCTGGCAACGGCGCAGTGGAGACATTCGTGTGAACGGGCACCGGCACGGGGGCGCACGCCAGTGCACGTGCAGGCGCATGCGCTGGCAGGTGCACGGGCACCATCAAGGGCGTGCACGTCAGTGCATGCGCAGGCGCATGCACTGGCAGGTGCACATGCACGTGAAAGTCGGCGGGGACCTCATGGAATCCCGTGGCATCAAACTCGGCGACAATGTGCGGCTCCCAGCCCATCAATGCAACGGGGATGGGCACTGGCGTAGTTGGGGCGACGAGAGCTGGAACGGGAGTGGGGACAGGCGCGGTGTCTTCCCGCAAGGCCGGTTCAAGCTCGTCCCAAAGCGCCTTATGTTCTTGAGACTCCGGCTGGGTGTCTTCCTCAGGAAACTGGAAGACTAAGGGCAGGCCATCGTGATGCGGCATGGCGTACGGTTAGGTCAGGCTGGTTGGAGGTAGACGACAGGAGAATCAGAGAGGAAGAGAGAAGATTGTAGCGCTACCGGGTAGTGCGGGGTTGATTTTAAAATGCGGTGCCGACGACATTAAAAGTGGGAGCAGTTGGGATGAAGGTGGGTGGAGGAGCCTGATCAAAGGGCTCACTTCCCGGTGAGCCTGCGCAGCGGTCTGCTCACACGCCTCTTCCCCCTGTTAGTCGGTGCAGCAGTCTGCTCGCACGCCTCCCGTCGACTCGCATGCTTGCTCAGACAACACTTGCCGATGAGAAGTGGGACTAGTGGCGGGACGTAAACGCCCACGGTTTCAATAGTGAAAGTGTTCGCCTTAACGTGACAGGTCTTTGTTCCAAAATACCTTGGCTCTTCATTTGTGCAACTTGTCATAAGCAGCTTGTCTCAAATTGAATAAAAAATACGAAGGAATGTTTGTGCCATATCATGTGACCATGCTCAGTTTCATGAATTTCTGGTCACTTTTGGATTTTCTGAAATTTAAAATCCAGGATTCGAAACAACATCATAATGTGCATCATGCAATAAATTTTCAAACGATACTACCTCCGTCCTGGTTTATAGGTCACCTTTGTAGTTCGTGCCAAATTTTGACAAAATATTTAGCTAACAAAATGTTAATGCATGTCAACAAAAATTATATCGTTGGATTTGTATTTCAACATAGTTATCAATGATATAATTTTTGGTAACATGCATGAAAGTTTTGTTAGTTCAATCTATAGTCAAAATTGGACACAATATACAATGGGGACCAATATACTAGGACGGAGGTAGTACATTTGTCCTGTAGTATTTCTTAAGAAAGTATTTGGTCAAACATTTTGCTTAGTTAGACTTCAGACAAGTTATATATGCAGAGTAAAAGGATAATCCATCCGTACCAGTGCATTTCCTGATATATTAACTCTTTTTTGAGGGGTCCCTGATATATTAACTCAGGTAGTACTAGGCACAAACAAACGGGCTCAATTCTGTGCTCATCCTGGTGTAGTAGTAGTAGTAGTACTAGGCAATGCAGTTGATGGGTGACCTTGGGGAGCGGTGACTGAGGGAATTGAACCGTGCTCGGCACGGTAGGTAACGTTGTCTAGTAACTAAATCATCCCTCCATTGTTCATCGGTAGTCATTATGGACCGGGGACATGTGGGGAATTTCCTAGGGCTGGAATTCTGGCCGCCAGATATTTCGACTCGAAACGCGGAGGCCCGACTGGTTGGGGTTGGCTAATGTGTGTACCACGCACGCCACTAGAAGGACATGAGCCCGGTTTTTTTTAGGATCAACAGGAGCCAAGTTCTGGCTGGTACGCCATTGGGTACCATTCGAGAATACGAAAGGAATCTTTTAAATTGCCGAAGGAATCTATGTGTATTACAATGCTCGTATTTTCCTTGCAAATAGTAATCTCGACGTGGTAATTGATTTATGACGAGTTCTTGAATTAGAGTGAGTTTGTGATATAGTGATCTCAACGTGGATTTCACCATTTCATGGTATCCCTAGTAAGTTTTTCATTGCAAATTCAAATTTAAAATATGAACAATATGGTGGTGAGATAACTTTGTATGTATCAAGCATATGCCCCCCCCCCCACACACACGAACACAACAACAATCTAATAAGTATAGTGCATCTATTTTTCCAAACCATGCATGTATGACACGAATTCAAAAATACTCCTTTTGTTCCTAAATATTAGTCTTTTAGAGATTTCAACAAGTGACAACATACAGAGCAAAATGAGTGAATCTACACTCTAAAATATGTCTATATACAACCGTATGTGCCAGTCCATTTGAAATCTCTAAAAAGACTAATATTTAGGAACGAAGGGAGTAAAATGTAAGACATGCATGGTCCTCAATTCAATATTTAAAATAACAGGAAACTGAAACATGAATATTAAGTCTAGTACTACAGTACATGCAAATGTTGTGTTTAGGCGGAGCTATGTAGATTGTCGGGGGTTAACCCCTCGACCTTAGATAAATTTGTGAAGCTCTATTTAGGATTGTTTAGATTATATTTGTCCCCACCCTAGCTTCCAAACACCGATTGGTTGTGCACCCCCCTGCTCCCCGAGATAATATCATCCGCCCCCACATCTTAGATGCTATATGCTGATATGAGTTGCTTGGAGCTTGTATATCTGAGATATAGCAGCTCACGTGATGTCTTAATATTTTTACAGGAAACCTTAATGAGTTTGAGAATTGCACACAATTTGTACAAAAACTACTCAGATGCCCTTGGATCCCATATCCAACGACCTCGAAGCTCGTATCACCGTAGCATCTAAGATGAAGGAGGACATCATATTCTCATGTATGTAAGAATATCATGTGCTACCACACCTTAGATGCTTTGGTGATACAAGCTCTTCGGAGCCGTTGGATTTGTGACCCAACAACTCCTTGGTGGTTCGAATATTTTTTGTAGAAAAGCCCCCAAAGAGTTCGGCCACTGCTTACAAGCACAAAGACTGCTCAGATGCCATTGGATCTGAGATCAAACGACCTCGAAGCTCGTATCACTGTAGCATCCAAGATGCGAGAGCACCTGATGTTTTCTCGCGCAGCTGAATATGAGGTGCTCCTGCACCGTAGATTCTATGGTGATACGAGTTCACGGAGATCTAGCGACCTATAGTAGGAGGTTTGAATGTTTTTGCAATATATGACTGAGAGAGTTTGGGAATTGCGCAGAAAGTACAAGTACTACGCATGTGCCATCTGATCACAGATCATATGACCTAGATGCTCATATCACTGTAGCAGCTAATTAAGCTATGTGAAGCACCTAATATGAGCAATGAGGAGCTGTTGGATCCAAGATGCAGTGGCACACACGAGGCCTGAATGTTTTATTTGCAAAAAAACCTTTGGAGAGTTTGGAAATTGTGCATAATTACAAAGACTACTCCCAAGCCATTGGATCTCACTTCCAACGATGTAAGAACTCATATGTCGTATCACCACAACATCTAAGCTGCGGGGTGGATGTGATATTCTATGTCGTTGTCATTTTAGTTTGTAAACTTGCAAAATACGTGTAACTCGTGCCGTTACTTGTCTAACCACGCAAAGTGTTTGTTCAAAAAAAGCATCCTACACTGAAATATCGGAACATAACATGGGGGTCCCACTTGTCATTGATCAAATTAGGACCTAAAACTAACAAATCTGAAAGACGAGATTCGAACTGGCAACCTGGACTACAAAGCGTAAGTCGATAGCCTGAAACAACAACCGTTGTTGGCTTTGTCCCATAACTTGATTTTATACAGTATTACATTGTGTAGAGTAGAGGGAGTGCCTCGTCAACAAGTGCATGACCATTGACTCACTTACCGGTGGGTCCCTGGTCTACGATCTCCCTCTCTCCTCTCCATCGTCTAACCTTTAGACGCATGGGCACACACGAAGAGCGGCACTAGCTTGCCGTGGTGTTATTATAACTTAAAAAAAGCTTGGAAAATAGAAGAATCGCCTAGAACAAGAGACGATGTGGCTGGTCGAGATGGAGCTAACCACACCTATCCTCCTTGCCAAGTTAGCATGATGAAGCTGTGTGGCTAGTGGGGTGTTTTCGACCGACTGGCTGGGTCCTAAGGTCTAACCATAGGTACTACTACGTGTGATATATTTTCACATGCACATTTTTCCTCCGTGGCGAGACGTGGCACACCCTACCGCGCGGTTTTGGGGTCCTGCCGGGTGGTGCACACATATATTCTTCCTTGCCGAGACATGGGACGCCCTACTGTGCGTTTTCTGGGTCCTCCTTGGTCGTAGCGCCGAAGCAAGTAAATGAGTCGTCAAATCACGAAAGACCACCTTTCCCGGTGAGTACATCAGTGAATCACGGTGGCTAGCTAGTTGGGCTAGTGCGACCGATTAGCTAGGCCGCCGCTACATTTGTTTTTTCACCCTTTTTTATCTCCTTGCCGGTAGGTAAATTTAAATATCCACCGCAGAGTTGCTCTTGTCTTTGGGTGCGGCAGGCGCCGCAGGATTTTTATTTTTTGATTGACGGGAGCAGGCACGACGGTAATTAGTCACGATGACTCCGCCTGTAAAACCCACTGCTCCCTGATGTGAGAAGTCGTCGACTGGTGTTTTCCCATGGTGAAAACCTAAAGATTCCCCGCTCCTCGGCTGGCTCCCTCCGCCTTCCCATAGATTGCATTGCTTTTTAGCCGTTTCGCCCCCTTTGCTTCCTCTCCCCATTGCTTCTACCTGGTACCATGGCGGCGCAGCAGTTCATGGAGTCTGAGGTGAGGCGCCTGACATAGGAGCTCAAGGCCAAGGATGCGGAGCTCAGGGCCAAGGACGTGGAGCTCCATGAGCTCAAGGAGGAGAGGAGTGCCATGCTCCTCCGTTATGTGCAGGAGTTCACGGAGCTTCAAAAGTGGCACGCGTCCACCACAAAGATGCTCGGGGCATCAGCGGCGTTGCTACAGAAAGCGGGAGATACGATAGGCCATCAGGGGAGGCGGCTGGAGCGCGAGCGGGCCAATCGTGACGAGGTCCAGGATCGCCTCAGCCACTTGGTGGACCAATTTGCCACGCACGTGTTGCAGCTACGCGATGCCTACCGTCGTGCCAGTGCGACCATGCCGGCCGTCAGGCTAAACCCGTTCGACCACCCCGTCGACTACAACAAGCTGCGGCTCCGAGGAGCTGAGCCATCTCGGCGCGATGGTGGGGGCGGAGCTAGACAAGGAGGGGTTGCGGGCTACCGTCGCCGTTGCCGGGCGAATCCTCTCAGGGCTCTGTCACTGGAATCCATTTGTGCCATTGGACGCCATCTTTGATGAGATGGCTCCCGTCGACTGGGAGCGGGCTCTGCTGGACATTGCACCCTGCATCACAAACATCATGTGCCTCGAGAAGCAGAGGGACTTCGGTGGTGTTTAGGCATCCTCTGCATGGGCATGTCCATGTCTCAGCGCAACACGACCGTTGGATCAAAATCAGATGGTGCAGATCAGTCACTGTAGCACAAAGCGTGTGGGTGTGTTTGGTTGCATTCTCATCTCAATATAGTTACATTACTGTTCATATAGTTGACATGTGCATAACATCATTTGTTATCGTCATATCTTACTCCTACACTAGCAACAAGATTATGTAGTACTGACGTATGAACCACTGCACATGCCTAGTAGTAGGAGCACTGTGTATGTTCAAGTGGCTACCGTGTTTTGCACTCCTCCGTCGTAAGAGTGGAAATGCTTGATGTAATCATTTTTTTTCTTCAGAAAAAACAGTGGACTCGCTCTACCATGTGCATCCTCCTCGACGTTCGTCGGGAACTTTGCTACTCACTTTTGCCGATGTGTGGGACAACCATCATCAGGGTCCACCAGCCATGCACTAAATTACTCCATAGTAGAGTGCCCAACTGCACGGTAGACTTCCTTGATCAAAGCGTCGCAGTAATGCCCAATGAGCCGTTAAATCACAAAACCCCTCCTTTCCAGTAGTAAGTTGGACGGACGAAGCAACCATCATTTCACTCTTCTCTCTCAGCTTCCTCTCTACCCAACCCTCACTTCTCCCTCATATTGTTCCTCATTTCTTCAAGAAAACCCTGACCTGCTTCTACCATTGTTCTTCTCTCCCAAAGAAGGAAAGGTGAGCGCATCAATGTTGTTGATTCTAGCCAAGGGCCGGTCTTGCAATCCCGAGACTAATCCTATAACTCCCACTTTGTTCTTCTTTTGGGTTTGTGATCATGGTTTCTTCTCTTTTACTTCTATTTGACAGTTTCTTGATGGACGCTGGAGCACCGGCTGAAGTGATGTGTATGGCTTTGTCAAAAACTGTCGAGGCTCATGGTACGAAGAATCTCAAGCACCCCGCCGAGACTACCATAGACAAGCTCAAAGCCATCACCCTGTCCAAGCCCCCCTCTCCGGGATCCCTCATTAAGCAAGTACAAGTAATATCTCTTATTGATGATCTTTTTCTTGATCTTGATCATGTTTTTTCATCTAACACACAGTACTAGTACTAGTAGTACCACTTTCTGGGTGATCTTGCATGTGATTTTTGTGTGCCAAATGGCAGTTCTAAATTCCTCTTTTGACCAAAACATGCGAGAGGTTGACACTGATATCTTATAGATTACTTTCAACTACTTTATGAACATCAATGCTACCTTTGAAGAGTTTATATTTGCATTAGTAACTTGTGTTATGGATATTGCAAGTAATCCCTCTGCTCTCATGCCTTTGAAGACATGTTCTAGTGTCTTTGTTCACTCATTTCTGCGCGTATATGTAGTCATATATAGAGTAAAATATCGACAATCATATTATATTTCTGAACGGAGGTAGTAATAAAATATTTGGTTTCTGTTTGAATCAGAACCAGGTCCGCGGTGGAGATGAAGTTCTCAAAGTCATGCCGTGTGAACTGGAAGACCTAAGGATGAGTTCTACTGCTAAACTATCCAGCTGATGTGTCCTTGTCGACACGTGTCCTGAACTAGTGTTTTCTTGTAGCGTTGTTGTCAGGCGTGTTCTCGAGGTTGTACTTGAGCACAACAATTTCCTCGCTGTGCCTTCGATTACGAAGGGTGTGGTTCTTGTAAAGCTTCCCGACAAATCGGATGCGGCATGTTTTCATCATCATGTTTATGAGTGGAAAGACCACTCTGTTAGGTTCTCCAAGGTTGATGAGATGGTGATGGTGCCGGTAGACATCTCTTATGAAGTCCATGGCCTAGTCAGTTATGTGGGGTTAATCCCGTAGGTCGGTGGCAAGAAATAGTCTGCTGAGTTTAGTTAGTGCAACTTTTCTTGTCTGTAGTAAGTACTATTGTTCAGTACTTGATTGTGTTTGTGAACCATGTATTGTTTAGCACTGCCGCTTTTGGTGTGTGATCAGTCTTGAGAACAGTCTATGTTAATGTCTGTCCACTAAATTTAGTCTGTATATTTTGAAGTATCCAGATCATCTTTTTTGTGAGGATGGTTTATCAATTATAGTTACACTCCAATATATGTATGCATTGCAGGGTTTATCGCACCCACCAGGATTTCTAGTCCCATGGATGTTCGGTCCATACGATTTGTCATGACCTTTGGACTATCCTGCTTGTGGGAGTAGGCGGGGGCCCTGCATGCCACACGTAGTTAGACAACCAATCTTCTGTTTAGTACTTCAACATAGTGATTTCCTGGTAAGGATTCACTCTTGTCACATCAAGTAAATCTTATTGATTTAATGTCATGTTTTCTTTATTTTGCTGCAATTTTACGATGCAGGTTTTGCCATGTGACATTCATCACAGAATAAACCGTTTGGTTTGCTCTATGATGGATATTTTTGCAGGTTTCACTTATTATGTCATGTCAGTAACGAAGGCACTGTCCATCACTTATATTACTGGAAAAAATTGGATCAGTCTATTTTCTGAGTACAAGTTGAATCCCTATGATGAACTACAGTTTGGTTTAACAAACACGCCACAATTAGTCCTTCTCGCTTTTAAAAGAAATGAAGAAAAAGACTGGATCACGATCACGGAGCCTAGTCAAGTTAGAAAGCTGATCATAGCAGATCAGACACGATCGCTGTTGTCTCGCACATTGGAACCACCTTCAGCAATGGATCGAGAACTAGCAGTTGCTCTTGCACTGATAGCGGCAGCAACTCAGTCTGATCTAGATAAGGATTGGGCATCGACCACGTTAGCGGATCAGGCTGATCTACCGGAGGATCGGGTATCGACACCGGCACCGGCTCCGACATCGGCACCAGCTCTACAAAGAGCACCATCTCCGGCAGCAGCAGTGGCACTACCAGCCGCGTGGGCACCAGCAACGGCTTCGGCACCTGCACCAACACTTGCACTTGCATCTACTCCGCCCCATGCAGCGGCAACGGAACAAATTGTTGCACCGGCAACAGACTGGGCTGAAGTTCACACTTCATATACCAAAGTCCTTACAAAAACGACATGTCCACCTTCTTGGTAAGCATTGGCCGCCCAAGTGCTTTGTTTTTTTTCTTTTGATGTTGTTTCACATGATTCACTGTGTTGATCTAACTGTTTGTGTATGTCTTCTTGTTTGCAAACAGAGAATTCCTAGAGCAACGAGGGAGTCGTTCAACAATCCGGACAACTGTGGCCAAGTTTCTCTTACCATGCCCAGCCTTGGCGTGAATGAACCTGCTCAATATACGGTAAGTACAAAGGATGGTCGCATGATGATTGATGCTAAAGGATGGTCAAGGTTCAAATATAAATCATATCTTGCGGTAGGGGATGATGTCAAAATCGAACTTTCTCGGCAAGGAGAGCTAGTCCAAATCAACTTTGAAATTCTTTAGTAGCAGCACACAACTGCCGAACTAATCTATCTTCCGCGAGATTTTGATGTAATACTATGGCATGGTAAAACAAGTGTTCTATGTGTATAAGTAGTACGACTGTATCGTTGATAGAATTGCAACTCTAACTGCTTGTTAGGAACCGTCGTTTCATTTCATTCCAAAAGATGCCGTGCTTTATTCAATTTTGTGTATTCGCCTTGCGACATCATCTAAAACCAGCGCCGTACCAACCACTTACAATATGAAAGCGCTGAGGTAGAACACATGGGCCCCCAAACATGCAGGCCCATCGGCATGTGGCCGAAAGTCCAGAACCATGAGCCTGTCTGAGTATTTCTCAGCTGAACCCCCATGACTTCAAGATGCATTTGTATGAGTATATCTTGTGAGAGAAAAGGATGAATGAGGGAAGGCCTTATTTGCAAATGTGTAGAGGTGTGTGGGTACCGTTTTGCAAAATTGCCATAGTTTCCTTCCTATCCGTCAGATATAAATCAGACGACCTATATTGCAGGATGGCAGGCACACCATCATCACCAACTCACCTATACCGTGTGAAAAAAACTCTGTTTTTTTATAAATATATATGTTGTATATATTCCCCTTGATTTTTCTTATGTATAAAGTTCTGATATAAAAGATCTTTATATTTCTTTACAGAGGGAGTATCTCTCTGTCACAAATATATTTATGTGTAACTAGTTAGTCTTGTCTTTCTACTTCCTTTCGCTGATATGTGGGGCATCCGGCAAAGCGGTCCACATGCCATATGCACCAAATTAGAGTGCACAACTGCACGGTAGACACACCCCGGTCATAGGGCCGTAGTAATGCCCAATGAGGCGTCAAATTACAAAAAACACCACCTTTCCAGCTTTAGCAGTAAGCTGGATGGACGAAGCGACAATATCTCACTGGGCCTGAATCCCCTTCTCCCTCGTCTGCTTGTTCAGAGAAAACCCCCGCTCGGCGATTGCATAGGGTTTTCTCATGGAGAACCTGGTAAGAATTCTTCATCCATCCCTGATAAATCCAAGTCCCTTGGTCGCGGGTACTCCTAGGATGGCAGCCGCCGCCGTTGATGCATTTTTCTTCCTACTGAATCTACTATGTTTCACCTGCAGTGCCCAAAGTGCGAGGACCCTACAAGTTTCTGCGCCCTCAGAGAGACGCCACACCTGTTCCTTCTCATCCTAACACAAGATTTTAGAACGCGCACACTATGTTCCTAGAATCTTCTTTCCTATCCGGGAGGGTGGGGTTTTTTGAACATGATGTCGACTAATTTGGAAATTTGGATTGCTATATTTGGATAAAAGGTACTAGTACCATGGTCAACACTGACGTGAAGGAGGAAATTATTTCTACATTTGGATATAGGGAATACATTGTGTTCTCACATTATTTTTCCTGCAGTGCATTCCTTGCTCTGCCAGAACACATGTACTCAAGATGCCCGGCCTTGCCATAACTAAATACACCAGTTTAATGGTCACAGTGAAGAAAAGCCATGGATATAAGTTTCGAGTTGGGTTCATGAACAAAGAAGATCGCTGCTTTTTATGGCCAAACTTGGATAAAATTTCTCAAGTGTTACAGACTGAAAGTTCGCGCACGAATGTTGATGGAAATAGCAGAACCTGGTCTCATCTTCACTGCGATCTACCCCGACGTCATTCCAGTTGTTCATCCATGTTAGTTTTGTATCTGGTTCTTGCTTCTTGCCTCAATTACTTCTTAATACACCTATCCTGTCTAACTAATCATAATTCAACTTTAGAAGTAGCAATGAATCTCTCACGAAGATTATACTTCTAACTAATATTTTCTTATAATTGGTGGCACGTGTAGGTTTTTTCAGAGTTAAGCAGGCTACTCGTTTGTTATTCTATAAGAACTCGGCTGTTACTCATGGCACTGAAGTTGACTTGGACAACATCCACAAGTTCCTACGATTTATTGATCGTCTTGAGGTCCTTGTGGGGTGTTTCAATGGTGGAAGGCCAAGTGGGATATGTGTGCCACTGCTGCATTCGCTGAACAGGTCCAACTGTGTTGTGAAACTTATGGTACGAGTTGTTTTGTGTTATATATGTTATTCATAAACTCTTGCTTATGCCCAGTTTTACTGATGTGATCTTCTTGAAACAGGAACTGCCCGGGTCTATTGTTCCTATACAGATGCCTGACCATGGTCGGGTCAGACATGCGCTTGGTCACAACATGATGTTTATGTCGACCTACTACATTCCCCTTGGAGGAGAAAAGATACTTATTCATGGGTGGTCTCAAATAATGAAGAGCCATCCATCTTGGAGAATGGGACAGAACATTATGTACCTGCTTTTCCATGGTTCTAAAGCGAATATCTTGTTTATTGACCACATTGCAAGATGAAGCCGCTTTCGGAAGGTTGTGGATGCGCGGGGTGGCGCCTGGGCCTTGTCCTGGAGCTAGGAGGCCTCACACTTTGGTTAACTGTAGGCAAAGTAGCACTATTCGAGGCGTGCTTTGTACGGTTGAACTTGTATAAGTACTCATACTGCTTTCAGCTATGGTTGTTAAGTGCCCCTGCTGGTTTTAGTTAAGGTTGTTAAGTACTCCTGCTGCATTTATAGTCTGTCGTGTTTCTTCAGTCTTGTCTTCCTCCCGCTGCCAAAACCAAAAAAGTGTTGGCGGGGTCGCCTGCTTCCGCCCCCCATGGCTGGCTATGCCTCAGTGCATGTATCGCAGCCCCACCGTCTCCTAAATCATTAACACCGACCTCCGAGTCCTCGCCTTCATCCTCCGCATGCTTTACTGCGCTCACTGTGGCCCATCCCTCTTGCGTTGTCAACATGGTCAACAAACTAGAGGAATCGGCAGAGGAGTGTACATGGAGAGGATGATAGTAGGGGCTCACCATGTCCATGGCCGGACAGAAGGAAGTTCCTCTTTTTTTGTTATATATATATATACTCCATCATCAGCGTATGGAAAAAGAAAATGCTTCCTGCTAGTGGTTTCCTGACATCTGAGACCCACAACATTGTCAGCGTATATAGTCAATAGACAAGAGAACAACTCAAGACCAGTTGACACATGGGCCGTAGCTACTCGAGCAGTATTTTTTTTGTTATTGTTGAGACGGAGCGGGATTTCAACTGGGTTGTGGCCCGTCTAGCCTAGGCTTATATTTTATGTTCACCACATGATCAGCCCAGCTATTTTTTGTTTGTGAAAATGAGCCCAATTTATTTTTTCTAAAGAATACCCAATCTAGGCCTACTTAATTTTCCACGCCCTGATGGGCTGCAACTCTCTCAAGACGCCTGCAAATCTCGAAAGTAATATGAAATGGGCTGTAAATATAAAAAAATATGACAAATTGGCAATTACTTTATAATTTCTAAAAAAATTCACATTTTCAGATTCCAATTTCACTGGGCTTTAACCTAATTCAAATATATATTCAAAGTACTTTCAATCTGGCTCGACATTTCGGTATTAAAAATAGTTTGGAACCCACAGAAATATGCGAAAATTCGTTTAAATTTTTAACCCTGGCCCTGGCCAAAAAAACGGACTGCAATAAATTGCATAAGAAGTTGTAATGAGCTAAGTATAAATTATTAAAAAAATAGGGAATGGTCTGACTTGTGGGCCTATTAAGTTGATGCGTATGCAAGATTTTTTTTACTTATTATGTACGACAACAAACGATTCTAGCAGACGTAACCGTTGGATTTCAATCCAATGGCTGTCGTGTTTCTTCAATCTCAGATCTTCTTGCTCTATCCACCAAATCCAGTGCCGGCGGGACCGCCTGATCCCGCCTCCCATGGCCGGCTATGCTGCCGCGTAGGCCTCATTGCCCCCTACTACTCCCACCGCTGGCCAGGCCATCCCTCTACTCACCCACATCCCTCCACTACTGTGGCTTCGCCGCCTCCGGGTCATACCCTTCCTGGGTCTCGCCGTCGTCCATCGCGCTGGTGTTCCCGGCATGGTGTGGTCAATGTTGTCAACAAACGACAACATCAGAAGAGGGACGTACATGGAGTGGCTGACAGTTCGGACCCACATGGTCCATGGCCGCATGCAAGAAAGTACCTCCTTATTACGCTAAAAAGAATGAATATTCCCGCTTACAGCTCGGACCCACCAGCTATATCTTCGCACGCAAGGAAGTGCCTCCTTATTACGGACAAAAAAATGAATACTCCCCCTGCTAGCTGGGACCCACCATAGTGGGAGGCTCACTTGTGGGCCTACTAAGTTGACGCGGGCGGAGGGCTTTGTCAACTTAGTCGACAAACGATTCTATCACCAGTGACCGTTGGATTGTTAACATCCAACGGTCGTCCTGCTTCTTCAACCTCTGATTTTCTTGCTCCAGCCGTCCAAACCATCGCGTGCTCTTGGCTCCCGTGGCCGGCTGTGCTGCCGCGGAGGCCTCACCGCCCCCTACTACTCCGACCGATGGCCAGGCCCTGCGGCGATGGCAGCCTCACACCGCAGTCGAACCAGTGAACCCTCGTACTCCTCTCCGCATGGGCATCCACTACCGCGTCTTCCCCGGCTGGCTCCGCATTGTTCCCTTCCTAGGCCTCGCCGTTGTCCAATGCCTTGGTGCTCTCGGCGCGGCGTTGTCAATGTGGTCAATGAACGACTTCCACTGGAAGAGTACTGTACGTTGAGAGGCTGACAGCTGGGTCAACAGGCGCAGCAAGGAAGTGCCTCCTTATTATGCGCAAAATAATTATTCCTCCACCTGACAGCAATGACCCACCAGACAGGCCACTGTATTTCACGAAAAAATGTTTCCCCCTGACTGCTAGGACCCACCAGCTACATCTTCGCATGCAAGGAAGCGCATCCATATTACGGGAAAAAAAATGATTCGCCCCCATGACTGCTGGGACCCACCAGCTACATCTTCACATGCAAGGAAGTGCCTGATAGTCGGGACCCACCTGGTCGAAGTGTATGTAGCTTTGTCATTCTGGTCGCAAACGTGTATGTACATACTGGTTGATGTAGAGGCGCGCACGTGTGGTAGTAGAGGCGCTCATGTAGCATGTACACATACGTACAACGGCCAGGGTGCAAGAAAGAAAATATGGCCACGTACGTACATACGGGCGGGGTCTCGAACGCCTACTCGCGCATACGTACGGCCAAGGCTCGTGTACATGGCTGGGTTGGAACGGAGAAACTGCGTCATCGCCATGTTCATGGGGAGCCAACCGGCTGGGTCAGAATGGAATGCATCGTCGTGTTCATCGGGAGCCAACCGTCTTGGACGAAACAAACAATGGAAATGAGGCCTGGCATACTGCAGAACAAAGGAAACAACCTTGTGTTCGACCGGCCACGGTTGAAAAGGGATCTTGTTCATCAGGACGGGTCTGGCATACCGCAAAACGGAGGAAACAGATTTCTGTTGGATCTCCTACGGTCGAAACGGGGTCATGTTGACCGGGAGGGGTGTGGTGTACCGCAAAACGGAGGAAGCGGAGTTGTGTTGGAGCGCTACGGGCGAAATGGGGGTCCTGTTCATCAGGAGGGGTGTGGTATACCGCAAAACGGGACTCCACGGGCTACTGTTCATCCAGTGTCGACCTCCTCCAGCCTCCACGGGATACTATTCTTCCACCGTCGACCTCCTCCAGCCTCCACCTGCGACTGTTCATCCATGGGCTCCTGTTCATCTAGCCTCCACCACGCACTCCTCCACTGGCTACTATTCAACCAGCCCTCTCCACGGGGTCCTGTTCAACCACCCCTCCACGGGCTACTATTCATCCAGCCCTCCACCGGCTACTGTTCAACCAGCCCTCCACGGGGTCCTATTCATCCACCGACTCGATCGATCGGGGTACTGTTCATCCAGCGGCAATGGCCTCTACTACCACGGGGTCCTGTTCATCCAATCCCCCACCGAGAATTGTTCATCCAAACCCCCTCAACAGCGCTCACTGTTCATCCAGAGGCAGCATCGATCGGCTTCTGTTAGTAGCAGTAGCAAAGGAATCACACTCGGGTTCAGTTAACAGCAAGGGACCGATCGATCGCTCGGGTTCAGTAATGCATAGCCTGCAGTGCAATCTCTCGGGTTCAGTTAGAGCCCAACGCCTCGCTCAGGTTCAGTTAGAGCCCAACGCGTCACATACACGTGCGTACGTACGAGAGAAATGCACATCGTTCGGCCCCCGACCACCCACCGTAACCGGGAACTCCTCGATATTTTCCTCGCCCTCGCTTCTACCACGGTTTTTTCCCTCATCGACAGCCCATAGAATGTCATGCAACCACGTCTCGGCCTGCCCAGGACGAAAAGCCCATTTTGTGTCATGATTTTTTGTCATAGAAGTAGGACCCCACCACATCTATGATGATACCGGGTTTTGTCACAATTATCATCATAGAAGTGTCATAAGTATGACCGACTTTTTTTCGTTCAGCCCAAAATGTCATGGATGTGTCTTTTTTTGTAGCGTAATTCCATGTGCAGTAAATTAGAAAGAATTTTCAAACATATTGGTCTCACGACATGGACACATGCATATGTATGCATGGAGTGACATGGCATTTCAATTAAAAAAATAGAAAAATGATCAGAAACACATGAAACCTTGGTAGATGTAATGTCATACCACCTAGATGAGGTGGTAAAGAAATTGGCATGTTTGATGAACTTTTGGACACACACCCCTCACAAACTGGAGCAACTCACTAGAAGGTTCGTGGCTCCGAGAGGGAACAATGCATGTTTCATGACGAACAGGAGATAGCTTCCTCTTACGGCCTTCAAATTTTTTCCTACATTTAACGTGCACTAATACAATTGTCATGTGAAAATTGGGTAAATTTCAGGGGTCATTTGACCTTTGAAAGCCATTTAAGTGATTTTCTAACCATTTAATGACCGTAATTCAAATTTGAACTACATCTACATGCAACGCCTAACCATAATGGTTTGAAAAATCATATTTTTGTGTACTTGTGTGCGAGCTAATTCCATGTGTAGTAAATTAGAAGGAATTTTCAAAAATATTGGTGTCAAGGCATGGGCAGATTCTTGGAGTGCATGCCATGGCATTTTAATTCTAAAAAATTAAAAAAAATGATCAGAAAAACATGAAACCTTGCTTGATTTAATGTCATCCACCAAGAATGTGGTAAAAAATTGGCATGTTTGATGAAAGTTTGGACACACATCCCTCACAAACCGGAGCAACTCGCTAGAAGGTCCGTGGTTCCGAGAGGGAACAATGCATGTTTGATGATGAACAAAAGATAGCTTCCTCTTACGGCCTTCAAATTTTTTTCTCCGTCTAACATGCACTAGTACAACTGTAATGTGAAATTTTGGAAAATTCTAGGGCTCATTTGACCTTTTAAAGACATTTAAGAGATTTTCTAACCATTTAATGACCGTAATTCAAATTTGAACTACATCTACATGCAACGCCTAACCAAAACGGTTTGAAAAATCATATCTGTGTACTTGTGTGCGAGTTAATTCCATGTGCAGTAAATTAGAAGGAATTTTCAAACATATTGGTCTCACGACACAGACACATGCATACGTATGCATGGAGTGACATGGAATTTTAATTCAAAAAAAAATAAAAATGATTAGAAACACATGAAACCTTGGTTGATGTAATATCATGCCACCAAGATGATGTGGTAAAGAAATTGGCATGTTTGACGAATTTTTGGACACACGCCCCTCACAAACCGAAGCAACTCGCTACAAGATTCGTGGTTCTGAGAGGGAACAATGCATGTTTGCTGACGAACGGGAGATACCTTCCTCTTATGGCCTTCAAACCTATGTTTAACGTGCAACTGTCATGTGAAAATTTGGTAAATTTCTGGGGTCATTTGACCTTCTAAAGACATTTAAGTGATTTTCTAACCATTTAATGACCACAATTCAAATTTGAACTACATCTACAAGCAACGCCTAACCAAAACGGTTTGAAAAATCATTTTTTGTGTACTTGTGTGCGAACTAGTTCCATGTGTGGTAAATTGTAAGGAAATCTCAAACATATTGGTGTCATGGCATGGGCACATGCATGGAGTGCATGCCATGGCATTTTAATTCCAAAAAAATTAAAAATCATCAGAAAAACATGAAAGCTTGCTTGATTTAATGTCATCCACCAAGAATGTGGTAAAGAAATTGGCATGTCTGACAAAAGTTTGGACACACACCCCTCACAAACCGGAGCAACTCGCTAGAAGGTTCGTGGTTTCGAGGGGGAAGAATGCATGTTTGATGACGAATAGGAGATGGCTTCCTCTTACGGCCTTGAAATTTTTCTACGTCTAACGTGCACTACTACAACTAGAATGTGAAATTTTGGAAAATTCTAGGGGTCATTTGACCTTTTAAAGACATTTAAGAGATTTTCTAACCATTTAATGACCGTAATTCAAATTTGAACTACATCTACATGCAACACCTAACCAAAACGGTTTGAAGAATAATATCTGTGTACTTGTGTGTGAGTTAATTCCATGTGGAGTAAATTAGAAGGAATTTTCAAACATATTGGTCTCACGACATGGACACATGCATACGTATGCATAGAGTGACATGCCATTTTAATTAAAAAAATAGAAAAATGATCAGAAACACATGAAACCTTCGTTGATGTAATATCATGCCACCAAGATGATGTGGTAAAGAAATTGGCATGTTTGATGAACGCTTGGACACAGGCCCCTGACAAACCGGAGCAACTCGCTAGAAGGTTCGTGGTTCTGAGAGGGAACAATGCATGTTTGATGACGAACGAGAGATAGCTTCCTCTTACGGCCTTCAAATTTTTTCCCGACATTTAACGTGCAACTGTAATGTGAAAGTTTGGTAAATTTCAAGGGTCATTTGACCTTCTAAAGACATTTAAGTGATTTTCTAACCATTTAATGACCATAATTCAAATTTGAACTACATCTACATGCAACGCCTAACCAAAATGGTTTGAAAAATCATTTTTTTGTGTACTTGTTTGCAAATTAATTCCATGTGCAGTAAATTAAGAGGAAATTTCAAACACATTGGTGTCAAGGCATGGGCACATGCATGGAGTGCATGCCATGGCATTTTAATTCCAAAAAATTAAAAAATGATCAGAAAAAGATGAAACCTTGCTTGATTTAATGTCATCCACCAAGAATGTGGTAAAAAATTGGCATGTTTGACAAAGTTTGGACACACACCCCTCACAAACCGGAGCAACTTGCTAGAAGGTTCGTGGTTCCGAGAGGGAACAATGCATGTTTGATGATGAACAGGAGATAGCTTCCTCTTACGACCTTGAAATTTTTTCTACGTCTAACGTGCACTACTACAACTGTAATGTGAAATTTTGGAAAATTCTAGGGGTCATTTGACCTTTTAAAGATATTTAAGAGATTTTCTAACCATTTAATGACCGTAATTCAAATTTGAACTACATCTACATGCAACGCCTAACCAAAACGGTTTGAAAAATCATATCTGTGTACTTGTGTGCGAGTTAATTCCATGTGCAGTAAATTAGAAGGAATTTTCAAACATATTGGTCTCACGACACAGACACATGCATACGTATGCATGGAGTGACATGGAATTTTAATTCAAAAAAAAATAAAAATGATTAGAAACACATGAAACCTTGGTTGATGTAATATCATGCCACCAAGATGATGTGGTAAAGAAATTGGCATGTTTGACGAATTTTTGGACACACGCCCCTCACAAACCGAAGCAACTCGCTACAAGATTCGTGGTTCTGAGAGGGAACAATGCATGTTTGCTGACGAACGGGAGATACCTTCCTCTTATGGCCTTCAAACCTATGTTTAACGTGCAACTGTCATGTGAAAATTTGGTAAATTTCTGGGGTCATTTGACCTTCTAAAGACATTTAAGTGATTTTCTAACCATTTAATGACCACAATTCAAATTTGAACTACATCTACAAGCAACGCCTAACCAAAACGGTTTGAAAAATCATTTTTTGTGTACTTGTGTGCGAACTAGTTCCATGTGTGGTAAATTGTAAGGAAATCTCAAACATATTGGTGTCATGGCATGGGCACATGCATGGAGTGCATGCCATGGCATTTTAATTCCAAAAAAATTAAAAATCATCAGAAAAACATGAAAGCTTGCTTGATTTAATGTCATCCACCAAGAATGTGGTAAAGAAATTGGCATGTCTGACAAAAGTTTGGACACACACCCCTCACAAACCGGAGCAACTCGCTAGAAGGTTCGTGGTTTCGAGGGGGAAGAATGCATGTTTGATGACGAATAGGAGATGGCTTCCTCTTACGGCCTTGAAATTTTTCTACGTCTAACGTGCACTACTACAACTAGAATGTGAAATTTTGGAAAATTCTAGGGGTCATTTGACCTTTTAAAGACATTTAAGAGATTTTCTAACCATTTAATGACCGTAATTCAAATTTGAACTACATCTACATGCAACACCTAACCAAAACGGTTTGAAGAATAATATCTGTGTACTTGTGTGTGAGTTAATTCCATGTGGAGTAAATTAGAAGGAATTTTCAAACATATTGGTCTCACGACATGGACACATGCATACGTATGCATAGAGTGACATGCCATTTTAATTAAAAAAATAGAAAAATGATCAGAAACACATGAAACCTTCGTTGATGTAATATCATGCCACCAAGATGATGTGGTAAAGAAATTGGCATGTTTGATGAACGCTTGGACACAGGCCCCTGACAAACCGGAGCAACTCGCTAGAAGGTTCGTGGTTCTGAGAGGGAACAATGCATGTTTGATGACGAACGAGAGATAGCTTCCTCTTACGGCCTTCAAATTTTTTCCCGACATTTAACGTGCAACTGTAATGTGAAAGTTTGGTAAATTTCAAGGGTCATTTGACCTTCTAAAGACATTTAAGTGATTTTCTAACCATTTAATGACCATAATTCAAATTTGAACTACATCTACATGCAACGCCTAACCAAAATGGTTTGAAAAATCATTTTTTTGTGTACTTGTTTGCAAATTAATTCCATGTGCAGTAAATTAAGAGGAAATTTCAAACACATTGGTGTCAAGGCATGGGCACATGCATGGAGTGCATGCCATGGCATTTTAATTCCAAAAAATTAAAAAATGATCAGAAAAAGATGAAACCTTGCTTGATTTAATGTCATCCACCAAGAATGTGGTAAAAAATTGGCATGTTTGACAAAGTTTGGACACACACCCCTCACAAACCGGAGCAACTTGCTAGAAGGTTCGTGGTTCCGAGAGGGAACAATGCATGTTTGATGATGAACAGGAGATAGCTTCCTCTTACGACCTTGAAATTTTTTCTACGTCTAACGTGCACTACTACAACTGTAATGTGAAATTTTGGAAAATTCTAGGGGTCATTTGACCTTTTAAAGATATTTAAGAGATTTTCTAACCATTTAATGACTGTAAGTCAAATTTGAACTACATCTACATGCAACGCCTAACCAAAACGGTTTGAAAAATCATATATGTGTACTTGTGTGTGAGTTAATTCCATGTGCAGTAAATTAGAAGGAATTTTCAAACATATTGGTCTCACGACATGGACACATGCATACGTATGCATGGAGTGACATGGCATTTTAATTCAAAAAAATAGAAAATGATCACAAACACAGGAAACCTTGGTTGATGCAATATCATGCCACCAAGATGATGTGGTAAAGAAATTGGCATGTTTGACGAACGTTTTGACACACACCCCTCACAAACCGGAGCAACTCGCTAGAAGGTTCGTGTTTCCGAGAGGGAACAATGCATGTTTGCTGACGGATGGGAGATAGCTTCCTCTTACGGCCTTCAAATTTTTTTCCTATGTTTAACGTGCACTAATACAATTGTCATGTGAAAAATTGTAATTTTTCAGCGATCATTTGACCTTTTAAAGAAATTTAAGTGATTTTCTAACCATTTAATGACCGTAATTCAAATTTGAACTACATCTACATGCAATACCTAACCAAAGCAGTTTGAAAAATCATATTTTGTATACTTGTGTGCGAGTTAAAAAATCATCAAATGATGTAAATATCTGGTGTTCAAAAAAGAAAATGTAAAGATCTGGCAAGACAACCGGCCCCCACACGATTGGCACTCTATCTCGCGGCTCGATGTTTGGTAGGTGATTGGTAGGGATCATTAATCAGACACTGTTCTGTATTGGAAACCGTCAGCTATTATGTTCACACACGGATTGGCTGCGGGAATTGTGTATAATTAACACTACAGTACTCGTAAATTCAGGCGACCGGCGTGTGTACTATCCCCGTTGATCTAGATTCCGGCCGCCAATAAATACTATCTTGCTCACGCCGTCCCGCCTGCATTCTCATCTACATCCTCCCCTCGCTCGCCCCTCTCTCTCTCTCTCAAATCTCTGCCATGGCGCTGCCGCTCTACCCACGCGCTGATGAGGAGTCGCCGCCCACGAAGAACGCTCACTCGATTAGCAGCGACGAGGACCCCTACATGCCGCCTGACGAGGTTGTGCCAGACCCCCCAACTTTGGATTGGTTTTGGGGCCAGTACAATCTTTGTATGTGGAATTCACTATCGCCGGCTAAGAAAGCCAGGCAAGTGGCATTCAAGAAGGAGATGGCGGAGGAGGAAGCCTGGTACCAGGCGGCCTGTGAAGCCCGTGATGCCGCCTAGGAAAAGGAGGCGGTGGAGCTTTGGGGGCAGGCTCGTCATCGTGCCGAGGAGGTGTGCGAAGACGGGTACTTCACGAGGAAGGTCATAGGCGCTGGGCTCCTCGTCCCTGCGTGGGGGTGGGCTGATAAGCTCCAGCGTGCCACCGATGAGGAGCTCCGGTGGGCGCCCAACGAAATGGCAAGATCGGCCGCGCGCGTTCGCCAGCAAGAGGCAGATCGGTACGTCAAGCGCTGCGAGGTAGAGGAGTCGGAGTACTGCCTCCGCACTCGTAAGACACCGCGCACGAGGGAGCTGCTAGTGAGGGGCTGCCGAAATACTGTCCCCATGAGGGATTATTAGTTTTAGTATTTATCGTTTTCAATTTTATGCATTGTACCTAGTAGTTAAGTATCGTCACATATATGTGATGATATTATATATATATATATTGTGATGATGTAATGAACAATTAATATATATATATTATGAATTCCATTTTCTATCTATTTTTGTATACAAATTTGAATCTAGATATTATCATCCACATATACATAATGGAAAGCATATATACACAAACAGAAACAGAACATATAAGAATGGAAAACAGAGTACACACATTGAAACAGAGCAATAAACAGAGCAATACTATGATTGCTGTGAATACATAGCTATCCACGTGGAAACGACTTTTCAAAATAAAACACGTCCATGAGACCATGACCAGCAGCCCTAGCCTAGGGTAGCTCTTGGCTCTGCCTGAACTCGTGCAGGTGTTCGTCCAAGCGGTCGACACACTCGCGGTACATTTGGAGCGCGATCTCGAGCTCCAAGTTGGCTATTACATCGGAGATCACCAGCTCGAGGATGCGACGGCCATGTTCCTCTACTGCGCCCAGGTGGACACCTGGGCCAAGAAGGTGGTCGAGACTACGGACCAACGCGTTGGCATCCAGCGGGCCACGGACAAGGTGAACACCGGTACCCATGCGAACGGCGCGGCGGGCGTCCGGTGCAAGTACGACCCGCCCGACCTATGGTGCAAGTACGACGCTGAGGGCCTCTGCCCACTCTTGGCAAGGAATGGGGATACCGACGGGACGTGTACCCAGCTGCGACGCCGTGTCGACAGCAGGAAAGCGCCGCTTGATCTGCTTTGCTTTGCGGCGCGCCGTGCCTCTCGCTCTGCGGCGCTCCAACGGTCTCACCGTGCGGCGAGCCGCAGCCTATCGGTGCTAACATGCCTATCTTGATCCGCGGCGCTCAAGCACCATAAGCCAAAGGTCTGCTCAACCCTGGCGATGACGCGTGATACGTCTCCAACGTATCTATAATTTTTTATTGCTCCATGCTATATTATCTACTGTTTTGGGCAATATTGGGCTTTATTATCCACTTTTATATTACTTTTGGGACTAACCTATTAACCGGAGGCCCAGCCCAGATTTGATGTTTTATGCCTATTTCAGTGTTTGAAGAAAAGGAATATCAGATGGAGTCGAAACGGAACAAAATCAGCTGGAGAAGTTATTTTTGGAAGGAAACACACCTGATGGACTTGGACCCCACGTCAGAAGATACGGGAGCTGCCCACGAGGGTGGGGGGCGCGCCGACCCCCCTAGGGCGCGCCCCCTGTCTCGTGGGGCCCTCGTGGCTCCCCTGATGTACCTCCTGCACCCATATATACCTACGTGACCTAAAACTTCCATAACGCAACATAGATCGGGAGTTCCACCGCCAGAAGCCTCCGTAGCCACCAAAAGTCAATCGGGACCCTGTTCCGGCACCCTGCCGGAGGGGGGAACCCTCACTGGTGGCCATATTCATCATCCCGGTGCTCTCCATGACGATGAGGGAGTAGTTCTCCCTCGGGGCTGAGGGTATGTACCAGTAGCTATGTGTTTGATCTCTCTCTCTCTCTCTCGTGTTCTTGATTTGGCACGATCTTGATGTATCGCAAGCTTTGCTATTATAGTTGGATCTTATGTTTCTCCTCCCCCTCTTCTCTCTTGTAATGAATTGAGTTTCCTCTTTGAAGTAATCTATCGGATTGAGTCTTTAAAGATTTGAGAACACTTGATGTATGTCTTGCCGTGGATATCTGTGGTGACAATGGGATACCACGTGCCACTTGATGTATGTTTTGGTGATCAACTTGCGGGTTTTGTGACATTGGGAACCTATGCATAGGGGTTGGCACACATTTTCGTCGTGATTCTCCGGTAGATCTTTGGGGCACTCTTTGAGGTCCTTTGTGTTGGTTGAATAGATGAATTTGAGATTGTGTGACGCATATCGTATAATCATACCCACGGATACTTGAGGTGACATTGGAGTATCTAGGTGACATTAGGGTTTTGGTTGATTTGTGTCTTAAGGTGTTATTCTAGTACGAACTCTAGGGCTGTTTGTGATACTTATAGGAATAGCCCAACGGATTGATTGGAAAGAATAACTTTGAGGTGGTTTCGTACCCTACCATAATCTCTTCGTTTGTTCTCCGCTATTAGTGACTTTGGACTGACTCTTTGTTGCATGTTGAGGGATAGTTATGTGATCCAATTATGTTAGTATTGTTGAGGGAACTTACACTAGCGAAAGTATGAACCCTAGGCCTTATTTCCACGCATTGCAATATCATTTACGCTCACTTTTATCATTCGTTACCTTGCTGTTTTTATAATTTCAGATTACAAATACCTTTATCTACTATCCATATACCACTTGTTTCACCATCTCTTCGCCGAACTAGTGCACCTATACAATTTACCATTGTATTGGGTGTTTTGGGGACACAAGAGACTCTTTGTTATTTGGTTGCAGGGTTGCTTGAGAGAGACCATCTTCATCCTACGCCTCCTACAGATTGATAAACCTTAGGTCATCCACTTGAGGGAAATTTGCTACTGTCCTACAAACCTCTGCACTTGGAGGCCCAACAACGTCTACAAGAAGAAGTTTGTGTAGTAGACATCAAGCTCTTTTCTGGCGTCGTTGCCGGGGAGGTGAGTGCTTGAAGGTATATCTTTAGATCTTGCAATCGAGTCTTTTAGTTTCTTGTTTTATCACTAGTTTATTTTATAAAAGAAAACTAGAAAAAATGGAATTGAGTTTGTCTCATACTCTTCACCTTTTTAATATCTTCCGTGAGTATGATGGAAAGGATAATTGTGCTCAAGTGCTAGAAGAAGAAATCTATAAAATGTTTGGCACTAAATACTTGAATGATGAGCATGATTGCAATGTTGTTAGTATGAATTCCTTGAATATCTATGATGCTAATGATATGCAAAGCCACAAGCTTGGGGAAGCTATGTTTGATGAAGATGATATTTTTTGTCCCCAAGCTTTGATGAGCAAATTTATTATGATGAAAGCATGCCTCCTATCTATGATGATTATTTTGATGACACGTTTGCTTTAAAGAATAATGATAACCATGAAACTTGTCATCTTGGTCTTAATTTTCAATCACATGATAGTTATTTTGTTGAGTTTGCTCCCATTACTATTCATGAGAAGAATTTTGCTTATGTGGAGAGTAGTAAATTTTGCATGCTTGTAGATCATGAAAAGAATGCTTTAGGTGCTGGTTATATTGTTGGATTCATTCATGATGCTACTGAAAATTATTATGGGGGAGGAATATATGCTTGTAGGAATTGCAATAATATCAAGCTTCCTCTCTATGTGCTTAAAGTTTTGAAGTTATGCTTGTTTTACCTTCCTATGCAAGTTGATTCTTGTTCCCATAAGTTGTTTGCTCACAAAATCCCTATGCATAGGAAGTGGGTTAGACTTAAATGTGCTAGTCATATTCTTTATGATGCTCTCTTTATGTTCAATTCTTATCTTTTATGTGAGCATGATTGAAATCATCATGCCTAGCAAGGGGCGTTAAACGATAGCGCTTGTTGGGAGGCAACCCAATTTTATTTTAGCTCCTTTATTTTTTTCCTGTTTAGTAACAAATAATTCATCTAGCCTCTGTTTATATGTGGTTTTATGCTTTTAATTAGTGTTTGTGCCAGGTAGAACCTTTGGGAAGACTTGGGGAAAGTCTTGTTGATCATGCTGTAAAAAAACAGAAACTTTAGCACTCACGAGAACTGCTGCCATTTTTATTTGGAGAGTGATATTTAGTTAAATATTTTTTCAGGTGATTAATAGATAAATTCCTCAGGTCTAGAAATTTATTTGAGAATTTTATGAGTTCCATAAGTATACGTTTGATCCATATTACTACAGACTGTTCTGTTTTTGACAGATTCTGTTTTTCATGTGTTGTTTACTTATTTTGATGAATCTATGGCTAGTAAAATAGTTTATAAACCATATATAAGTTGGAATACAGTAGGTTTAACACCAATATAAATAAAGAATGAGTTCACTACAGTACCTTGAAGTGGTGATTTATTTTCTTATACTAACGGAGCTTACAAGTTTTCTGTTAAGTTTTGTGTTGTGAAGTTTTCAAGTTTTGGGTAAGGATTCGATGGATTATGGAATAAGGAGTGGCAAGAGCCTAAACTTGGGGATGCCCAAGGCACCCCAAGGTAATATTCAAGGATAGCCAAGAGCCTAAGCTTGGGGATGCCCCGGAAGGCATCCCCTCTTTCGTTTTCGTTCATCGGTAACTTTATTTGGAGCTATATTTTTATTCGCCGCATGATATGTGTTTTGCTTGGAGCGTAAATTAATTTTGTTAGGATTTGCTTGCTGTTATTTATAATAATGTTTGCATCTTTTATTTCAATAAAAGTGGCATTGATAGCCTTTACTATGCCTATGTTACAAGTATACATGTTGCTGTTTGAAAACAGAAAGTTCACCGCTGTTGCAATAATTCCCTAGAAAAGTAAGAATGTGATAAAATGTTGAAACCATTTGCATATTAAGATCTGATAAATTTACTACAGTGGGAATTTTCTTTCATAATTTTTGGAGTTAGGGAAGTATGGATGTTGCAGCATTCTTTACAGACTATCCTGTTTAGGCAGATTGCTGTTATGTTTGCATTGTTTGCATATGTTTGCTTCTTTAATGATTCTATTTGAGGATAGGACTATTAAATATGCAGAGACATTTAGTATTAAATGTTGAATAGTAATTTTAGTGGTTTGCTACAGTAGAGTATGATAAGGCTTTTCCAATGGTTTATACTAACTTATCTCACGAGTCCTTGTTGAGTTTTGTGTGGATGAAGCTTTTGAGATTTAGGGAGACCGTGATATGAGAGGAATTAAGGAGACACAAAAGCTAAAGCTTGGGGATGACCAAGGCACCCCAAGATAATATTTCAAGAAGTCTCAAGCATCTAAGCTTGGGGATGCCCCGGTTGGCATCCCACCTTTCTTCTTCAACAATTATCGGTTAGTATCGGTTGATCCTAAGTTTTTGCTTCTTCACATGATGTTTGCCATTCTTAGAATGTCATTTTATTTTGCTTTGATTGTTGTTTGAATAAAATACCAAGATCTTAAATTGTTAAATGTTAGAGAGTCTTCACATAGTTGCACAATTATTCGACTACTCATTGATCTTCACTTATATCTTTCGGAGTAGTTTGTCATTTGCTCTAGTGCTTCACTTATATCTTTTAGAGCATGGTCGTAGTTTTATTTTGAAGAAATAGATGAACTCTCATGCTTCATTTATATTATTTTGAGTCTTAAATAGCATGGTAATTTGCTTAAAATCCTAATATGCTAGGTATTCAAGAATAATAAAATTCTCTTAAGAGTGTGTTGAATACTATGAGAAGTTTGATACTTGATGATTGTTTTGAGATTTGGAGATGGTGATATTAGAGTCATGCTAGTTGAGTTGTTGTGAATTTGAGAGATACTTGTGTTGAAGTTTGTGATTCCCGTAGCATGCACGTATGGTGAACCGTTATGTAACGAAGTCGGAGCATGAGGTGTTTATTGATTGTCCTCCTTATGAGTGGCGGTCGGGGACGAGCAATGGTCTTTTCCTACCAATCTATCCCCCTAGGAGCATGCGCGTAATACTTTGCTTTGATAACTTCTAGATTTTTGCAATAAGTGTATGAGTTCTTTATGACTAAGGTTGAGTCCATGGATTATACGCACTCTCACCCTTCCACCATTGCTAGCCTCTCTAGTACCGCGCAACTTTCGTCGGTACCATAAACCCACCATATACCTTCCTCAAAACAGCCACCATACCTACCTATTATGGCATTTCCATAGCCATTCCGAGATATATTGCCATGCAACTTTCCACCGTTCCATTATTATGACACGCTTCATCATTGTCATATTGCTAGCATGATCATGTAGTTGACATTGTATTTGTGGCAAATCCACCGTTCATAATTCTTTCATACTTGTCACTCTTTCATTGCATATCCCAGTACACCGCCGGAGGCATCCATATAGAGTCATACTTTGTTCTAGTATTGAGTTGTATCATCGAGTTGAAAATAAATAGAAGTGTGATGATCATCATTCAATAGAGCATTGTCCCAAAAAAGGCGAAAAAAGGAAGGCAAAAAAAAGAAAGGCCAAAAAAAGAAGAAGAGAAAGGCCAAATAAAAAAATAATAAAAAAGGGACAATGCTACTATCCTTTTACCACCCTTGTGCTTCAAAGTAGCACCATGATCTTCATGATAGAGAGTCTCCTATGTTGTCACTTCCATATACTAGTGGGAATTTTTCATTATAGAACTTGGCTTGTATATTCCAATGATGGGCTTCCTCAAAATGCCCTAGGTCTTCATGAGCAAGCAAGTTGGATGCACACCCACTAGTTTCTTTTGTTGAGCTTTCATACACTTATAGCTCTAGTGCATCCGTTGCATGGCAATCCCTACTCACTCACATTGATATCTATTGATGGGCATCTCCATAGCCCGTTGATATGCCTAGTTGATGTGAGACTATCTTCTACTTTTTGTCTTCTCCACAACCACCATTCTATTCCACCTATAGTGCTATGTCCATGGCTCACGCTCATGTATTGCATGAAGATTGAAAATGTTTGAGAACATCAAAAGTATGAAACAATTGCTTGGCTTATCATTTGGGTTGTGCATGATTTAAATATTTTGTGTGGTGAAGATGGAGCATAGCCAGACTATATGATTTTGTAGGGATAACTTTCTTTGGCCATGTTATTTTGACAAGACATGATTGCTTAGTTAGTATGCTTGAAGTATTATTATTTTTATGTCAATATGAACTTTTGTCTTGAATCTTATGGATCTGAATATTCATGCCACAATTAAGAAGAATTACATTGAAATTATGCCAACTAGCATTCCACATCAAAAAAAATTCTTTTTATCATTTACCTACTCGAGGACAAGCAGGAATTAAGCTTGGGGATGCTTGATACGTCTCCAACGTATCTACGCGCATCACATTGTCGTCCATCACGTGGTCAGGTACCGTCTCGGCCTCGATGGGCCGTGGCGCCTGCTCGTTTTCCTCGTCGACAAGGTTGATGGCTGAGGCGGCGCTTTGGTGGGTTGGCATGCTTGGAAAAGGTGGATGTGCTACAGGCTATGCTTGTCGCCTCCCTGCGTCGCGGGCCCCCTATGCGCAATATAGCAGGGTGGCGGGAAACAGGTGAGGAAATGGCAGGAAGCGGTGGCGTGTTCATAAAACGCCACCAATTAACAGAAACTTAGCATCGAGCTACTACAAGAAGTAGATGATGATTAGATGAACACAGACCACACTAGGGAACCCGTCGGTGATGAATTCATCAATCCTAAACGGTTGAATACTAGCAAGTGTTTTCCCACAACACACATGGCCTATTCCATCACAAATAGGTCAGATGGATCAACTATATTCCACGTATCGCACATTGTCAAAAAGTAATGCGGTAGACCTTCTTTAACATGTGTTAATAAATAAATAAATAAATAAATAACAAGGACCTCGTGGTTAAATTAGCTGAGGGAATGTGGAATTTTGGTCATTTGACCGAAATGACCCATCCCATCACCTAATTTAACATCAACACAACTTCCAATCCAGTCACCCATCCGATGGCTGCTCCAGCCTGAGACACACTTAACTTGATAGTTTTCTTACATGAGCTACTGGTGGAACATCGAGTCCTTGCTGATAGGAATGCCTCTTCACATCCTTATGGCGTATCCGGATGACCGCCCATCCCACAATGGCCAATAGATGTTGTGTAGACAGAGCATATCACATACGTCTTATTAGAAGCAATCATGTGCGTTATTATCGGTCTTCACACACATTTCTGATTATAGACCTGTTTGCCGCGTATCACACACATCTTGTTATATTGAACCATTTCTGTTCTCTTGCCTAATCACAAACAGTTCATCTGAGTGAACCGTATGCTGTACATCACACACACCTTGATCGGGTTGACCATTTCTTTTGTGTTGCCTAATCACACACAGTTCATCCTAGTGAATCGTATGTTGTATATCGCACACGCCTTCATATGGCTGCCTGTTTCTTTTGTTCCTCCTCATCGCAAATAGTTAATTGAACTGAACCGTATGCCCTTCATCGCACACACAACTAAAACCTGAACCGTGTTTGATGCATCCGTCATCACAAACGTTTTATACATTTCTGACGGTTTTCATACAACACCGTTTGCGGTTACTACATCGCACATAGTTTCTCGAAGGGTCTCTGATCGTAGTGTTGCGTTAGCAGCATCCTGCAGTAGTGGTGAAAGGATCTTCAAATGATATAATTTTCAAATTATATAAAACCTTATCAATAGTCAAAGGCATCCTCGAAGAATACATTAGGCCCTACTCCCTCCGTCTAGGTGTATAAGTCACCTTACGAAGACCAAATAATCTCAAAATACTTAGGCGCGGTGCATTAACTCCCACCTCATTTCTTGTTTCTTGACATATCCACCAATAAGAGATGTGGGGCATGCATGTTTTCAATGACTTAGACTACCAAACACGACATGCAATGGTTAGTTCATTGCATGCAATGGTATTAATTAGCAAATAAATATTAATTTCTCTCGTTTTCAACTCTTCCTTGGTCACGGTGCACAATACGGAGGGAGTATATAAAATCTTACCAATAGTCAAAACCAAGTGATACTACTACAACAAACAAGTTCAAAACGAGAAACTGGACCCACTCACGGCAAGGTACGCCTGTCTTGTTTGGTCCATTGGTCAAAGCGCTTCCTCTTCTTGGCATAACAATAGAGTACATTATTTTTTAGAATGCTCTTGGCATGTCGCTAACATGTGATGTGTTAACCGACCTCAATAGACAACAAAAACGCCAGCCCGCCGCACTTTGAGAGAGACAAGGAGTGAGAAGAGATACGGGCTGGTGGATTACCAGAGCTAGGTGTCGCATGGAGGCCAAGAAATATGGTGATAGCATGGGTTGTCCACGTACAGTATGATGTATCTATACTAGGCTGCCGTGTTTCATACTCTTCTGGTCTATTGTGGAGATGATTGGTTGATTTTATATCACTAAATAATATAAAATATTATGAGTGCAGACGCTCCACCACGAGGTTCCTTGCTCCTTCTTGATCGTCAGGAATCTATGTTCTTCCACTCTCTTTTTTGAGAGCTTTGTTCATCCTTTTGCCAACACGCGGGACATCTTGCATCAAGTTGCACGTGTTATGTAAGAAAATGGAGATAAGCAGTGCATAAGTGAGTCATGCACTATGATGGCACCTAGTACTACGTAATATTTTTTTCCTCCTTGATGGCACGTGAATAGTGCACGTACTCAATGACGGAGCATGGGATGGTAGCCATGGACATGGTCGGCCCTTTTTGGAGAGAGTACTAAATACGTACTACCTCTGTCCTGGTTTATAGGTCCCTTTTATAGTTTGTGCCAAATTTTGACCAAAGATTTAACTAACAAAATGTTAATGCATGTCAACCAAAAAATATATCGTTAGAATCGTATTTGAACATAGTTGTCAATGTAATAATTTTTTGTGACATGCATGAATATTTTGTTAGTTCAATCTATGGTCAAAAATTGGCACGAAATACAATGGGGACCAATAAACCAGGACGAAGGTAGTATTAATTTGATGTGTCCCGTCAACTCGCAGAATGACGAGAAGTACACACTGAATGACGGAGCACGGGATGGTAGCCATGGACATGGTCAACCCTTTTTGGAGGCTACTTTTGATGTGTCCGGTCTACTCGCAAATGAGGAGAAGCTTTTCTTACTAGTAGTACACTATCGACTGTACTACCATCATCATTGTTCGACTTTCGAAAGAGGCGAAGAGCCAAGCGCACGGTCACCTACTTACAGTATAACCGGCTGTGTTTGCACTAATTTTTTAACGTAGTACCTGAGTGTATTGCTCCAGTGGTCATCACACGTGAGCCAATCGATTCGCACCCTTCCACGCTCCATTTTGTCTCGCGTTCCTTCCTCCGTCCAACAGGCCGACAAGTGGGCCCAATCCTCATGTATGCCAACGTGGTAGTTAATTATTTTGCAAGAGTCAGCTATCATACCCTTTCGATGCAACGTCAATGTACCCACTAGAAACAAGTTATACTTTTTCGGTTCAACCACCTCCCTAGGTGTTTGGAGAAGAATTGGCCTACGCCGCCTGCCCACCTATAGAACCGCCTGACACTTAATGTTTATTTTGCTAATTAATAGCATTGCATGCAATGAACTAACCACTACATGTCGTGTTTGCTAGTCTCAAGTCATTAAAAGCATGCACACCCACATCTCTTATTGGTTGATATGTCAAGAAACAAGAAATGAGTTAGAAGTTAATGCACTGCGCCTAAGTATTTTGGGATTCTTTGGTTTTCGTAAGATGACACCTAGACAGAGGGAGTATTATACTTGAAGGCTGCAAGGTTGGCTATAGATGACGTGGCAGTGTCATGTAGCCATCAGCTTGTTATACTATTAACCGTGCTCTTATAATACTCCTCTATTTAGGAATGGAGGGAGTACTTGGCATGCATGATACTACCTATAATACTCCCATTACAACCGGCCTGGTAGAATTAAAATACCTAATCTAAATGGTCGTCGCCCGATCCCTTTGTCCTCCTCCAGCATCCGGTAGAACAAGAATTGAGCAAGACACTGGCTGTACTCGCCTGCGTCGCCTCGGCGGTGGCCTTCATGGGATACAATCGGCGGCGGCCTCCCGTGTTCTACTTTTCCTCGATGATGGCGGCGGGCGGGGACGTGCTGCTGGTCACCTCGTCCACATCCGCGTAGCTGCATCACCTTGTCGACATCCGCGGCAGCTTCTTTCTCCGTCTGCTTGTCACGGTTACACGCGTGTCGATGACGGATGGCGTAGTGGCAGATACTGGAGGCACTGTACGACGCGGCTGTGTCGAGGGTAGCGACGATGCCCGTGCCTCCATGCTGCCTGACAAGCCGGTGTGGAGCAAGTCGGCACTCTTCCTCGAGCTGTATTGGAGAGGCCAGCTGGGGAACCACGCGCTGGCTTAGTGCGGCAAGTGCCTCCGACGGGCTAGGTGAGGTAGGTGAAGAAGCGAGCTGTCGGGCTTGGCGGGCCACCCAGAGGGCTTTTATCCCGGAGAACTGCTCTTCCTGCTCGTCGAATGCCGCCTAAAGAGTGGACAAAATGGTGGAAGGAGGAGCTTGGCCGGCGTCCTGCTCCTGATCGGACGTGTGTGGCCGGAGTTGGTTTCTCGCATTCTACGTGGGTTTCTATATCTATACTATCTTCTTCTTCTTCTATTCTTCTATTCTATATATAGTGTACCAATTTTAAGTAGGACTAAGAACATCAATCATAACTCCGTACGTTCACCGTGATGCAAGAGGTGCGAGCCGAGGAACACTGTTGGAGACACCCCCCATAATTTTCCTCGTCATCATCTGAGTCTTAGAAGATCTCACCCACATCATCATTAGGCATGCAGCCACCTTCATAGACAATGTGTGCAGAAGGAGTAGAGGTGACTGGGGACGCACCATGTCGTGGGCACTCCGTATGTGCTTGTGTGCGTGCAACGTGCGTGCTTTTCCATCGGTCCTAGCTCTAAGGCCGAGGTTGCGGTCGTCTTCGTCTCCGGCTAGTCGTTGAGCAACGACGGCAAAGAGGTTGTAGCGACCAGACCTCAAATGGTCTGATCTCTGTGCTCAGGTGTCATCCCTGGATCAGTAATGCTAACACCACACAGTACTTGGAGGATTTATAACAGAGTAGCAATCACACACTTATTACATCGAGTGTCTCAATAGAGAACTTATTACAATAAATATAGCTTAAGGCCATCTAATAACGATAACAGCAGAAAGCTTGGAAGATAAGTGAGTCCATCAACTCCAACAGCATCACTGAGTATAGAACCATGACCTACAAACTCCTTAATCATCGTCTGAAAAGTCTGCAACATTAACGTTGCAGCCCAAAACGGGTCAGCACATGGAATATGCTGGCAGAGTAACACATAGAGAGTAATGGAATGAAACAGCTATTCTATATGCATATTTAGCTGGTGGAAAGCTCTATGGTTACAGTTTTGCGTAAAGCCAATTTTCCCTACTGCAAAGGAATAAATTTTAATTAACTATCATGGTAGTTGTTAAACATTGAGAATGGTTGACAGCATTCTCAATCCCAATTAAGCATCATCATTAAAAAAAACCAACAAAATTAATTTAGAGTAACATGTTGAGATTCACATGATAATCCAAGTACTAGATATCAAGTTGTCCATAACCGGGGACACGGCTAACCATGATTAGTTTATACACTTTGCAGAGGTTTGCGCACTTTTCCCCACAAGACTCGATCGCCTCCGTTTGGTTTCTCGCACTACATGGTGTTTGAGAAGACGGATGACCGAGACATAGTCTTTCAGAAGCGCTAGCACCTTACGATGGATAGACCGTTACACCTACTTTCCCCTACATCTGCTAGTCTACCCTGTAAGAGTTCGCATGACTTAATCAACTATGCTAGAGCCCATAATAGCTTGTGGCTGCACACGGAAGTTTCTAGTATGGAAAATCTCATGATCCCTTTGGGCCTGGGTGGCGGTCCATAAAGAAAAATAGGCAATCCTGGAATACCCAGGTACCTCAATCCACCCAGATGTGTGTTTAAGTTGCCACCTTGGATAAACCATTAATTAACAAACTCACATCTGTCATGGATATCACTCACCCAATTCCACGTCTACTAGCATAGCATGGCAATAGTAAGCAAAAGTAGAAGTAACTCCCAAAGGTTTGATAATATAACAGGTAATAGGTACTACCTCAACTACTTCCCATCCCACAATTTAATTAGATCCTAATCATGCAATGTTTGAGGATTGATCTAATGCAATAAAACTGGGTAGTAGAAGGTATGATCAAAGTGTTACTTTCCTTGCTGATGATCCGCGAAACCTAGAGATTCGAAGTAACAGGCGGCGCACTCCGGGTATTCTATGGCACAAAAACAAACATGCATACAATAAGTATTCATCTAATGCACAAGTAAAACTCAAATAAGAGATCTAACCAGAAGGTTTAACTTAAGAACTCCGGTTTGCAAAAAGAATCAAATCAAACGAAGCAACGAAAGGCAAACGACAAAAGAAACAAGCTTCGTTTACTATTCTAGATCTAGGGCAATTTTTATAGTGGCAAAAACTTGTTGAAGTTGGTTAAACGGATAGAGGGTTTCGAGACGAAACTCCACGCGCTTGAATCGCCTGAATTCTATAAACGAGCGAAAAGTTATACTAAAACGAAAATCGGATCAGGAATCACGATCAGAAAAACCGCGGATTAAAATCCGAGAAAAAAGAAAAACGACGAACGTTCGCTAGAACGAACGAACGGACGAACACTCGCTATTTAAATAAATCGGAAGAAAAAAAACGATCTATTAAAAAAACGGAAATAAAAAAACCAACGAAAACCGACGGGTTTTTTTTTCTACAAAAAATACGGCGCGCGGATCGAGGCAACCTCGGGTGGCGGGTCGGCGGCGGCGGGGGGCGACGCGCGGCGCGCGGATCGAGGCGCGGCTAGGGTTAGGGTTGGCGGCGGCGGCGGGCTTGGGCTGGCGGCGGCTCTGGTGGGCTGGGGCGGCTCGGGCGGCGGCTATTTAAAGGCTACCCCCGGGCGGAGTCCCGCTCGGGTACGGCCCGGAGTCGGTTCGCGTTTTTGTTAAATAATTACCCACAGAAAAACAAATAAAAGAAATACTAAACGGACTCCAAAAATCCCGAAATAAATTTTCCCGGGCTTCTAAAATCAAGCTACACAAGGTGAACATTTATTTGGGGCCTAAATGCAATTTTGAAAAACGCACATTTTTCCTAAATTCAAATAAAATACCGAAAAACTCCGACATAAAATGTTATTTGATTTTATTATTAAATCGTCAATATTTCTTTATTTTGGGAAAGTCATTTTATTCCCTCTCTCATATTTTTGAAATAGAAATAATTGATGATAAAATAATTAAAATCAAATGATCCTATTCTCAAAATTCGAGAAAACTCAAATATGAAAATAATGAAATCCCCAACTCTCTCCGTGGGTCCTTGAGTTGCGTGGAATTTATAGGATCAAAACCAAAAGCAAATAAATTATGATATGCAATGATGGTCTAATGTATAACATTCCAAATTGAAAATTTGGGATGTTACAAACCTACCCCCCTTAAGATGAATCTCGCCCTCGAGATTCGGGTTGGCTAGAAAATATGTGAGGGTGGTCCTTGAGCAAATCTTCCTCTCGCTCCCAGGTGGCTTCATCCTCCATGTGGTGGCTCCACTGAACCTTACAAAACTTGATAACCTTGCTGCGGGTGACTCGACTAGCATACTCTAGAATCTTAACTGGTTTCTCCTCATAGGTCAAATCACTGTCCAACCGAATTGCTTCCAGTGGTACCGTATCTCTCAGCGGTATGTCAGCCATCTCCGCGTGGCACTTCTTTAACTGAGAAACGTGGAACACATCATGAACTCCTAGCAATCCTTCAGGCAATTCCAACTTGTAGGCCACTTCTCCCATACGTTCCAATACTCGGTATGGTCCTACGAATTGTGGCGCTAACTTTTCTTTAACACCAAAGCGCTTTGTTCCCCGAAGTGGGGATACTCGAAGATAAACTCTGTCTCCAACTTCGTAAACTGTCTCCTTGCGTTTAGAATCTGCATAACTTTTCTGCTGGGATTGAGCTACCTTGAGCCTATCGCGAATCAATTTCACCTTCTGTTCAAACTCCTTAATCAAATCAGGTCCAAACAACTGGCGGTCTCCAACTTTATCCCACAACAATGGTGTCATGCACCTTCTTCCGTACAAGGCTTCGAAAGGGGCCATCATTAAACTGGATTGGTAGCTGCTGTTGTAAGAGAACTCGCCATACGGCAAATTCTCGTCCCAACTAGATCCATAATCTAGTGCACAAGATCTCGGCATGTCCTCGAAAATCTGATTGACTCTCTCGGTCTGTCCATTTGTCTGTGGATGAAAAGCTGTGCTGAACTATAGCTTGGTACCCAAAGTTTCCTGCAACTGATTCCATAACTTTGAGGTAAACTGGGTTCCTCTATCTGATACTATACTCCTCAAAACTCCATGTAGGCATACAATCCTGGTCATGTATATCTTTGCCAACTTAGCACTGGTGTAAGTGGTCTTTACTGGGATGAAATGAGCTACTTTCGTTACCCGATCGACTACAACCCAAATCGAGTCATAGCCTGAACGAGTCCTGGGTAATCCCGTGATAAAGTCCATGCCTAACTTATCCCACTTCCATTCGGGTATCGGCCATGGTTGTAGCAATCCTGCTGGCTTCTGATGCTCTGCCTTTACTCTCTGACATACATCACAAACTGCTACATACTCCGCAATATCTTTCTTCATTCCGGTCCACCAGAAAATATCCTTCAAATCCAAATACATCTTGGTATTTCCTGGGTGAATCGAATATGGTGAATCGTGTGCCTCTTGCAGAATCAACTTCCTGATCTCCGGGTCATTGGGCACATAAACACGGTCTTCAAACCATAGGGTGTCGTGCTCATCCTCACGAAATCCTTTAGCCTTTCCTTCGCTCATTTTCTCCTTTATAGAGGCAATCTCCTTGTCAGTCTTCTGAGCTTCTCTGATTCTATCCATCAAAGTTGACTGAATCTCCAATGCTGCTACATAGCCTCTCGGAACTATTTCCAAACATAGCTCACGAAGATCCTCGGCTAACTCCTTTGGTATTTCTCCCATCTTTAGTGTATTGACATGGCTCTTACGGCTTAATGCGTCAGCTACTACATTAGCCTTTCCGAGATGGTAATGCAATCTCATATCATAATCCTTGATGAGCTCCAACCATCTCCTTTGTCTAAGGTTTAACTCCTTCTGTGTGAAAATGTATTTCAAACTCTTGTGATCCGTGTACACCTCACAATGATTTCCAATGACGAAATGTCTCCATGTTTTCAATGCATGCACTACGGCTGCTAACTCCAAATCATGCGTAGCATAATTCAACTCATGGGCTTAAGTTGTCTTGAGGCATATGAAACAACTCTCCCTTCCTGCATAAGTACTGCTCCAAGTCCTCGACGTGAAGCGTCGCAATACACCTCATAGTCCTTGGTCTGGTCTGGCAAAATCAACACTGGTGAAGTAACCAAGCATTTCTTCAACTCCTGGAAACTAGCCTTACATTCCTCAGTCCATTTGAACTTGGTATCCTTCTTTAATAACTCCGTCATAGGCTTCGCAATCTTTGAGAAATTCTCAATAAATCTCTAGTAGTATCCTGCGAGTCCAAGAAAACTCCGGATCTCTCCAACTGTTGTTGGCGCTTCCCAATTTGTCACAGTGTCAACTTTAGTGGGATCTACTGCTATACCTTCTCTGGATATAACGTGTCCGAGGAATCCTACTTCCTTCAACCAAAACTCACATTTGCTGAACTTGGCATACAACTGATGTTCTCTGAGCTTCTCAAGTACCAAACACAAATGCTCCTTATGCTCCTCTTCATTCTTTGAGTAAACCAGGATATCATCTATGAACACCATGACGAACTTATCCAAGAACTCCATAAACACTTTGTTCATCATGTTCATAAAATATGCAGGTGCGTTAGTCAGACCAAATGACATAACAATATACTCGTACAGCCCATACCTGGTGGTAAAAGTTGTCTTAGGTATATCCTGTTCTCGAATCTTCAACTGGTGGTATCCTGATCGCAGATCAATATTGGAAAATACCTTAGCTCCTTGCAATCGATCAAACAGATCATTGATCATTGGTAGTGGGTACTTGTTATTGATGGTTACTTCATTCAATACTCGATAATCAACAACCATCCTTAATGATCCATCCTTCTTCTCCACTAGAAGTACTGGTGATCCCCAAGGCGAAGAACTTGGGCGAATATATCCCTTAACCAATAACTCCTTAATCTGCTTCTTAATCTCCACCAAATCCTTTGCAGGCATCCTGTATGGTCTCTTTGATATTGGCCCTGTGCCTGGCAATAGCTCAATCAAAAACTCAATATCTCTATCTGGTGGCATGCCTGGCAACTCTTCTGGAAATACTTCAGGGAAATCCCTTACCACTGGTACTTCCTCCTGCACAACTCCTGTTAAACAATTTACCTGAGTCCCTTTTGGCACATGTCGGGATACATACTTGATCCTTCTCCCTTCTGGGGTGGTAAGAAAAATTGTCTTACTGGCGCAATCGATGTTTCCTTCGTACATCGACAGCCAATCCATACCCAGAATTACATCCAATCCTTGTGATTCCAAAATGATTAAATCCGAGGGAAATACATGCCTACCTATACTCAATGGCACTTGAAAACATCCTTGACTGGCCATATACTCCGCTCATGGTGAGCTTACTAGCATAGGTGTTCTAAGAACCTTAGTGGGCAGGTTATACTTATCCACAAATCCCCTTGATATGTATGAATGTGATGCACCAGTATCAAAAAGAACGAGTGCAGTAAATGACTTAACCAAAAACTTACCGATTACGGCATCCGGCTGCTCTTCAACCTCCTCCACGTTAACGTGGTTCACCTGTCCCCTGTTGAAAGGGTTCGGCTTCTTCCCAGAGCTTCTGTTGCCATTCTGGCCTTCAGGACATTCATTGGCATAATGTCTGGTCTTCTGGCACTTAAAGCAAGTGATTTGGCTCATGTCCTTCTTGGCTGGGGTTGATGGGTTGGTGCGATTCTGGCCATTGCTTCCTCCATTGCCATTACCATTCTTGGTGCCGTTGTGATTGTGCGAGCTACCTCCTCCATGGGTATGCTGAAAATGTCCTCCCGATCTAGGGGTAAAACATGGCTTCTGCTGAGCTCCAGAATTGTACTTCCCTTGTCCATACTTCCTCTTGCGGTTCTCAATCTGCTGCTGCTTCCCTTCAATCATAAGAGCACAGTCTACCAACTCCTGGTAGTTGTTGAAGGTTGCTACCATCAACTGCATGCTCAACTCATCATTCAGTCCTTCCAGAAACTTCTCCTGCTTAACTGCATCTGTAGCAATGTCATCTGGGGCATAACGTGCTAATTTGCTGAAGTCCTCCACATACTGGCCAACTGTCTGTCCTCCTTGGCGCAAGTTGTGAAACTCTCGCTTCTTCATGGCCATAGCTCCTGCTGAAACATGGGCAGTACAAAAAGCCTGCTGAAACTGGTCCCATGTGATAGTGTCGACAGGGAAAGTGGCTGTGAAATTCTCCCACCATGATGTTGCGGGTCCTTCAAGCTGATGTGCGGCAAACTTCACCTTCTCCGCATCTGTGCATCCTGCTGTGGTCAACTCTCTAGCTGTCTTGCGGAGCCAATCATCTGCTACTATTGGCTCGGTGCTACTGGAAAACACCGGCGGGTTCAGCCTAAGAAAACGGGCTAAGTGATCAACAGGTGGTGGTGGTGGTGGGTTGTTGTTGTTGTTCCCCTGATTCTGATTCTGGACTAGCAACTGCATCAATGTGTTCTGCTGCTGGATCAACTAGGTGAGCTCCGGTGGAAAGGTAAATCCAGGGTCATGTCTCGGAGGCATCTGAGGGTTTAGAAAAGATGAGATTTAAGAATAGAGAGGGGTCTAAAGAGAAAACACTACCCATATGGACATGAGGCAAAAACAAACAATTCACTTCATTCAATCAAACAAGGGCATACAATCGATCTAACTATCGCAAAAGTGCTCGAACTACTGTATTTACATGGTGGACTACTACTGCTGGTGAGGTGGTCTACTAGAAATATTCTTTGGTTGCAGACTCCATGGTATCTGCTCCGGCTTCATCAACATAGTCATCATCGCTGTCATCTGGGTCCGAGTCGGTGTCGTCGATGATGATGTAGTCTTCCGGGTGAATCTCCTTGGGTTCTTCGTCTTCATCTACTGGTGTAGGGCCTCCCATAAATATCTCGATCTTCTTGATCAGATCGTCATTCTTCTCCACCAATACTTTGATTTCCTCTTCATAATCTTCTCGTGTAGCCTTGAGTTGTTCCTCCAGTTCCTTGATTCTTGTCTTAGCCTTCTTCAGGTCTATCATGTCGGTGCACATCTGATTCTCCTGACGCTGAATGTGCTGGTTTAATTCCTGGATAAAAGCTGCAATTGATCTATCCTTTCTGGTGCTGATCATCTCCCAGTGCTCATCTCGGCGCCCACAAATCTGGTAGATAGTATCCTTGAGATCATTGCGGTAGACTTCCCCAATGCGTCCCATGGCGATGTGAGCTGCCATGCTCTTTCCTAGACTCCAAGTTGGTGCATCAAAAGAAAACTCTATGGGCTCAGTGACTAGCATGAATGTCCTTCCTGGAACTTGAACTTGAATCATCCAGCGCTCTTCTTCAGGTAAAGTGGCGTTGTAGGTTCCGGTGAAGCTTGGTACTCCTATGTTCAGGTATCTAGTGACTTCCTTCAAGTGGCGTCCAAAGGGTGTATCTTCATCCGGTTGCATGAACTTGTTCCTTGCATCCGCCATCCTAAAGAATAGAAAAGATGAGAAGTCAGAAAGAGAAGAGAGCAAATAGTGTTCTAGGTCTTTAGCTTAGTCGTCGTGTCCTACAGTCAGCGTGTGCTCTGATACCATCTCTGTAGTGACCAGACCTCAAATGGTCTGATCTCTGTGCTCAGGTGTCATCCCTTTATCAGTAATGCTGACACCACACAGTACTTGGAGGATTTATAACAGAGTAGCAATCACACACTTATTACATCGAGTGTCTCAATAGAGAACTTATTACAATAAATATGGCTTAAGGCCATCTAATAACGATAACAGTGGAAGGCTTGGAAGATAAGTGAGTCCATCAACTCCAACGACATCACTGAGTATAGAACCACGACCTAAAAACTCCTTAATTGTCGTCTGAAAAGTCTGCAACATTAACGTTGCAGCCCGAAACGGGTCAGCACATGGAATATGCTGGCAGAGTAACACATAGAGAGTAATGGAATGAAACAGCTATTCTATATGCATATTTGGCTGGTGAAAGCTCTATGGTTACAGTTTTGCGTAAAGCCAATTTTTCCCTACTGCAAAGGAATAAATTTTAATTAACTATGATGGTAGTTGTTAAACATTAAGAATGGTTGACAACATTCTCAATCCCAATTAAGCACATCATTAAACAAAACCCAACAAAATTAATTTAGAGTAACATGTTGAGATTCACATGATAATCCAAGTACTAGATACTCAAGTTGTCCATAACCGGGACACGGCTAACCATGATTAGTTTATACACTCTGCAGAGGTTTGCGCACTTTTTCCCACAAGACTCGATCGCCTCCGTTTAGTTTCTCGCACTACACGGTGTTTGAGAAGACGGATGACCGAGACATAGTCTTTCAGAAGCACTAGCACCTTACGATGGATAGACCGTTACAACTACTTTCCCCTACATCTGCTAGTCTACCCTGTAAGAGTTTGCACGACTTAATCAACTATGCTAGAGCCCATAATAGCTTGTGGCTGCACACGGAAGTTTCTAGTATGAAAAAACTCATGATCCCTTTGGGCCTGGGTGGCGGTCCATAAAGAAAAACAGGCAATCCTGGAATACCCAGGTACCTCAATCCACCCAGATGTGTGTTTAAGTTGCCACCTTCGATAAACCATTAATTAACAAACTCACATCTGTCATGGATATCACTCACCCAATTCCACGTCTACCAGCATAGCATGGCAAGAGTAAGCAAACGTAGAAGTAACTCCCAAAGGTTTGATAATATAACAGGTAATAGGTACTACCTCAACTACTTCCCATCCCACAATTTAATTAGATCCTAATCATGCAATGTTTGAGGATTGATCTAATGCAATAAAACTGGGTAGTAGAAGGTATGATCAAAGTGTTACTTGCCTTGCTGATGATCCGCGAAACCTAGAGATTCGAAGTAACAGGCGGCACACTCCGGGTATTCTATCGCAGACAAACAAACAGGCATACAATAAGTATTCATCTAATGCACAGGTAAAACTCAGATAAGAGATCTAATCAGAAGGTTCAACTTAAGAACTCCGGTTTGCAAAAAGAATCAAATCAAACGAAGCAACGAAAGTCAAACGGCAAAAGAAACAAGCTTCGTTTACTATTCTGGATCTAGGGCAATTTTTATAGTGGCAAAAACTTGTTTAAGTTGGTTAAACGGATAGAGGGTTTCGAGACGAAACTCCAGGCGCTTGAATCGCCTGAATCCAATAAACGAGCGAAAAGTTATACTAAAATGAAAATCGGATCAGGAATCGCGATCAGAAAAATCGCGGATTAAAATCGGAGAAAAAAGAAAAACGACGAACGTTCGCTAGAACGAAAGAACGGACGAACGCTCGCTATTTAAATAAATTGGAAGAAAAAAAACCGATCTATTAAAAAACGGAAATAAAAAACCGACGAAAACCGATGGGTTTTTTTTCTAAAAAAATACGGCGCACGGATCGAGGCAACCTCGGGTTGCGGGTCAGCGGCGGCGGCGGCGCGCGATCGAGGCGCGGTTAGGGTTAGGGTTGGCCGCGGCGGCGGGCTTGGGCTGGCGGCGGCTCTGGTGGGCCGGGGCAGCTCGGGCGGCGGCTATTTAAAGGCTGCCCCCCGCGGAGTCCCACTCGGGTACGGCCCGGAGTCGGTTCGTGTTTTTATAAATAATTACGCGCAGAAAAACAAATAAAATAAATACTAAATGGACTCCAAAAATCTCTAAATAAATTTTCCCGGGCTTCTAAAATCAAGCCGCACAAGATGAACATTTATTTGGGGCCTAAATGCAATTTTGAAAAACGCACATTTTTCCTAAATTCAAATAAAATACCGAAAAACTCCGACATAAAATATTATTTGATTTTATTATTAAATCCTCAATATTTCTTTATTTTGGGAAATTCATTTTATTCCCTCTCTCATATTTTTGTAATAGAAATAATTGATGATAAAATAATTGAAATCAAATGATCCTATTCTCAAAATTCGAGAAAACTCAAATATGAAAATAATGAAATCCCCAACTCTCTCTGTGGGTCCTTGAGTTGCGTGGAATTTATAGGATCAAAACCAAAAGCAAATAAATTATGATATGCAATGATGGTCTAATGTATAACATTCCAAATTTAAAATTTGGGATGTTACAGAGGTGCTGCAAGAGATGCGTAGGCGCTGTTGTGCGCGAGCTTCACCGTAGCACGACGAACCGGACGTCGCCGCAGATGGAGCACACCTCCATGCAGCCGCATGTGTGTGCATGCATGTGTTATGCACGTGCATTCTACGGCCGAGTGTGTGTGCATGCATGTGTTGTGTACGTGCGTTATGTGCTCCATGCTGTGCATGTTTGTGCATGAGTTGGATCAGCATGAGTTAGTGTGTCGCGTGTGTACATGCGTGGCTGCATGCATCCTGTACATGTGTGGCTTCTTGCATGATTATCAATACTTCCTCCATCTCGGTTTATAAGACATGCGCGTCGTTCTAGGTTGACAATTTAACTAGCTAAATATCTATCATATTGGATGAAAAATATATGTTTAGAAACTACATCCACTTAAGAATCTAATGATATACTTTTGGTGACATATAACTCATATTTAGTTAGTCAAATCGATGACCTGGAACTATGCACACACCCTATAAACCGGGACAGAGGAAGTATAAACTAATAAAATATCTTCAGCTTAGCATCCTGATGTATCATCTCTAGTGGTTAGAGAAGAGTTCATGTTCTTTTATTTGATTATAGGTGGGCAGGCGGCAAAAAACAGGGGAAAACGTGCAAGCTTCCTTGCAGACGCTCCACCGTGAGGTTCCTTGCTCCTTCTCGGTCGTCGGGAATCTATGTTCTTCCACTCTCTTTTTTTACGTGAGCTTTGTTCAACCTTTTGCCAACACGCGAGACATCTAGCATCAAGGTGCACGTGTCATGCAAGCAAATGGAGACAATCAGATAAGTAGTGCGTAAGTGAGTCGTGCACTTCGATGGCACCTACTCCTACTACGCAATATTTTTTCTCCTCGATGACACGTGAATAGTGCATGTACTCAACGACGGAGCACGGGATTGTAGCCATGACATGTTCAGCGCTTTTTTGGAGAGAGTACGGACTAAATAACTTTGATGTGTCCCATCAACTCACAGAACAACGAGAAGCTTGGTTACTACGCCTTCTCCCTCGCCAATGCAAGCGCGGTGGCACGCAGCACGAGGAGAAACTTTTTCTTACAAGCGGTGGACGTGTAGCAGTTCATTTGGTGTCAGATTGCCAGAAGTACTACTATAGTACCACCATTATTATTCGACTTCCGAAAGAGGAGAAGAGCCAAGCGCAAGGCTAGCCATAGTGGGAGTAACATAAGTAGGACTACCTCCTTTTTTATTCTAGAAACAACCACACACGAATATTGGATGGTAGCAGCATAGCAACTAAATCAAAAATCGAAAACTTCCCGCCTGGCGCCAGCTGAGCTTGTTGCTCCACATTGATGGCAAGTCAGGGTGACGCGACCTCTCACTGCTTTCGCCGTTGAAGCGACGCGTCGACCGAGCGCACCGCCCGCTGCACGCCCGACATTTCAGACTACACATACTTTGTGAGACAAAAGGTGGGGCCATTATTAATGATATAGTATTATACTAAAGGGACTAACTATTGTAAGCAGGCTACGTATTAGGTTGGTTCTAGATGATGTGTCAACTTCATATTGCCAGATGTTGGCTATACTATTAACCATGCTCTAAGTGTGGTGTGAGTTGGAAAATTTATTATGTCATTAATTAATAATTAACAGACGCCTTAATTACTCAGCCGTTTCTGATTCTTTTGGATAGTGGGGCTATTATTGACTTGGACGTGGGGTTTGGGACAAAGGCCTACTATTATGTACTACTTGGTCTTACTCGCACGACCGAACTAACAGGCTCTACCCTAGCCGCTGTTGTATCATATGGTTTCACACCATTCCAGATCTTAGCGCCGCCACGCAGTTCTTCTCCATCCCTCCTTCCAGCGTGCATCGCGAGAAGGGACAACAGTCCTTCGAACCCTACCATTCGTGATCCTATACGGGAGAGGGGCGATCAGGTTTTTGGGGAGCACACTCCTGTGACTGCTTCCAGCGACGACTTCCTAAACGACAATCTTCTTCCCCGACCTCGGTAACCTCTTCATCAACGACATGAGTGACAACATCAACCACATCGGTTCTGCTCCCACTGTATAGTATGTGATTCTATCCTCCTGGTTTAGTCTGCATCATTACTTTGATATTTGCAATTGTCATCATGATCTATTTACTGTTGATTCGGATTACATCTCATAGTAAATTGCTCATATATTCAACAATCAAATCCAAAATCCTGATTATAGGCAATTTACTCCGAGTGGTTTTGCCACGCTTTTTAAGCCGCCTACTTTTAAGGGGGTGCAATATAAATGGTGGCGCACAAGAGCAGTATATTGGTTTCAGATCATGTACTGCTATGATGCCACTAAGGGTAAGCCTGAGGGCGATCTTAATCCTACACAACATGAAGCTTTTGAGAACATGGATACCCTCTTCAAAGTCGCCCTGCTGAGTGTTCTTGGTGATTCCATTGTGGATCCATATATGTCGTTTGATGGTGGCAAAGACATGTGGGCTACGCTCGAGGCCACATTTGGGGCCTCGGGAGCTGGCAACGAGTTGTACGTCATGGAGCAATTCTGTGACTACAAGATGACTGATGAGCGCTATGTTGTTCAACAGACTCATGAGATACAATCACTCGCTAAGGAACTTGAGTACTTGAAGTGTGTGTTGCCGGACAAATTTGTTGCTGGGACCATCATTGCCAAGCTTCCACCTTCGTGGAACGATTTTCCTACTTCTCTGTAAAACAAGAGACATGAGTTTTCCGTTCGGATCTCATTAGCACTCTTCATTTTGAAGAGAAGGCGAGAGCAAAAGACACATGTGCTTGGGTCGCTGAGGGAGCTTCTAGTGCCCACATGGTACACGAGAAGAACTTCCAGCCCAACCAACCCCAAACCAACAAGAACAAATCTCAGGGGAAAGGCAAGTTTGATGCAAAGAACAAGCTGTCACATTCTACCAACTTCAAGAAGAATTCTCATAACGGGAAGGGATACAAACCTCAATTTTGATAGCACCGCACAAAACTTATATGGTTGCATCAACCTGCTATCAGCTAACCTCATGGTGCTCCAGGTATTCCTACATTCATAACTAGGTACAATCACCACCGCAAGATGAAATAAGCTTATTCGTATGTTGACTTGTTGATTGCAGTGCGGAACGATCCAATCATGTGTGGAGTAGACAACAAGCAGTGCGGCCGAAGGTGGAAATCAACCAAGGACTTATGAGATTATATATAATCTTCCTAAGGCAGGTCAGTATCCCCTTCACCCAGATGATCATGTTTTGTCATGCCGAGCTATTGATATGTGCTACTGTTTTGCAACACCGTTTAAGTATAGCTATTGTTTTCCTATCTTTTCAGATTCAGGACAATGAAGATGATTTCAGGGGAATTGCACAATATGGACTCATGTTGAGTCATCTCTATTGCCTCATGTGTTTGCTGCAAATGTGTCAGCATCAATTGCAAGATGAGGCAGCTAGCTAGATGTGGAGTTGCCAACATGCTCAAAGTGCTCGCAACATTGAGAAGAAACAAGCATGCCCAGGAAATTAATGCGTGTGCAGGGAGGCCCTTTTCTCAGAGAAGCATCGACCGATTTTCTTTATTTCCACACCTTCTCACAACTTTGTATTGGTTATAGTATGGTGAATCATTGAGATGCATAAACATGCTGAACTTTTGTTCTTCTGAATGTTAGTATGCATCCTGTATCTTCTGAAGCTTAGTTTAATGTAAATGTTGACTAGCCTGTGAACCTTCACAATCTAGTAAGTATATTGTAGACCTGTTATTTGACACCTCACTTTGTCGCGCTATGCGGCCAGTGTGAGTGTCTGCATCCAGTACCGCATCCTCTAATTTGGTGGATGCCAAGTTGAAAAAGGTTACCGATGAGTAGCCATAAGCTGGAGGTGTCTCTTTTTTTATTTCAAATGGGCAATAAGATGGAGAGTGTCTCGGGCTTCCTCTAGCACAAGGCCCTCCAGTACGAAACACAGGCAGTCGATTGGGCTGATACAAAAGCCTATCCATCTTAAAGCCCATTTGTTTTTGTTTTTTGCGAGGAGAAGCCCATATTTCTTGAAGAGGGGGTGATCCCAGGAAAACCCTCCTTCCTCAAGCTTCCACTTATGCTTCCGTCTCGCCCCAATTCCTCCCGCTCCCCATCTTCCTCACTTTTCCAAAAAAAAACGCTCACCTTCTTCCTCACTCGTACAGAAAACGCCTGCTCCTCTTCTTCCACTCCTACAGAAAACCCCAGCCCTCCTTCTTCCCCACTCGCACTGCCACTAGGCTCATCTGTGTCTACTCTGCTCAAACCCATGAGCTCGGTGCGACGCCCACAAGGAAAATGGAGTTGGCTGGCCCCAGCGCCAAGAAGAAGCGGCGAGCCGCCCCCCCCACCCGGATTTGAGGAACTGGTAGAATCTCCGGTGGACTGCATCAGCGATCTCCCGGATGTCATCCTTGAGGAGATCATCTCGCTTCTCCCCACCAAGGATTGCTGCCGCACACAAGTCCTCTCAACTCGGTGGCACCCTCTATGGCGCACCGCGCCCCTCAATCTCGACTATCGTTAGATATCTGTCATTCCAAAATTTGATCTCCTCAGAGCCATCGTCTCCTCTCACCAGAAGGGCCCCGTTCAATGCCTCTGCATCCCGACACGCTACCTACTGTCCATACCCGACGCGGTGGATGCTTGGCTGAGATCCCCTGAATTTGGAAAACTCTCGCAGTTTGAGTTCTACCATTACCATGAAAGTTTCATACCACAAACATACCAAGAATTCGTGCCCACACCACCGTTGTCCATCTCGCAGTTTTCCTCCTCTCTCCACACCACCACCTTCGCCCGGTGTCATCTGCCAGATGATCTGGTACAAATTCTTTGACTCCCACTGCTATAAAAACTTTCACTTGTGGAGGTTTATCTGTCGGAGGCATCAATGCACAACATCATCCACTCTAGTTGCCCTGCCCTGGAACGCTTGCTGATTGTTTTGGGAATAGAAATCCCTATCAGTTGTCTCCAAATAAAGTCGCCTCACCTTAAAAGCATTGGAATTTGTTTTGAAGGATAGCAGCTCATCATCGAAGATGCCCCTTCACTTGAAAGGTTGCTCCTTGATAATTGTTATAAACCTTCGCAAATAATTGTCGTCTTTGCGCCCAAACTAGAGACCTTGGGTGTAATTCATGATCCGTTTAATGATCACAAAGAGTTGGTGTTTGGCTCCTCACTTTTCAGGTACCGTATATTATCATCTACACATTTGTAATCATAAGCTGCATTTTTCATTTGTGCGCATAAGTTTTATATCATCTTGGAGTACACTTTGGGTACTAATATTATGTTATATGCTCAATGAAGAGTTCGTTGATGGATATCCTATCAACGTTGCTAGATTCTGTCAAGATCTTATATATCGGAATGTATAGTTATGATCTGAACATAATTATTGGCTTGCTGTGATGCTTTCAGTCTTTGGAGAATTTATATATGGAGGTGATGATTTCATGCACATTGAAAGACTGCATATATTGTACTAGAATTAACCGTTCAGTTGTTGCTCTTTCGACATACTCTTTTTTCAGACCTTAACTGTTTTCAAATCTTCAGGTCTACTTAGGTACTTCAAGCACATGGACAAAAACGTATAACCAATCGGTGGCGTAATAATCACCAGGATTTTCTCAGTTCTCATGACATTCGTTTGAGGACAATAACGATGGAAGGATATGCATCCAACCAGGAAAACAGAAGCTTTGTCACATTCTTCCTATTGAATGCAAGGTTACTATTGTCCCTGAGGCTTAAGTTTTCCCGCAAGACATTTATCACGGACGGACACGTTGAAGAGCAAAAAAATGAAGTTTCAGGTGGGAAAATGGGCTTCTAAACGTGCTTCGCTTCTATTTACAACAAGTTGTAGTCATCGTGCAATAAATATTTATGCACAGGATGTTGATTTTATGGATCAAACCGATCCGTTTATTTATGACTGCAAAAAAGAGTGGTTGGGTTAGATGTTACTGCCATGTTCAATCTGGGTTTTGTCTAAAAATTTGATGAACAATTAATCCTTGGGCTTTCTCTATCGTTTGTAAGCTTGAGTTGCATGTTGTTGCCCTCGTACTCCCTTCCACCTGCCACTACACTGCCGCATCTTCCACGACTGCCTTTCCTTCCCGTCCGAGGCCTCACCGTCGTTCTCCGCCTTTGTTCAATCGCTGTGCCCACCTCCGTCTGGCGTTGTCAACATGGTCAACAACCAAGAGGAATCAGGAGATGACTGTACGTGGAGAGGCTGACAGTAGGGACCCACCAGGGTCATTGCATTACGAAAGCAGTTGCCTCGTTATTACAAGGCAAAAAAATACTTCCTCCTAATTCCCCACTGCTAGAAAATCACTTAAATGTCTTAAAAGGTCAAATGATCCCTGAAATTTTCCAAAATTTGACATGACAGTTGTATTAGTACTACAAAATTTTTCGTTCATTTAAAACACCATCAGTTGCCACTTTACTCCAAATTCGTCTTTCATAGCTAATAAAAAATATGTACAACATCACACACAATTGTTCTCTAGGAACCGTTTATGATGAAAATATCTGGGTCTATTTAAGTATCCCTCCTTAAGCTTCGCCGGCTCGTCTTCTCCAGTGTCGGCAACCCCCGAATCCACGTATCCCAATCCCCATTCCCGCACCCCCTTCTTGCAAACATAACGCTGTGGAAACGCTTCATGAAGGCCCATATGATGGTTGCGCCCCCCCGAGCGCCGTCGCCTGCGCCGAAAGCGCGGCCGCATCCGCATTGAGCACGGCCGCTTCTGCCAGGAGGGCATCTATGGCAGCCGACAGGGCAGCCACGACAGCTGAGACGGCTGCAGCTGCTGCTGCGACGGTGGCTGCAAACAGCGAGAGTGCTCGAGCTGTCGTCCTAGCCCGGGTCGAGGCCATCCACAGCAAGATCGAGGATGCACACGCCAAGATATTCTAGGCCACCTCAGACTCCAGCATGCAACCCATGTCTGAAAAGGCGGCGGTGATCATGGAGCACCTGCTTCCTTGTGAGGTCGCCGAGCAGGAGCTGGAGATGCAGGAGGCGGCAGAGATCAAGGAGCGCCTTGAGGAGGATTTGCCCGTGGCCGAGGTCGAGGTAGAGAAGAGTCTGTCCATCGAGGAATCGATGGTGGAGTACCAACATGAGCTTTGGCGCAGCCACTACTACAAGTACTATAACCTTGAGGGCGGCGCCGAGGACGAGGACGAGGGCGACTTCGGAATGGGGGACACGGAGTCCACCAACGGTGGCATGTCGCCATTACAAGTCATCGACGTCTCATCTCACACCGGCGATGCATAGATCGGTGCGACGGTGGATTTGTTAAAATTACACAACGTGCGGATAACACCAGGACCCAGCAGCTCGCCCAGTTATTTTTTTAGTTTCAGAGACGGAGCTCAACTGCGCGTTGTGCGGGGGCTATGGCCCGTCTAGCCCACGCTTACGCTTTTATTTAAGCACATGACGAGCCCAGTTGATATCTTTTTTCTTCCTGAAAATGGCTAGCCCAGTTCTTTTTTTGGAGAACACCAAAACCGAGGCCTACTTGCTTTTCTCAGTCCTGCTGGGCAACAAATCTTTCAAGATGAGGAGGGAGGGATGTAAAGTAGTAAGAAATGGGCTTCCCCAGAAAATGGGCTATAAGTTGTAAGAAATGGGCTGTAAATTTTTAAACCAAAGCCAATCGGCAATTACATTAAAATATCATTTTTTTTCTGGATTTCTATACTATCTACTCTTATAAAAACCAAAGCCAACTGGCAATTACATTAAAAGATTGCCTTTTCTCCCACAAGACAAACTACTCATACAAATGCATCTTCATGTTCCGTGCAACGCACGGGCATCTTGCTAGTTAAGATTTTAAATTTCATTCATTTCTTCTGCAGAGAATTTTTTTGAATTTTATTTTGATATAATTTTAAAAAAATTATTTTTAACCTGACTCGAAATTTTGTGATTAAAAGAGTTCGGACCCCACCGAAATAGGAAAATTTTCGTTGAATTTTTTAGCAGTGCCCAGAATATATGGTCTGTAATGCTAATAAAAAGATTATGGGCTTCAAATATCCTTAAGAATTAGCAAATGGGATGTAAATTATTAAAAATAATGGCTAATGGGATGTATGTTGTTTTCCACAGATTTGGAGACTGACTTCTGGGCCTACTAGGTTGACGATGACGATGTCCTAATTTCTTTTGACGCGTACGCAAGGCTTTGTCAACTTAGTCAACACAGAGCAGTGATTGTTGGATGTACATCCAACGGTCACCGTTCTTGTTCAATCTCTGATCTTCCTGCTCCAGCCGCCCAAACCAGCGCCGGCGGGATTGCCTACCCCCTCATCGCATGGCTGGCTGTGCTGCCGCCAGGCCATCCCTCTACCCACCCGCACACCCAGTTATATTCCGACGACGTCAGCCTCACCCCGCAGCCGACCAGTCAACGCTCATACACCCCTCAGCGTGGGCATCCACTGTGGTGGCTTCGCCGGCTCTGGGTCATTCCCTTCCAGGGCCTCGCCCTCGTCCACCGCGTTTGTGCTCTCGGCGCGGCAAGGTCAACATGGTTAACAAACAACTGCCATCGGAAGAGGCTTACAGTAGGGGTCCACACGAGGAAATGCCTCCTTATTATGCGCAAAATAATGATTCCTCCACCTCACAGCTGGGACCCACCGGAAGGGCCTCTGTATTTCTTGAAAAAAATGTTCCCCTTGCTGTCAACTCGGACCCACTAGCTATATATTTGCACACAAGGAAGTGCCTCCTTATTACGCACAAAAAAATGAATACTCCCCCTACTAGCTGGGACCCACCATTGTGGGAGGCTGACTTATGGGCCTACTAAGATGACGGGGATGGAGGGCTTTGTCAACTTAGTCAATATGAACGATTCTAGCTTGAGTGACTGTACTATGTCCATCCAACGGTTGTAGTGCTTCTTCAACCTCTGGTCTTCTTGCTCCAGCCGCCCAAACAAGCGTCGGCCGTGTCGTCGGCTCCTGCCTCCCGTGTCCGGCTGTGCTGCCATCGCTGGCCATGCCATCCCTCTATACTCACCCACACCTCAAGTTATTCTCCGGCGACGGTAGCCTCACACCGCAGCCGAAGCAGTCAACCCACGTACTCCCCTCCACGTGGGCATCCACTACCGCGTCTTCCCCGGCTCCGCGTCGTCCCCTTCCTAGGCCTCGTCATCGTCCACCGCCCTGTTGCTCACGGCCCGGCGTGGTCAACATGGTCAACGGACGACTTCGATCGGAAGAGTATTGTACATGGAGAGGCTGACAGCTGGGTACACGGCCGCAGCAAGGAAGTGCCCCTTATTACGCAAAAAATAATGATTCCTCCACCTGACAGCACGGACCCACCGGACGGGCCACCATATTTCACGAAAAAATGTTTCCCCCTGACTACTAGGACCCACGAGCTACATCTTCGCACGCAAGGAAGTGCCTAACAGTCGGCACCCACCCGGTCGAAGCGTACGTAGCGTTGTCATTCTGGTCGCAAACATGTACGTACATACGATCGGTCTATCTGCAGACTATAGCGATGAACCGTGGCCGTGTAAGGAAGGGCACGTGTCGTAGTAGAGGCGCACACTGTTCGCACACGAACATGTCACCGTATACCTCCAACGCCGAGGGTGATGCACCGTAGCTCACGTCGAAGGAGACCCGGCTGGAAGCGCGGTACACAGGCAATCCGGCGGGCGCTTTTGAAGACCCGAAACCCCGCACGTCCGGGAGGGACCCCGTCTGGACACGCGGCCGCTATGGGCTGCCCTAGGTCGACCTGATTGCCCCTAGGGCCTTGAGGTTCGCCGCCCTGCAACAAGAAGAACAGACGAAGAACAAGGAAGAAGAAGAACTAGGGTTAAGGAGAAAAGATAAAAGATAAAAAGTGATAGATGATTTGATCGATTGTGTGTTGTTCAATCGGCCGTCACCCCTTACATATATATGAGGCGTTTGGACTTCCCGTACAATAAAATGACTCAAATCACGTCCAAATCATCAAAAATTACCCTAACTCGGACTACGAGGGCCGGAACTTCCGGTCTGGCCCGGAACTTCCGGGCTGAAATTATATCAAGTAGCCCTCTTGCACTGAATCTTCAGGCCGCATACTACTTCGGATGACGATGGTCCCAAAAGCAAAGTTGTAGTTCTTGCAATGGAGAAAAACTCTTCAGTTGATCACTTTTTCATCCGAGCTCATCTTGATGTCGAAATCAGCCCCGAAAATCTGCAAAAAATGTTAAAATTCCAGTCTTCGGGGCGCACCGCGTGCAAACTTTCGGTTTAGCCCGGAACCTCCCCGGAAGTTTTGCCCGGAACCTCCCCGGAAGTTTTGCCCGGAACTTCTGGGGCAAACTTATGCAGCACACCGTTTTTGCTCTAACTTTTTCATACGAACTCTGATTTAGACGTTTTTATATCGAATCGATCGTCTCGACGAGACGAAGACAATCGGTGTAGAAACATTTCTCATATGAGTCTATCTTGGGGGTGTAATCAGCTGAATAGTGTTCTAAATATAAAATCTGAATACTTCAAACACAACTTCAGCATTAGAGATGAGACCGGATGGCTATGGCCCAAATATGAAAATTTCTCGTTTTGACGATACGGAACTTTCTCACTTTGAGCACTTCTCCATTTGAGGCCATCTTAATTAATTTCTTGTCCGTATCAAAATCTGGTGTCAACACATGCCCCCTTGTTTTTCGGCAAACTTGTGTGCCGAAAAATAACTTGCACGACAATTTTCCTAAGGACGATGTCAACACTCCATCAGCCATTTTGCATGTTCTTAGGACGATAAGTATATATCGGCCATTGCTTGTTTGAAACTCTTGAGGCAAACTTGGGTGAAAACTTCTCGGCTTCTATAACAATCCGGTGATAAGGTTTCATAGACCAAAACCATCCTCCGAACCATATTGTTCTCCCTTTCGCCAGGATTTTGTAGATAATCAAGAATGAACTTCCTCCAATCCTTACTTCGCCTGCCTAAAAGTTTCATTAGTGGCCGAAGCGGTGGGCTTCGGTTCGGCCTTACCTATATTGACAAGACCTAGCATCGGCTATTGATAGAAATGTAATACACCATGGTTAACATAGTAGCCGGATGCTTGCTGTGCCAACTCTTTCGAATTGTCATGTCTAGATATATGAACAATTTTAAAGCAACCCAAGGTAAATCTTGCATCTAGACATACCAAAAGATAAACTATAAGTGATTCGTCAAAACGTTGATAACCCTTGGATATTTGTTGCACTACTAATAACGAATCACCGGAAGCCTCAATATGTATAGCACCTATAGCAAGGCAGAGCTCCAATCCGAATAACAATGCATATTCGGCTTTGATCATTGTGCAAAAATATTTTAAGCGGCATGATGCTTCATAAAATAGCTTCATATGGAGATAAATAAACAACACCAACACCTTGGCCATTGTTACAAATTTAACCATCAATATATAATCTCCATGGTACTAGAGATATCAAGCTAAACACAATATTATGCATGATGTCAATATGATGCTCAATAATAAAATCAACCATGATTTGGCCTTAGGTAAATTCTGAAAACTAATAAGCCAAAGCACACCCAATCAAAACAGAAGTTCACTATGCAATTTTGGTGAATTGGTCTATGCATAATATCTTCAATGGCATCAATTGGACAACTTCCTTTGCAAGCCGGATAGAATACCACACCGGCCATTCTTAGATATATTCTCAGGGCGATAGATAGGTATCGGCCATTACCATGAGGTCCATGTACAATTCACCCACCAAAGTATGTATAGCCGAAATAAACAAACGGAATAGCAATAAAATATTTCGGCCCCTTTGTATTAGCAACGAAAATGTAACTAACCAAATATATAGTGATTTGGTAATACGCTATCATGATATAGAAAATTATGTTGCATCCATGGATCAAAATAAATCCATGGATCATACCTATGGATGAATTCCATGGCAAAGGCATCAATGGCATGGTTGAACAAAATGGATGATGTGCTAACTGGAGATTTTGATGTTGTGATGCACAACTTTGGCTTAATTGTTTGTTGCTTCCATTCTTCTCTTTCTTCACTTTTATTGTACTTTTTGCAATAGAAGCATGCACATCCTTTTTGTTATGATTGATCCTCTTGGGAACCCATGCCATGTTCTTCTGTCTCAGCTCTTGTGCACTAAGATTTTGTAATTCCCTCTTTTGCCAATACGATAAACCGAGTGGGCATCCCGGCTGTGATTCTGTTTTGACCAATGGAATTCCTTTTTGGCCTTGTGCACTTTCAACTTATTTTCTTCAGATTTGGCACTTTGACTCTCATTAATTGGTTGCTTCATCTCATTGCCTTTAGTAGCCAATGTCAACACTTTAATTGGCTCTTTTTCATTTGAGATTAAATATGAAGTTGCACTCTTGCGACCATCTCTTTTAACACGATAAACTTGCTTGACCACCTCTTTCTTCTTCTTTGAGCTCTGGACCGATTCCTTATGATTGAAACGGTCTTTAACATGTGATTGTTCAAATGTTGATCTTCTCGGAGCTGCATAATATTGATGAGATGGTCTAAAATAAGATGGAGAATGTGCCCTTGTATCATACCTACCCCATGATGGCGGATATGGATCTACATGAGCATAGGGAGACATCCACGGCATTGGCATTGGCGGACCAAAATAAGGATATGAATATGTTGCATTAAAATTCTTACTTTGCCAATACCGATCCTCAAATTTGCGCCTTGGGGGTGATCTTGGTTTCTTTGCATGATTTGGACGATAAGCATTCTTCTCTTCACTCTTCTTTTGATATTTTTCCAATAGTTCAGCGAAGGTGATTTTTGGTCTCTTACACTTGTGCTTATTTCGGCCTTTGTTTTCTTTTGGTTTGCTTCCATCGATCATTGGATTTGCTTGTTGCCCCCCAGTCCTTGGCGTCTCCATTGTAGCTTCGATGGAATTTTCGCCCTCAAGATTATGTTCATTGTGCTTTTCAACAACTTCTTTACTTGAAAGCTTGATACCATCACCTGCAGTTTTTACCTTCTCTTTAAATGGATCGGCTTGAAGCAGCCGACGCAAAAACTTTCTGCCATTAGGACCAATCGGAATAGACTGGTCATCTCTTGGTGTCTCAACAAATTTTAATCGTCCTTTATCAATGGCCGATTGAACTATTTGACGAAACATGTGGCAGTCCTCAAAATTATGCTTGGACGAATCATGCAACTTACAATACATTTGTCCTTGGATAGATGGCTTGACATGGCGATCAAGAATTCTAATGTAATTATTTTTCAACAACAAATCAAAGATTTGATCACACATGTTTGAATCGAAGGTATACCTTTTGTTTTTTAGCCGATCTTGTTGTGGGAACGTCTTTGGAGTTAACCAAACGAATGGTTCAGATTTGGCATCTTCCCATTCGGCTATGAATTCTCTTTCGCATACTTTTTCCGATGTCCTTAAATAAGAAACTATACTAGCATCGGTTTTCCCAAAATATTTTAACCTTGGCTTTAAATTTCTGAAATCAAAGTAGTTAGAGCATACACGTCTCAATTGAGACCATGCGTAAGCCAAGCATGAAGCAAGCAAAGCTACCCAATTAGTTATGAACTTTAAATAAAGCAATGGGAAAAGCTTTGGCTGCAGTAGTAAGTCACTATCGGTCTCTTTGAATGGTACAATATATTGACCGATATGCTTAGTAACAATTTTATTCCTAACAAGTAAATTTCCCTTCTTCATTGGTCTTTGAAAGTTACTTATTAGAATTTTCCTAATAGATGCATCAACAATAAAGTTGTGACCAAATCTGAAAATAGGTAAATTACTTGCTAGACATACCTCTTCAAATATGTTGGGAGAGTATGATGATGGTGTGACTTGAAGAATATCTTGCCCCGCCTTTGGATAGCTCCCCAACGCCTTGTCATCATCTTTCTCTTGGTTTCGTTCATCGTTAGTTTGAAGATCTTCGTCCACCAAACTTTCTTCGGCTACTTGTTCTTGTTCTTGAAGCTCGTCAATTTCTATGGCACGAAACTCATAGTGCAGGAAGTAGGTTCCATTAACTTCAGAAAAATCAAGTATGGTTGTCTTGCTATACTTCCCATGCCCTTTCTCAACAATGTTTTCCTCTTTGGATTTGATGGATTCAGAGTATATACTACTTGATTCGGCTTTTTCAACCGAAGCACTTTTAGTTTCTGAATCATCATTCTTTTCACCGGTTATATCAATTGGCAACACTTTCTTTGAGCTAATTCCCTATCAATTCTCTCTTGGCGAAGTACTTGCACCCTATCACGCAGAGCTTTAACTCCCCTCTCAATCTCAGCCCGCTCTAGATTAGTTTGCCCCCCAATGCTTTTAGAATATTTCTGCAATGAAGTGTTAGTGTTGCCAAAATTTTGCAATTGTGTAGGGGGTGTATAATATTTTGCGGTACTAGGTGGAGGTGTATGCATTGCTGTATAACCATATGCTCTTTCGCCAATTCTATCAATGCATGTAGTTTCATCTTCTTGCAAAACACTAGCCTTTATTGCAGCATAATCAGGAAACAACCCCTTTTCATATTGTTCAAGGCAAAGAGCACTAATTTTCTTGTTTTGTGCCAAGATCTTTTTTAACGCAGCCACAAGCGCTTCTGGAAGGGATTGCTCCACAATACTTTCAGATTCTTTCGGTAATGATTCGTGAGTGTTGCCGAAATTCTCGAATTGCATAGAGTATGCATTATATGCTACAGTATTTGATGACGGCACATGTGTTCCTGTAAAATTTTCACTTATTCGGCTATGACCATGAAGATGCGGGGCCAAATTATGAACATCTACAATTGCATACGGTGCTGAAAATTTACTAAAATGAGGTGTAGCATATGATGGTTGAGAGTAACTGGCCGAATAGCTAGTAGTAGCATGGCCAATTCTCCCATCCATCGGCAAGGTTGCATTCACATACTGCAAATTAGTTGCCGATGAATAAAAAGGTGAAACACTTTCTTCTATGCTATTGAAAATTTTAACATGAGGTGTTCCAAATTTATTAACCGAACCCATCATGTTTTTCATCGGCATATGGATTTGTGGGGTTGCCGAAGCATGCGAGTTAGGATACATATGTTGTATGTTACTAGTATCATAAGAAGCTGAAACATGTAAATTACTTTGAATCGGCCTATGCACGTAATTAGATGCATTATTGAAAAAACTAGGGCTGGCCGATAGAGTATAATCATTGAATGATCTAGTAACATCATATGAATTATTTGCATCTACAATAGGGAATTGGGTATTCATATTACCTTTGTAGATTGCAAACCCTAGATGACGATCTCTTCGTAGCAAGAACGGGACGGAGACCGTTCAAAGCTTCGTCCCCAGCGGAGTCGCCAAAAAGTGTGTTCGCACACGAACACGTCACCGTGTACCTCCAACGCCGAGGGTGATGCACCGCAGCTCACGTCGAAGGAGACCCGGCCGGAAGCGCGATACGCAGGCAATCCAGCGGGCGCTTTTGAAGACCCGAAACCCCGCACGCCCGGGAGGGACCCCGTCTTGACGCGCGGCCGCGATGGGCTGCCCTAGGTCGACCTGATCGCCCCTAGGGCCTCGAGGATCACCGCCCTGCAACAAGAAGAACATACGAAGAACGAGGAAGAAGAAGAACTAGGGTTAAGGAGAAAAGATAAAAGATAAAAAGTGATAGATGATTTGATCGATTGTGTGTTGTTCAATCGGCCGTCACCCCTTACATATATATGAGGCGGCTGGACTTCCCGTACAAGAAAAGGACTCAAATCACGTCCAAATCATCAAAAGTTACCCTAACTCGGACTACGAGGGCCGGAACTTCCGGTCTGGCCCGGAACTTCCGGGCTGAAATTATATCAAGTAGCCCTCTTGCACTGAATCTGCAGGCTGCATACTACTTCAGATGACGATGGTCCCAAAAGCAAAGTTGTAGATCTTGCAATGGAGAAAAACTCTTCAGTTGATCACTTTTTCATCCGAGGTCATCTTCATGTCGAAATCGGCCACCCAAATCTGCAAACAATGTTAAAATTTCAGTCTTCGGGGCGCACCGTGTGCAAACTTTCGGTTTAGCCCGGAACCTCCCCGGAAGTTTTGTCCGGAACTTCCGGGGCAAACTTATGCAGCACACCGTTTTGGCTCTAACTTTTCCATACGAACTCCTATTTAGAAGTTTTTTATATTGAAATCGATCGTCTCGACGAGACGAAGACAATCCGTGTAGAAACATTTCTCATATGAGTCCATCTTGGGGTTGTAATCAGCTGAATAGTGTTCTGAATATAAAATCTGAGTACTTCAAACACAACTTCGGCCTTAGAGATGAGACCGGATGGCTATGGCCCAAATATGAAAATTTCTCCTTTTGACGATACGGAACTTTCTCACTTTGAGCACTTCTCCATTTGAGGCCATCTTAATTAAGTTCTTGTCCGTGTCAAAATCTGGTGTCAACACACATGTAGCATGTACACGTACGTACAGTGGCCAGGGTGCAAGAAAGTAAATATGGCCATGTACATACATACGGGCGGGGTCTTGAACGCCTACTCGTGCATACGTACGGGCCAGGGCTCGTGTACATGGCTTTCGCTGGGTCGAAACAGAGAAACTGCGTCGTCGTCGTGTTCATGGGGAGGCAACAAAATGTGTCGTGTTCATCGGGAGGCAACGGAACGCGTGTTGTTCATCGGGAGCCAACTGGCTTGGACAGAACAGCCGATGGAAGCGAGGCCTGGCGTACCATAGAACGAAGGAAACGGCCTTGTGTTCGACCGGCCACGGCTAAAACGGGATCCTATTCATCGGGAGGGGTCTGGCGTACCGCAAAACGGAGGAAACAGACCTCCTACAGTGGAAACAGGGTCCTGTTGATCAGGAGGGGCATGGCATACCGCAAAATAGAGGAAACAGACTTGTGTTGGAGCGCTACGGTCGAAACGGGGGTCCTGTTCATCGGGAGGTGTGTGGCGTACCGCAAGACAGGACTCTAGGGGATACTGTTCATCTCCACCATCGACCTACTCCTGCCTCCACGGGCTACTGTTCATCCACCGTCGACCTCCTCCAGCCTCCACCTGTGACTGTTCATCCACAGGCTCCTGTTCATCCAGCCTCCACCGTCTACTATTCAATCAGCCCTTTCCACGGGGTCCTGTTCAACCACCCCTCCATGGGCTACTGTTCATCCAGCCCTCCACGGGGTCCTGTTCATCCATCGGCTCAACCGATCGGAGTCCTGTTCATCCAGCAGCAACGGCCTCTACTACCACGGGGTCTTGTTCATCCAACCCCCTACCGGGAACTGTTCATCCAAACCCCCCAACAATGCTCATTGTTCATCAAGAGGCAGCATTGATCGGCTTCAGTTAGCAATAGTGGCGAAGGAATCACTCGAGTTCAGTTAACAGCAAGGGATCGATCGATTGCTCGGGTTCAGTAACACGTAGCCTGCAGTGCAATCACTCGGGTTCAGTTAGAGCACAACACCTCGCACACACGCACGTACGTACAAGAGAAACGTGCATCGCTCGGCCTCCGACCACCCACCGTTACCGGGAACTCCCCCGATATTTTCCTCGCCCTCGCTTCTACCATGGTTTTCTTCGTCATGGACGGCCCAAAGAATGTCATGCAGCTGCATCTCCGGCCCGCCTAGGACAAAAAGCCCATTTTCTGTCATGATTTTTTGTCATAGAAGTAGGAGCCCACCACATCTATGATGATACCGGATTTTGTCACAATTATCGTCATAGAAGTGTGATAAGCATGACAGGAAAATTTTTTGTTCAGCCCAAAATGTCACGGATGTGTCTTTTTTTTGTAGTGATACTCTATTCCACTTGTAGTGCTACATCCATGGCTTGCACTCATGTATTGCGTGAGGGTTGAAATAGCTGAAGTGCGTTAAAAAGTATGAACCAATTGCTCGGCTTGTCATCGGGGTTGTGCATGATAAATACTTTGTGTTAAGAAGACACATCATGACAAGACTATATGATTTTGTAGGGATAGCTTTCTTTAGCATTGATATTTTGAAAGACATGATTGTTTATTGGGATGCCTGAGTATTGATGTCTTTATGTCAAATTATAGACTATTGCTTTGAATCACTTATGTCTTAATATTCATGCCATGATTAGATATATGATCAAGTTTATGTTAGGTAGCATTCCACATCAAAAATTATCTTTTTTTATCATTTACCTGCTCAAGAGCAAGCAGGAATTAAGCTTGGGGATGCTGATACGTCTCCTTCATATCTATAATTTTTGATTGTTTCATGCCAATATTATACAACTTTTACATACTTTTGACAACTTTTTATATGATTTATTGGACTAACTTATTGATCCAGTGCCCAGTGTCAGTTCCTGTTTTCTGCATGTTTTTTGTATCGCAGAGTATCCATATCAAACGAAGTCCAAATGCAATAAAATTTCACGGAGAATTATTTTGGAATATATGTGATTTTTGGGAGTTGGAATCATCGCAAACGGAGGCCCACACAACCCACAAGACACCAGGGCACGCCTGGCTCGTGGTGGTGGGTTGTGCCCTCCTCGAACGTCAGTTGGAGCTCTACTTCGGGCGCAAGGAAGCTTATATTCGGGGAAAAATCATGTTAAAATCTCAGCGCAATCGGAGTTACGGTTTTCGGCCAGATCTGGGGAACGCAAAACAGAAGAGAACAGAGAGGGAGATCCAATCTCGGAGGGGCTTCCGCCCCTCTGCGGTCATGGAGGCCATGGACCAAAGGGGAAACTCTCCTCCCATCTAGGGGGGAGGCCAAGGAAGAAGAAGGAGGAGGTGGCTCTCTCCACCTCTCCCTCGGTGGCGCCGGAGTGCCGTCGGGCAAGGATCGTGACAGCGATCTACATCAACAACCTTGCTACCGTCAACACCAACTTTCTCCCCCTCTATGTAGCGGTGTAACACCTTTCCCCCCCGCTATAATCTCTACTTAAACATGGTGCTCAACTCCATATGTTATTTCCCAATGATCTATGGTTATCCTATGACGTTTGAGCAGATATGTTTTGTCCTATGGGTTAATCGTGATCTTGATTGGTATGATTGTATATTTTATTTATGGTGCTGTCCTACGGTGCCCTCCGTCTCATGCAAACATGAGGGGCCCTTGATGTAGGGTTTTGCAATATGTTCATGGTTTGCTTATTGTCAGTGTTGCGGGGGTGACAGTAGCCTAAACATGGATAGGTGGGTTATGGCGTATGTGAGTAAAAAGGACTTGATACTTAATGCTATGGTTGGGTTTCACGACCTTAATGATCTTTAGTAGTTGCGGATGCTTGCTAGAGTTCCAATCATAAGTGCATATGATACAAGTAGAGAAAGTATGTTAGTTCATGCCTCTCCCTCGTATAGAATTGCAAGAATGATTACTTGTACTTGTTATCGATTGCCTAGGGACAAATAGCTTTCTTGTTAACACAAACCATTTTACTAAACACCTAACTTTTATTATCTTTCAAAGTACTTCTAGTTTTATTCTTGCAAAGTAGTTCTAGCATCACACCTACAAAATATTTTCATACATGTTTCCGATAAAGCAAACGTCAAGTGTGCATAGAGTTGTATCGATGGTCGATAGAACTTGAGGGAATATTTGTTCTGCCTTTAGCTCCTCATTGGGTTCGACACTCTTATTTATCGAAGAAGGCTACAAACGATCCCCTATACTTGTGGGTTATTAGAGCCATCAGTGCCCACGAGGCACGAGGGCACGCCCACCCCCTGGGAGCGCACTCGTGGCTTGTGGGGCCCCTGGCCAGCCTCTGGTGCCCATCTTCTGGTATATAAGCCTGTTTGCACTAGAAAAAAAATAGGGAGATGAATTTCAGGATGGAGCACCGCCATCTCGAGGCGGAACTTGGGCAGGAGCAGTTTTGCTCTTTGGAAGAGCAATTTCGTTAGGGATACCTCCCTCCGGGAGGGGGAAATCAAAGCATACCATTGTCATCACCAACCACCCTCTCATCATGGGAGGACCAATCTTCATCAACATCTTCACCAACACCATCTCATCTCAAACCCTAGTTCATCTCTTGTATTCAATCTTTGTATCAAAACCTTAGATTGGTACCTATGGGTTGCTAGTAGTGTTGATTACATCTTGTAGTTGAGATAGTTGGTTTATTTGGTGGGAGATTATATGTTCAGATCCTTAGTGATATTCAATAACCCTCTGATCTTGAACATGAATATGATTTGTGAGTAGTTACTTTTCTTCTTGTGGACATGGGAGAAGTCTTGTCGTAAGTAATCATGTGAATTTGGTATTCGTTCGATATTTTGATGATGTGTATGGTGTTGCTTACATTAGTGGTGTCATGTGAGCGTCTACTACATGAAACTTCACCATCTTTGGGCCTAAGGGAAGTAATTGTGGATTAGTATTATATGATGGGTTGCTAGAGTAACAGAAGCTTAAACCCTAGTTTATGCGCCATTTCGTAAGGGGCTGATTTGGATCCACATGTTTCATGCTATGGTTAGATTTGTCTTAATTCTTCTTTCATAGTTGCGGATGCTTGTGAGAGGGGGTAATCATAAGTGGGGGTAATCATAAGTAAGAAAAGCACCGTTCCACCCACACATATCAAATTATCAAAGGAGCGAATGCGAATCAAACAAACATGATGAAAGTGACTAGATGAAATTCCCGAGTGCCCTCAAGAATGCTTTGCTTATTGTAAGAGATTGTTCCGGCCTGTCCTTTTCTACAAAAAACATAGGTCTATCTTGCGGCACCTTTGTTACCATAACTAGTTATTTCTCGTTACAAATTATCTTGCTATCAAACTACTTATTACCGATAATTTCAGTGCTTGCAGAAAATACCTTGCTGAAAACCACTAGTCATTTCCCTCTGTTCCTCGTTGGGTTCGACACTCTTACTTATGGAAAGGACTAATATTGACCCCCTATACTTGTGGGTCATGAAGACTCTTTTCTGGCGCCATTGCCGGGGAGTGAAGCGCCTTTGGTGAGTGGAATTCCCTAAGGAATCATTTATATTACATGCTGAAATTTACTATCACTTGTTACTACGGAAAATAATCCTTTGAGGGGTTTGTTCGTGGTATCTTCACCTCGACCGGAATCACAAAGAGTTTCTCCTCAACCTACTACACCTACTGAAAATATTTATTATGGGATTTCTTTGGGTATGATAGAGAAACTGCTAGCTACTCCTTATGCAGGAGATGGAGCAATACATCATGATATGCACCTAATCTATGTGGATGAAGTTTGTGGATTATTTAAGCTTGCAGGTCTATCTGGAGATGAAGTTAGGAAGAAGGTTTTCCCTTTTATCTTTGAAGGGAAAGTCATTCACATGGTATAGGCTATGTGATGATATTGGAATGTAGGATTGGAACCAATTGAGATTGGAATTTCATCAAAAGTTTTATCCTATTCATCTAGTTCATCGTGATTGGAATTATATACATAATTTTTGGCCTCGCGAAGGATAAAGTATCGCTCAAGCTTGGGGGAGGCTTAAGTGCATGACGTACACATGCCCCAATCATGAGCTCTCAAAAGAAATTATCTTACAATTTTTTTATGCTCGGCTTTCTCATGATGATCAAACCATGTTCGATTCTTCTTCAATTGGTTCTTTTATGAAGAAAACTATTGAATTCAGATGGGATCTTCTAGAAAGAATTAAACACAACTCTGAAGATTGGGAACTCAACAAAGGTAAAGAGTCAGGTATAATTCTTAAGTTTGATTGTGTCAAATCTTTTATGGATACTCATGCATTTCATAAGTTCACCACTAGACATGGACTTGACTTTGAGATAGTAGCTTCCTTTTGTGAATCATTTTCTACTCATGTTGATCTCCCTAAGGAGAAGTGGTTTAAATATCATCCACACATTAATAAAAAAATTGAAGAACTTTTTATAATTAAAGATGAAACTATCATTTATAATGGTCATCCAATTATGCCTTCCGCTTATATTGAGAAACCACCTTTTCTGTTAGGATAAAGGAACATGCTAAAGTTTTAATTGCGGTTAATAAAAGTAATATTAGACCACCTAGACCCTCTGAACAAATTAAAGTTGAACCTAATGTTGCTTCTGTTAAAGATCTCTTGGTCGGTAATATTGATGGGCATGTTATTTACTTCTGTGATGAAGCTACTAGAATGACTAAACCCGATCCTAAAGATAAGAATAAGCCTGTTGTTCGCATGCCTGTTGTCTCAATTAAAATAGGAGATAATTGTTACCATGGCTTATGTGATCTGGGTGCTAGTGTGAGTGCTATTCCGTTTACCTTATATCAAGAGATTAAGAATGATATTGCGCCGGTTGAGATAGAAGATATTAATGTTACTATTAAACTTGCGAATAGGGATACTATTTCATTGCTTGGGATTGTTAGAGATGTTGAAGTCTTGTGTGGAAAAATAAAATACCCTATTGAATTTCTAGTTCTTGGTTCTCCACAAGATGATTTTTGTCCCATTATATTTGGTAGACCTTTCTTAAATACAGTTAATGCAAAGATTGGTTGCAACAAAGAAACTGTCACTGTTAACTTTGGTGATGTATCTCATGAGTTTAATTTCTCTAAATTCTGTAGGCAACCTCATGATAAGGAATTGCCTAGTAGAGATTAAATTATTGGTCTTGCTTCTATTGCCGTACCTCCTACTGCTTCGTTAGAACAATATTTGCTAGACCATGAAAATGATATGCACATGAATGAAAGAAATGAAATAGATAAGATGTTCTTTGATCAACCACCTATCCTTAAACAACTGCTTGATACATTGAAATATGCTTATCTTGATGAAGATAAGATATATTGATAACCCACAAGTACAGGGGATCGCAACAGTTTTTGAGGGTAGAGTATTCAACCCAAATTTATAGATTCGACACAAGGGGAGCCAAGGAATATCTGAAGGTATTAGCAGCTGAGTTGTCAATTCAACCACACCTGCAGATTAATTATCTAAAGCAAAGTGATCAGTAGCAAAGTAGTATGATAGTTTTGATAATAGTAGCAGCAACAACAGTAACGGTAACCGTGATAATAGCAGTAGTAACTTAGCAAGATCAATATGAGATAAATTCATAGGCATTGGATCAGTGAATTTTTGGATGATATTCATCATGAGACAGTTATAACCTAGGGCGATATGGCACTAGCTCTAGTTCATCAATATAATGTAGGCATGTATTATAACGCCCCAAGACTGGAGCTTCAGATGCCTTCCAAGGTTTCCGGGTTTCGTCGTGTGATTTGTTTGGTCCGTTGCATTTCATCTTTGCATCATGTGCATTGCATCATGTCATCACGCAACCCGTTTTAAAACTCACTAAATAAATTGCATGGATCTTCGGTCCATTTAAACCGAGGGAATTCACATGGTGATTCTCTTTATAACATATCCTCCCGATATTAGGGAGCTATATCAAATCTTCCATTTTTGGATTCACCTATAACACACTTGCAATTTATCACATGCCCTTTTCCGCTTCAAGTCTGGTCCCCAAACCTTTCCGGCAATTTCTTTCGTCACTTCCCCGAGCTGCACCTAAATTCTCAACATTTCTGGTGCACTTCAAAACCCTAGCCCTAGTTCAAACCATTTGATTAAACTCAAATGAGTTTGAATTCATATCTTCAGATCTTGCCACTTCTAATTTTCTCAGACCATGCCCATTTTTAAGAGTCCGGGAAAATTGTCCTCGTGCCCAGATTCTGCCCCTACCGTCTCTTTCTTTTCCTTCTCTTTCTCTGTTTTTGTTTTAAAAAGGAAAAGAGTGAGAGAGGAGGAAAGCCAGCCCAGCTGGGCCTCCCTTCCTCACGCACCGGCCCAAGGCCAGGCCCAATCAGCAGCGAGCCGCACCCCACTCCTTTTTCTAACCCTAGCCCGATCCCCTCGTCATCTCCCTCTCCCTCGTTTCTCTCCCCTGCCGCCGCCAGGAAGCCGATTCTCTCGATCCCTGGCCTCTCCCTCGACTCCCTCCAGCGCCACCGCACGCCCATAGCCAGCGCCAGAGGAACGCCCGCGCCCGTTCTGCTACAAGCTGCGCCATAGGCCATGCCTTGACTGGATCCTGCAGCCCCGCGCTGTCCATCTCGTGAACCACGCCGCCCCGTCAACCCACCTCATCCTCGCGTCTCCCTTCCTCGTCCCTCACCCGAGCTCCTGGAGCCCGAGCCATCCCAGAGCGTCTCCTCCTTGCTGCTTCGCTTGTCGCCGAGCAGGAGCTCCGCCGCCTCAACTCCTGGTCCGGCCGCCATCAGGAGCTCCCTCCCCGACCTTCGGCCTTGTCCAGGCCATCCCCATCGTCGCATCTCCAGCCGCGTCGACTCGCCGCCTCCCTTTCCCTTCACCGGAGCCCAAGTCCAGTGCCGCCTGCCGTCGTGATCCCGTCGTTCGTTGCCCGTTCCTCGCAGGGTTTTGCTGCAGCTACTCCGGCGAGCTCCAGCATCTCCCTTCTGCACCTTCCGGCGACCCCACCGTCCGGCCGTCGTGTTCTCATCTCCAGCCACCTGCACCTCACCTCCTGTTCTCAACGTCTATTGTGCTGCTCGCTTTGGTCGTCATTGCGCCTCTGTTCGTCGTCGTTTTCACCATGAGCACCATGCCCGCTTCCTGCCGCTGCTCACGCACCGCCCGGCCTTGCTGCTGCCCACCAAAGGCCTTTTTTGCTCCTGTTGTTTTGGATCAACAAGGACGAGAACGTCAAGTACCACGACTTCGCCTCTTGCTCGGCAAGTACCGCACCGAACGCCAAGTACCAGGACGTCGAGGACCCGCCAAGTTCATCTACGTGCGTGTACGACTACATATCCGGGATGCGTCTAGAACCTCTCTGAACAAACGTGAATGAATGTCGTCGCAATAACGGTACTCGAGAGTCCGAAGACCCCAAGTACCTCGACAACCCTGAAGGGATTCGAGTTCATCAAGTTCACCTTCGAAACGGGTACCACCACCGACGACTGAGACCCTGGATTCGACAAGTTCCTCACGGTGACCCTGAACATCTACGGGACATGCACGACTTCGAACCGTGTACCACGTCGAACATGTATGGCTACAAGACAAACCGGCAAAACCCTGAACGACTACCGCCGCCGAAGTTTGCGAGTACAACTACTTCCCCTTCGACACGTGTACCCCTACCTCCGAACTCAATCTGTTCCGTTAATGCATGCTTCAAAGGTATAACCCCGGGACGACCGTCTGTGAACAAATGCTTGTGTTGTATGAGATGCATGTTTGGATGTTGTATCCTCCCGCGAATGCTACTTGTTTTCCCCGCTTGGCACCGTCGTCGACATGTGGGAACCCGGTTACCGGAATCACCCCACCTTCTATCGCATGTCACGCTTCCATCACTTTTCCTTTTGTACCGGTATCTCCGTGAGCTACCGAAACCGATATGGTGCCGTGACATCATTTTTGGATTCGTCGCCGTGGCACCCTTTCTTTCCACCACGGTGACAAATGCTTCATAATGTTCTTATCAACATTTTCATAAAAATCGCATAAACTTGTCCATGTCATCCGCATCATGATAACAACAATTAAAATGTTTAAATTGTTGTTGCAATAAATTACTAAGGCATATGGGGATTTACCGGATTTTTTGTTTGTTATATCCTACCCAATTTAAATTGGTTAGATGGTATAGTTTTTGTTATGCTTCACCTCTTGCCATGTTAATCAACATTTAATATTGTTGAGTACCTAAACGAGAGAGAACTAAATAATTGACGTGGTGTTCCACCAATATGCAACCCGTTGCATATTGAGCTCCACTTAATTTGTAGTATTGTTTGTTGCACTTTGTCATGCCATGTATCATTAAACCAGACATGCATCATACTTGATTTTGCATCATGCCATGTTTATGTCATGGTTGTTTACTATGTTGTTTGCTTCTTTCCGGGTGCTTCTCTCGTTAGCTTCAGTTTCGTTCCGGAGTTGTGAGGATCCGTTCGACTACGCCCGTTTGTCTTCTTCTTGGACTCGTTCTTCTTCCTTGCGGGATCTCAGGCAAGATGACCATACCCTCGAAATCACTTCTATCTTTTCTTGCTAGTTGCTCGCTCTTTTGCTATGCCTATGCTATGATACCTACCACTTTCTTATCATGCTTCCCATATTGTGAAGCCAAGCCTCTAAACCACCTTGCCCTAGCAAACCGTTGTTTGGCTATGTTACCGCTTTGCTCAGCCCCTCTTATAGCGTTGTTAGTTGCAAGTGAAGATTGGAGTTTGTTCCTTGTTGGAACATGGATATTTTGTTGGGATATCACAATATCTCTTATTTAATTAATGCATCTATATACTTGGTAAAGGGTGGAAGGCTCGACCTTATGCCTGGTGTTTTGTTCCACTCTTGCCGCCCTAGTTTCCGTCATATCGGTGTTATGTTCCCGGATTTTGCGTTCCTTACGCGGTTGGGTTATAATGGGAACCCCTTGATAGTTCGCTTTGAATAATACTCCTCCAGCAAGGCCCAACCTTGGTTTTACCATTCGCCACCTAGCCTTTTTCCATTAGGAGTCGCGCATCCCGGGGGTCATCTTTATTTTTAAACCCCCGGGCCAGTGCTTGTCTAAGTGTTGGTCCAACCCAGAGCACCGTGCGGGGCCGTCCCTTGGCAACTTGGGTTACGTTGGCTCCCGTACGCTTAGCTTATCCGGTGTGCCCTGAGAACGAGATATGTGCAGCTCCTATCGGGATGTCGGCGCATCGGGTGGTCTTGCTGGACTTGTTTTACCATTGTCGAGGATGTCTTGTAACGAAGATTCCAAGCCTGATCGGGTCTTCCTGCTAGAAGGAATATCCTTCGTTGACCGTGAGAGCTTGTGATGGGCTAAGTTGGGACACCCCTGCAGGGTTTTGAACTTTCGAAAGCCGTGTCCGCGGTATGGGCAGATGGGAATTTGTTAACGTCCGGTTGTAGAAAACCTGAAGTTGACCTTAATTAAAATACATCAACCGCGTGTGTTATCGTGATGGTCTCTTCTCGGCGAAGTCCGGGAAGTGAACACGGTGTTGGAGTTATGCTTGACGTAGGTTGTTCTAGGATCACTTCTTGATCACAGTTTTATCGATCATGCCTTGCCTTCTCTTCTTGCTCTCTTTTGCGTATGTTAGCCACCATATATGCTAGTCGCTTGCTGCAGCTCCACCTCATAACTTTGCCTCACCCATAAGCTTAAATAGTCTTGATCGCGAGGGTGTGAGATTGTTGAGTCCCCGTGACTCACAGTTACTTCCAAAACCAGTTTGCAGGTGCAGATGTTACCGAGCAGGTGACGCAACCAAGCTCAAGGAGGAGCTCGATGAAGTTTGTGTTCATTGGGTTGTTCCGTTTCCAGTTGGTCAGTAGTGGAGCCCAGTCGGGACGATCGGGGATTTGTGTAGCATTTGGGGTAGTCTTCTTTTATTTTGGTTCCATAGTCGGACCTTGATTGTATCTGGTTGATGTACTGCTTTATTCATGTAATTATGTGAAGTGGCGATTGTAAGCCAACTATGTATCTCTTTACCTTATGTATTACATGGGTTGTGTGAAGATTACCTCACTTGCGACATTGCTTTCAAAGCGGTTATGCCTCTAAGTCATGCTTCGACACGTGGGAGATATAGCTGCATCGAGGGTGTTACAAGTTGGTAATCAGAGCCTTCCCCGACCTTAGGAGCCCCCTGCTTTGATCGAATCGCTGGCGTTATTGAGTCTAGAAATGTTTTGAGTGATTTAGGAATTATATATATTGGAGAGTTAGGACTTGTTTTTACTCCTCAGTCCCTTCGTCGCTCTGGTGAGGCATCCTGACGTAGAGTTTTGACTCTTATCTTCTCAAATTTCACTAAAAAAAATTTAGGATCACGCGGGTATCTTGGAATCGTTCCGATGGTTTTGTGACGAGAACATTGTTCTTGGTGCCTCCAGACATTTAGGGGTTGTGGCAGTGTCCCGGGGAGTTGAGCTCCGAGGTGTTGTCGTCACAATTTTATCGTTGCAGTTCTAGAAACCTAAGATTAGTTTCACCGACATCGAAAATCTCTTTTATGCAGTTGTTGGTGAGATAACCTCGATGCCACCCAGTACTGGGGCGGGAGTTCGGGAGTATTGCCATAACTCGTATAACGGATGCTTTTCGAAGGTTGAGGTAAATGATTTCCGAAGGTTTCTTGGTTATGTGTTGAAGGATGGATACAGCTGGATGTAGGATTTGCTAGTTTGGGTGAGATATTATGCTTCCCCTGTATCCCCAACACCCGATTGCATAACCGGAAAGTTTTGGGAGTTTATAAGTGGGAATTCAAGTAGATCTTAGGATATCTTTCCGACAGCTGTATGATATGAAATTGGGGTTCGACGTCTAGTGGTCCGCCTATTCACGGTTGGTTTTACAGTGGTCTCATTGTGTCTTAAAGAGTCCTTGGCTATGCCGACTCGGGGACGCTTCGTATGTCATGTGCACTGCCTTGTACATGATGGTGCTGTACGATCGAGTCCGTGTAGGCCCCAGCACGAAAATTTCCAACGAAATCTCTATCATATGTTTGTTCCGGCTTATTTTGCAAGCCAATCCTTTGTTTTGTTTTGAGTTGTGGTATTCAAGTTCCTTCAATGTCAAGTGTTTGATTCTATACCTTCCCCAAATGGTGTTCTCATACTCCAATGCGAATACTAATCCTTCTCGATCATCGAGTTTGTCATGTCAATCCTTTTCAACGGTGTGTTTCTCTTCAAGTGGATCCGATCATTTCAACATCCGCAAGATCAACTCAAGTCTTCTCAACGGCGTTCATTTCATCCGTCCCAAGTTGTCTTTGTTTTACCCGCCCTCCCACCCTTTTGCTTCAAGGAATCAAAATTCTAAATCAACTATCCATTTTATTCATGTGAAGTCTCTTCATCCTTTTCTTTCAAGTTTCGATCCGGTGAATTATCATGGAGATTCTAACGGAGCTTCAAGTTCATCTTTCGTCATTCTTTTTCTTCTCCGGTGGATTCAAGTCAAGCTTTGTTGATCATTGTCGGTGTCAAAACCGGCGGATCTTGGGTAGGGGGTCCCGAACTGTCCGTCAAGGCCGGATGGTAATAGGGTACAAGGGACACGATGTTTTTACCCAGGTTTGGGCCCTCTCGATGGAGGTAATACCCTACTCCTGCTTGATTAATATTGATGATGTGGGTAGTACAAGAGTAGATCTACCACGAGATCAAGGAGGCTAAGCCCTAGAAGGTAGCCTATGGTATGATTGTTGTATATGGAGTCGATGTCCTATGGACTACAACCCTCCGGTTTATATAGACACCGGATATGGTTAGGGTTACACAGAGTCGGTTACAATGGTAGGAGATCTTGAATATTCGCATCGCCAAGCTTGCCTTCCACGCCAAGGAAAGTCCCATCCGGACACGGGACGAAGTCTTCAATCTTGTATCTTCATAGTCCAGGAGTCCGACTGAAGGTATAGTCCGGCTACCCGAACACCCCCTAATCCAGGACTCCCTCAGTAGCCCCTGAACCAGGCTTCAATGACGACGAGTCCGGCGCGCAAATTGTCTTCGGCATTGCAAGGCGGGTTCCTCCTCCAAGTCCTTCATAGAAGATTGTAAACACCAAGAGTAGTGTCCGGCTCTGCAAAATAAGTTTCCACATATTGCCATAGAGAGAATAATATTAACACAAATCAAATCTGTTGATGTATTCTGCAGTGCGTCATCACACTACGGCCAAGTCCTTTACTCGAATCGTTTTTACTTTTCCACCTCAGCATGTTTTGCGAGGCGGTTTCCTTGGCACGTCTTGTCAAAGCAGAGATCGTGTACCCCCTTTCACGGGATTCTCATCAATACGGACGTGGGTAACCCAACCACGCCCGTTAGCACGTTTCCTCGATTAAAGACGAGTACCGAACGGTTACGGGGAGGGCTCTTGATATTCAACCTCTTATAAAGAGACCAAGGCCTTACTCCTTTTTTCAATCTCAAGCGAGTTCGCCCGTCGCTACAAGTTCCAACACCCTAGGCTCCAGATTCCAGGCGCTTTGGACCTTCGACAATGTCCGGTTCTGACCTTCAAGGCCGATGGACGCCGTTGAGGGAGACTAAGTTCCTGACCGGCGAAATTTCACATAGGTTGCCTGCTCAAGGGCAGGTCATTCCCAGTCCCCAGCCCGGTGAGAGCGTGGTGTTCATCTCTCACTTCCTTCGGGGGTTGGGCTTCCCATTGGATCCCTTTGTGAGGGGACTGCTGTTTTATTACGGGCTGGAATTCCATGACTTAGCTCTGGAGTCCATCCTCCATATCTCCTCGTTTATTGTCGTGTGTGAAGCGTTCCTCCGTGTTACCCCTCACTTCGGATTATGGCTCAAGACCTTCAAAGTGGAGCCGAAGATGATCAAGGGACGGCACGCAGAGTGCGGAGGCGCTGTTATAAGCAAAAATGCTGATGCTCCATGGCCCGAGGGCTCTGTTCAAGAGGAGCTAGGCTTGTGGCAATGAGAGTGGTTTTATATCACCGCTCCCCGGAGCAGCAAGTGGGTGGCGCCTCCTGCCTTTCGCTCGGGTCCCCCACCACGGCTAGCGTCATGGGTCAACAGAGGGTTAGATTGGGGTTTGCCCAAAGACGTGCCCTTGTTGCAGGGCCGCATTAAGGATCTCTTGGAAGGAGTCCTCAGCCTGGTCAAGGTGACGCGGGTCATGCTGATTCGCCGGATATTGCCCGGCAAACGTCGCTCCCTTCGCCTATGGGAGTTTAATCCAGAGGGACCGCGAGCTCTCCAGAATTTCATGGGCGCAACGCCCGCGGAGATGTATAAATTGTTCTTCGGATCCCAAGAGATGTGTCCGGATTTAACCGAGGACGCAGGCCTAAGCTACAATCGCCCGGATACTCAAGTAAGCAACCTTGTGCCCGGACCTTCTATCCGTATAATTTTCATAAACTTGCCCCTAAAAGAGCCGTCCTTTTAAATAGGAGTCGATAGCGAAGGCAAAGCTGATCAGGTGTCCGACTCCCCTTCCCGAAACCAGGCCGGATCCCGTGCTGGTCAGGATGCTGGAGATAATGCCTTTGGAGGGAAGTAAGGGGGAGGATAAGGAAACTATGGCCTCCTTGAAGGGGGCTGCTCCGAAGGGAGGAACCGACAATTCCTCTCCTAAGGGGAAGAAGAGAGCCGCCTCTGACGACCCGGAAACCATGGCCTCGAAGCAGGGGAAAAAATCCTCGTCAGAGGGTCCGACGCCGGGGAGTTCCTCGGCCGGACTACGCCCTCAAGGGGATCAGCCCTCCAGCGAGCCGTAAGTAGAGAAAGATTTTCCTTTTGAGGGATGTGGGAAATCCTTGATTTATATCTGAGAAGATTAACTGAATTTTTACCTTGTAGCTCGGACCTCAGCCCTTCTCAGCAGAGCTCGTCTTCGGGGGATCTCCTTCCGGAGATGATGGAGAGTGGGACGCCTCCCCCTGCCATGCCGCCTAGCGAGGCGGGCAACCCTGAGGTGTCGTCGCGGAGGGTTTCTCCGAATCCGGCAGGGGCGGAAGATAGCTATGTGCCCCCCCGAGGTTCTCCGCGTCCGGCCTTCGAAAGAGGTCATGGGACAAGTCTGGCACCGTCTGGTGCTTGGCCGGAGGAGCTAAAGATTCTGCTGGGGCGAGCTTCTATCTCGGAGGAGCACCGTGCATTGATGGGCATGGTGATTGAAAGGATCTCATCCGCAGAGAGCGGATTGCATGAGGCCGTCAAAAGTTTACTGACGGGTTTTGAGGTACATTAGATAATGTACACTTTTGTCAGTTGCGCATGAATAAGATGCGCCCTGTGTAGATAGTAGCCCCTGAGACTCTGCGTGTCGTCAAGAAATGACGGCATGCGGAGGATCATAATCCCAGGTCTAAGATGTCGCCTTTGAATGTAGGCGGCAGGGTGTCCGGAATCGAGCCGAACTGATGATTTTGCCGAACTAAAGCAGCAATTGGACGTGGCAGATGCCGACATCGCGCTTGTCAACAAGCGACTTGATGAGGGTCAAGGTATGTAATTCCTCGGGCGGCATCAGGTAAGAAGAGTTTTATGCCAGTGTCTTACGATGTGTGCGCTTGACGCAGATGGTGCGGCCGCCGTGGAGAGTCTTAGGGCAGAACTTGCCCGAGCTAAAGAACAAGCCAGAGAAAGTGATGCGGCTGCCAAGAAATCCCTTGAAGAGCTGAGATGGACGAAGCAAGGAAGAGATGGCCGAAAAGTTAAACAGCGCTGCAGACCGTTGCAGACTTCTTGAGAAAGAAGACCAGGCGAAACAGACGGACTTAGAGAAGACCGTTGCCAATGCCGAGGACGCGCGCTCTGCGATGAGAGCTGCGAAGGAGGAGCTGCATTAGGACGAACAGGTTGTGGCTGGAAAGCCCTTTATGCTGCGAAGGAAATTTTGCGATCCGAAGTTTGCTCCGTTGGACCGGATGTGGAGTGTGGAGGATACCTATCTGGATTTGGCAGCGAGTGCTGCTCATGCGACCGAACACTTTCGAGATCAGAAAGATCGTGAAGTGGAAAAGCTTTTCTGGTCGCAGTTTCACAATCCAGAGCGTCCACTGGCAGTGGACGATCGTTTGGCTCAATGGGCCGAACTGAATAGGTTGTCCGGACTCGCCATGAAGTGCGTCATGGGTCATCTGTGGCCGGAGAGATCGGAGCCGAAGAGTTATTTCAGCTTGGTGCAACAATTCCTTGACGCGGTGCCGCGTATTAATGCAATGAAGAGGTCAGCATGCATAGATGGCGCAAGGATGGCTCTTGCCCGTGTCAAGACATACTGGGCAGAGATGGAGACCACCGTTGTTGCGTCCCGAGATTCGGACAAAAGCCGAGTACCCTCTGAGCACTACTTTCGGGAAGTCCTTGAAGGCGCTCGTGTAATAGAGACGCAGTGCTCGAAAGATGCTATGTTATGATAGCATATGTAATTATAAAGTAATATTTTGATAAACTGTAGTGGCCTTTTTATACTTGTGCCTTCAAGTATTGGGAATACCTCCTGTGCGGCCGTTTTAAGATATATATATACAAAATCTAAAAGATGGCAGTCGTTGGCTTCAGCCCCCACGCACATAGTGCGGGGGTGCTCGCAGAAGACGCATTTTCACACTTAACCCAACGTCTTGGTCCTACAAAGGAGGTGATAGCGCAGCGGGCCAGGCAACCGGACTATAATGCTTTAACACTTTTGCTTAGCCATAGGAGCTTGACAGTGAGACTATTTAGGTAGCCCCTTGGTGGCGACTGCGCTCGCCCGAGTTCGGGGCGCTTATGTGCCTGACCGGGAAGCGGCCCTTCGTTAAAGCGGAGGAATCTAATAGATTCCGATAGGTCATCGAGTGGCTGACCAGTCTCACGCTACATCATGACAGTCAGTTTTCGGCTTTCTCTACTGAGGTGCTCGCCCGGCCGAACCGGGGCACAATTGCAGTAGTTCTCCTGGTGCTACCTTAGCCGATAGAGCAGAACGTAAGGTAGCCGAACTCAGGAGCCGGGCAACCCAACATTTGACCAAAGACATGATTCGGTGCTGATGCATATAATGCCAAAACTCGCGACGCCGAACACTCCCTAAGGTGTTCGGTCTTTATGAGTGCGGGCGAAACAACACTCTTTATTAGAAAAGCCCCTAGTGTCCAGGTACGTGCAAAAATTCTGACGTGGCCACATGCCAAGACGCCAGCCTCCTCCTTGGTTATATCAGAAAAAACTAGGGGATGTGTAGCAACAAGAGACAGTAAAAGAGGTTTACGCAGGGTCTTAATCTAAAAAGAATCCTTTAGGACGGGTCCCTACTGCACGTCTGCGCCTGTCTCTATGTTGTGCCGTATCTTGGACGGGCGCCGCACGACGTTCATCTGTAAAAGAGAGGAACTAAGTTGAAAACGGGTCGTGCCGAACAAAATTTTAAAATAAACAAAGTATAAAGTAAAATATATAAAATTGAGCTTTATTGTCTCTTATTGTATATGCATGCAGCCCCTAGTGCGGGGGTATATGGCCACTAAGCCTGCATCAATGATGATTTTGTACCGAACTCATCTATCCGTGTTCGTGGTCTTTAATGACCTATTTCGAAGTTTTTTGGCCGGTGAGGCCATTTTACTGTGGGGCTGTCAAGGCGGCCGCACAGTCCTCCGCTTGGGGAGGTGCACTTTAGTGCTTCCCCTTCAAAGAGATGATGCCTCGTGGACCAGGCATCTTAAGCGTGAGAGATGCATAATGCGGTATTGCGTTAAAGCGAGCGAAAGCTTCGCGTCCCAGTAGTGCTTGATAGCGACTTGAGAACGGGACGATATGGAAGGTCAGCTTTTTGCAGCGGGAGTTATCGGCAGAGCCGAATATAACTTCGAGCCGGAGAAAACCCATACAATGGGTGTCCGGACCAGGTGTTACCCCTTGAAAGGAGGTTTTGCTGCGGCGGATTCTTGCTGGGTTTATCCCCATGTGATGGATTGTATCCTGATATATCAGGTTTAGTCCACTGCCGCCGTCCATAAGGACATTTGAAAACTGGAGTCCGCCAATTATTGGATCGAATATCAAGGCAGTCCAGCCTACATTCTTGATATTTCTAGAATAATCTAGCTGATCGAAGATGATTGGTTTTGACAACCAGTGGCGGGACCCTTTGGGGATAGGTCGTGTGGTGCGTACCTTTATGGGTGTCGCATGTTTTGTTGTGTGAAGTAAGTTCACTGTTTTTACTTCTCGTGCGAAGTTCTTTTGTTTCCTGGTGCTCTGCTTTTGGGGTTCGTCCTCGTCTTCACTTGGTGTGTCGAGCCCCTTGTGTTCGGCATTGAGTCTGCCGGATTGTTTGAAAACCCAACAATCTTTGTGGGTATGGTTAGCAGGCTTCCCGGGAGTACTGTGTATCTGACATATCATGTCCAGGATTTTATTTAAGTTGGATGGATCGTCCCTGTTATCCTGGAGGGGCGGTTTTGTCTGATTTTGTCGTGAGCCTTTGAATCCGGCATTGACTACCGTGCTCTTCGGACTTTTTTACTTAGTCCAGCGACGGTCCTTGTTGCGTCGTGGTTTTCCGTTTCCATCCCTAGTTTCGGATGTACTTGGGTCGTTGGGGCTGCACCTTGCCAACCAGCTGTCCTCTCCTGCACAAAAGCGGGTCATGAGGCTTGTTAGTGCGGCCATTGTTCTTGGCTTTTCTTGGCCGAGGTGTCTGGCGAGCCATTCGTCTCGGACGTTATGCCTGAAAGCTGCTAAGGCTTCGGCATCCAGACAGTCGACTATCTGATTCTTTTTAGTGAGGAATCTATTCCAGAACTGCCGAGCTGATTCTCCGGGCTGTTGAGTTATGTGACTAAGATCATCTGCATCCGGAGGGCGGACATAGGTCCCTTGAAAATTTGCTCGGAAAGCATCCTCGAGCTCTTCCCAACTTCCAATTGTGTTTTCAGGAAGGCTTTTAAGCCAATGTCGGGCTGGCCCTTTAAGCTTAAGGGGTAAATATTTTATGGCATGGAGATCATCTCCTCTAGCCATGTGTATGTGGAGGATATGATCCTCGATCCAGACTCCAGGGTCTATTGTTCCATCATACCTCTATGTTTACGGGTTTGAATCCCTCTAGAAATTCATAGTCCAGGACCTCATCGGTGAAACATAGGGGGTGTGCGGTGCCCCTGTATTTGGGTGTGCCAGATTCTGATGATGGCTTTACTGCATTGCTTACGAGAGCTTGCTTTCTTGGCCCATAAATGGACCTAACTGGGCCATGATGCAAAACCTTAGGTGGGTCGCATGCTGATTTAAGTGCGGTGCCGCTTGCCGCTTTATGGGGTCGTCTATCCGATCGTGTGGCTTTCTTATTTTTTGAATGCGAGGGCTTTAGGGCCTCTTCGTCGAATTCAGGCAGTAGCTTTCTTTTCGGATAGCTTTTAGTGCGGCGACCGTCGCCGTATTTATCTGCGGTATTGATTACTTTGCTCCATCTAACCCGGAGTGCATCTTCCACTGTTTTTAGCTTCCGCTTCTGCTTTTTAGGCTGCGTGCAGTTGCAACGAGCCTCTTGTGGAGATTCTTTTGCTCCATGGGTTTATCCGGCGTGAGGTCGTCCGGAATGCCGTTTTCGCTGGAGGAGGGATGTTCGGTTTCTCTATCCGTGTTGCCCTGTTCGGACGGTTGCTCTAAGGCTTGCTCGTCGTCTACCAGCTCGTCCTGCTCTATGGCTGGGTTGTTATCGAGGCGGGGCTTGGGTCGGCGTTTGCGCCGACGCTTTGATTGCTTTTCGGGGGGTCGATCTCCCGTTCCATCCCCTTTTTCCTCGTTGTTGCTTCCTTTAGGGGTATCCACCATGTACACATCGTGAGATGAGGTGGCTGTACAATGCCCTATGGGCGTTGGTTCATCGTTATCTCCTGCATCGTCATCCATGCTGTCGATGTCTCCGGAGTCGAAGTTGAGCACGTCGTTTAAATTGTCGACAGTGGCTACCAAGTGGGTGGTGGGTGGGCTTTGAATTTCTTCATCGTCCATATCCCATCCTCGCTGACCGTAGTTCGGCCAGGGCTCTCCTGATAAAGAGAGAGACTTGAGAGAATTCAGGATATCACCAAGAGGCGAGTGCTGAAAGAAGTCCGCGGCGGTGAACTCCATTATTGGCGCCCAATCTGTTTCGATCGACAGGGGCGCGGGGGGTTCGGAGTCTGGAGAGGAGTCCGGATCCTTGGAGTCATGAGTCACACGGAGTGTGGGGCCGGCGTTCGGCTCGATCGCCTTTGAGATCGCAGCCCCCGAGGTGACGTGCAACCGCTCATCCTTGATTGACACAACTCGCTCCGAATTAAGGGTCAGAGCTGGTGCGTATGCGGCCTCCGGGATACTGTTCGGTGACAGAGCTAGATCATGCCCCGCAAGACAGTGCGGCACGCTTGGTTGTGGCTCGAATCCGTCGAAGATCAAATCTCCGCAGATGTCTGCCATGTAGTTTAAGCTTCCAAACCTGACTTGATGGCTAGGGGCGTAGCTTTTGATCTGTTCCAGGTGGCCAAGCAAATTGGCCCGCAGTGTGAAGCCGCCGAAGACGAAGATCTGTCCGGGGAGAAAGGTCTCACCCTGGACCGCATCGTTGTTGATGATCAAAGGAGCCATCGGGCCTAAAGGCGACGACACAGAGGAACTCTTAATGAAAGAACCAATGTCGGTGTCAAAACCAGCGGATCTCGGGTAGGGGGTCCCGAACTGTGCGTCAAGGCCGGATGGTAACAGGAGACAAGGGACACGATGTTTTTACCCAGGTTCGGGCCCTCTCGATGGAGGTAATACCCTACTCCTGCTTGATTAATATTGATGATATGGGTAGTACAAGAGTAGATCTACCACGAGATCAAGGAGGCTAAGCCCTAGAAGCTAGCCTATGGTATGATTGTTGTATATGGAGTCGATGTCCTACGGACTACAACCCTCTGGTTTTTATAGACACCGGATAGGGTTAGGGTTACACAGAGTCGGTTACAATGGTAGGAGATCTTGAATATTCGCATCGCCAAGCTTGCCTTCCACGCCAAGGAAAGTCCCATCCGGACACGGGACGAAGTCTTCAATCTTGTATCTTCATAGTCCAGGAGTCCGGCTTAAGGTATAGTCCGGCTACCCAAACACCCCCTAATCCCGGACTCCCTCAATCATATTCTTTTCCTTGTTTCAAAAGTTTTTCTCATGCCGGTGCTCCAAATAATCTTTCACCTCTCGCTATTCTTTTGGTTCCAGATTGCTGAAGATATCTCGAGGTTGTTATCTCAACTTCAAGCCATTTAATTCAACCGGTGCTATCTCTCTTTTAAGTCATTTCAACGGTGTTTTCTTTTGAGTGGGCCCTAACCCACAGGTCTTTTCCCAGGATCTTACCTGACTCTTCTTATTCTCCCAGAGTTTTTCTCAAATCTTCTAAAGTGTGACGTAAGTATGAATTATCATCAGTCATATGTTTTTCTCCAAGATCTGGTGAATTCTTTTCATCGTTGGTTCAACTTTTCCATTCTTCTTCATTACGGAGTGCTTCAACAATTCTTCGTGGTATGTCCCATCGTAATTCTCAGAATTTGAAGACCGAAGAAGAGTTTTACATCCATATCTTATCCGTTCTCTCAGAGATTCGTAGCTCTAGTTCGAGACCATCCTCTCATAATCGTTTTCGATTGTCAGAATTCTTTTCACCCACCCGGAGCATTTCATGAGTTGTTTTTCCATTTATTTCCTCCGAAGGCCATCTTTTCAAATATTAGTCATTCTCAGCTTTCAGCTATCATTCTCCAAATCTTACATGTGCATCATTCAAATATTCTCTAATCAGCTCATGATCTTTTGTTCTCGTGGATCTAATTTCCCTCAAGTATTTTCATTCATTCTCCAATTCCTTTCCGGTGATTTATCCCTTTACTTTGTTCTTTGGCAATGCTTATGGTGGTTCGCTCAAGATTTTTTTCTTCTTTCTTATCATATCAATTCATTCGTTGTTTCCTAATTCTACCGGTGGTTCGTCGAAGACCTTCTTAAGTTTGCGCTATATCTATCTTAATCATTTCTACGAGAATAAGCAATATGCCAAATCCATTCATTGTCATCAATTTAATTGGTGAAGGATAAGCATAACATAATTCTTATTTTTGTTTCATCCAAGTGATTAATTCCTTATTCCGGCGGCTCATCAAATTCTCGTTTTCATTTGTTTCACCTTTCTTTTCTGGAGTTCCAAGTTTTTTCCGCATTATATCGTCGTGAAGACCCATCTAAAGCATTACAAGGTTTCACCTTGTGTTTTAAACTTCCCTTTCTTCTTGTTATCCTTTTGTTACCGGAGGTCGCACGGAGGTTCTACATGAGGGTTCATCAAGGATTTAATTCATTTTCTAAGTGTTCATTGAGATTCTTTTCAGAGGAGCTCAAGTATTTCTCCATCTTGCAATCCGGAGTGCAATTCTTTCATCCGTATCATTGGAGGTGGTATTATGTTATTCTTGATAATTTGAGTTCATGTTTCATGATTCACAGGTTGTTAAGAATGATGTATTTTAAATCCATCAATCTCTTCATTGGAGTTATATTGGGTTATATTTCACATAAAGTTTTCCCTAAGGATCGTTTGCTATTTATGGTGCTCACAAATGACCCAAGTTCTTATTCAATTCCTTTTTCTTTTCAATCGGAGTGCTGCCCGAAGTTGTTCTTCCTTGTCCCTCTTTTCTAACGGAGTGTTTTCAAATTTGTCATCTTTGTTGTATTCTTTTCTCCAAATGGCTTAACATTTTCAAGGTTCTTTGGTCTCACTCGTTTGTCAAAGAAGCAACTTAGTTTTACCTCTTCTCTTTCTCTTCCGTTTTCCCCTCCGGTGCCATTCTAGATCTCGGGACGAGATCCTCTCGTAGTGATGGAGTGTTGTAACGCCCCAAGACCTGAGCTTCAGATGCCTTCCAGGGTTTCCGGGTTTCGTCGTGTGATTTGTTTGGTCCGTTGCATTTCATCTTTGCATCATGTGCATTGCATCATGTCATCATGCAACCCGTTTTAAAACTCACTAAATAAATTGCATGGATCTTCGGTCCATTTAAACCGAGGGAATTCACATGGTGATTCTCTTTATAACATATCCTCCCGATATTAGGGAGCTATAACAAATCTTCCATTTTCAGATTCACCTATAACACACTTGCAATTTATCACATGCCCTTTTCCGCTTCAAGTTTGGTCCCCAAACCTTTCCGATAATTTCTTTCGTCACTTCCCCGAGCTCCACCTAAATTCTCAACATTTCTGGTGCACTTCAAAACCCTAGCCCTAGTTCAAACCATTTGATTAAACTCAAATGAGTTTGAATTCATATCTTCGGATCTTGCCACTTCTAATTTTCTCGGACCATGCCCATATTTGAGAGTCCGGGAAAATTGTCCTCGTGCCCAGATTCCGCCCCTACCATCTCTTTCTTTTCCTTCTCTTTCTCTGTTTTTGTTTTAAAAAGGAAAAGAGTGAGAGAGGAGGAAAGCCAGCCCAGCTGGGCCTCCCTTCCCCACGCGCCGGCCCAAGGCCAGGCCCAATCAGCAGCCAGCCACATCCCACTCCTTTTTCTAACCCTAGCCCGATCCCCTCGTCATCTCCCTCTCCCTCGTTTCTCTCCCCTCCCGCCGCCAGGAAGCCGATTCTCTCGATCCCTGGCCCCTCCCTCGACTCCCTCCAGCGCTGCCGCACACACATAGCCAGCGCCAGAGGAACGCCCACGCCCGTTCTGCTACAAGCTGCGCCGCAGGCCATGCCTCGACCGGATCCTACAGCCCTGCGCTGTCCATCTCGTGAACCACGCCGCCCCGTCAACCCACCTCGTCCTCGTGTCTCCCTTCCTCGTCCCTCACCCGAGCTCCTGGAGCCCGAGCCATCCCGGAGCGTCTCCTCCTTGCTGCTTTGCTTGTCCCGAGCAGGAGCTCCGCCGCCTCAACTCCTGGTCCGGCCGCCATCAGCAGCTCCCTCCCCGACCACCGTCCTTGTCCAGGCCATCCCCGCCGTCGCATCTCTAGCCGCGTAGACTCGCCGCCTCCCTTTCCCTTCACCGGAGCCCAAGTCCGGTGCCGCCTGCCATCGTGATCCCGTCGTTCGTTGCTCGTTCCTCACAGGGTTTCGCCTGCAGCTACTGCGGCGAGCTCCAGCAGCTCCCTTCTGCACCTTCCGGTGACCCCACCGTCCGGCCGTCGTGTTCTCATCTCCAGCCACCTACACCTCACCTCCTCTTCTCAACGTCTATTGTGCTGCTCGCTTTGGTCGTCGTTGCGCCTCTGTTCGTCGTCGTTTTCACCACGAGCACCATGCCCACTTCCTGCCACTGCTCACGCACCGCCCGGCCTTGCTGCTGCCCACCAGAGGCCTTTTTGGCTCATGTTGTTTTGGATCAACAAGGACGAGAACGTCAAGTACCACGACTTCGCCTCTTGCTTGGCAAGTACCGCACCGAACGCCAAGTACCAGGATGTCGAGGACCCGCCAAGTTCATCTACGTGCGTGTACGACTACATATCCGGGATGCGTCTAGAACCTCTCCGAACAAACGTGAATGACTGCCATCGCAATAATGGGACAGGAGACTCCGAAGACCCCAAGTACCTCGACAACCCCGAAGGGATTCGAGTTCGTCAAGTTCACCTTTGATATGGGTACCACTACCGATGACTGAAACCCTGGATTCGACAAGTTCCTCACGGTGACCCTGAACATCTACGGGACATGCACGACTTCGAACCGTGTACCACGTCGAACATGTACGGCTACACGACGAACCAGCAAAACCCTGAACGACTACCGCCGCCGAAGTTTGTGAGTACAACTACTTCCCCTTCGACACATGTACCCCTACCACCAAACTCGATCCGTTCCATTAATGCACGCTTCGAAGGTATAACCCCGAGATGATCGTCCGTGAACAAATGCTTGTGTTGTATGAGATGCATGTTTGGATGTTGTATCCTCCCGTGAACGCTACTTGTTTTCCCCGCTTGGCACCGTCGTCGACATGTGGGAACCCGGTTACCGGAATCACCCCACCTTCTATCGCATGTCACGCTTCCATCACTTTCCTTTTGTACCAGTATCTCCGTGAGCTACCGGAACCGATATGGTGCCGTGACATCATTTTCGGATTCGTCGCCGTGGCACCCTTTCTTTCCACCACGGTGACAAATGCTTCATAATGTTCTTATCAACATTTTCATAAAAATCGCATAAACTTGTCCATGTCATCCGCATCATGATAACAACAATTAAAATGGTTAAATTGTTGTTGCAATAAATTACTAAGGCATATGAGGATTTACCGGATTTGTTGTTTGTTATATCCGGCCCCATTTAAATTGGTTAGATGGTATAGTTTTTTTTATGCTTCACCTCTTGCCATGTTAATCAACATTTAATATTGTTGAGTACCTAAACAAGAGAGAACTAAATAATTGACGTGGTGTTCCGCCAATATGCAACCCGTTGCATATTGAGCTCCACTTAATTTGTAGTATTGTTTGTTGCACTTTGCCATGCCATGTATCCTTAAACCGGACATGCATCATACTTGATTTTGCATCATGCCATGTTTATGTGATGGTTGTTTACTATGTTGTTTGCTTCTTTCCGGGTGCTTCTATCATTAGCTTCGGTTTTGTTCCGGAGTTGTGAGGATCCGTTCGACTACGTCCGTTTGTCTTCTACTTGGACTCGTTCTTCTTCCTTGCGGGATCTCAGGCAAGATGACCATACCCTCGAAATCACTTCTATCTTTGCTTGCTAGTTGCTCGCTCTTTTGCTATGCCTATGCTATGATACCTACCACTTGCTTATCATGCCTCCCATATTGTGAAGCCAAGCCTCTAAACCACCCTGCCCTAGCAAACCGTTGTTTGGCTATGTTACCGCTTTGCTCAGCCCCTCTTATAGCGTTGTTAGTTGCAGGTGAAGATTGGAGTTTGTTCCTTGTTGGAACATGGATATTTTGTTGGGATATCACAATATCTCTTATTTAATTAATGCATCTATATACTTGGTAAAGGGTGGAAGGCTCGGCCTTATGCCTGGTGTTTTGTTCCACTCTTGCCGCCCTAGTTTCCGTCATATCGGTGTTATGTTCCCGGATTTTGCGTTCCTTACACGGTTGGGTTATAATGGGAACCCCTTGATAGTTCGCTTTGAATAAAACTCCTCCAGCAAGGCCCAACCTAGGTTTTACCATTCGCCACCTAGCCTTTTTTTCCCTTGGGAGTCGCACATCCCGAGGGTCATCTTTATTTCTAAACCCCCGGGTCAGTGCTTGTCTAAGTGTTGGTCCAACCCAGAGCACCGTGCGGGGCCGTCCCTTGGCAACTTGGGTTACGTTGGCTCCCGTACGCTTAGCTTATCTGGTGTGCCCTGAGAACGAGATATGTGCAGTTCCTATCGGGATGTCGGCGCATCGGGTGGTCTTGTTGGACTTGTTTTACCATTGTCGAGGATGTCTTGTAACCGAGATTCCGAGCCTGATTGGGTCTTCCCGTTAGAAGGAATATCCTTCGTTGACCGTGAGAGCTTGTGATGGGCTAAGTTGGGACACCCCTGCAGGGTTTTGAACTTTTGAAAGCCGTGTCCACGGTTATGGGCAGATGGGAATTTGTTAACGTACGGTTGTAGAAAACCTGAAGTTGACCTTAATTAAAATACATCAAGCGCGCGTGTTACCGTGATGGTCTCTTCTCGGCGGAGTCCGGGAAGTGAACACGGTGTTGGAGTTATGCTTGACGTAGGTTGTTCTAGGATCACTTCTTGATCATAGTTTTATCGATCGTGCCTTGCCTTCTCTTCTCGCTCTCTTTTGCGTATGTTAGCCACCATATATGCTAGCCGCTTGCTGCAGCTCCACCACATAACTTTGCCTTACCCATAAGCTTAAATAGTCTTGATCGCGAGGGTGTGAGATTGCAAAGTCCCCGTGACTCATAGTTACTTCCAAAACCAGTTTGCAGGTGCCGATGTTACCGAGCAGGTGACGCAACCAAGCTCAAGGAGGAGCTCGATGAAGTTCCTGTTCATTGGGTTGTTCCGTTTCCAGTTGGTCAGTAGTGGAGCCCAGTCAGGACGATCGGGGATTTGTGTAGCATTTGGGGTAGTCTTCTTTTATTTTGGTTCCGTAGTCAGACATTGATTGTATCTGGTTGATGTAATGCTTTATTCATGTAATTGTGTGAAGTAGCGATTGTAAGCCAACTATGTATCTCTTTCCCTTATGTATTACATGGGTTGTGTGAAGATTACCTCACTTGCGACATTGCTTTCAATGCGGTTATGCCTCTAAGTCGTGCTTCGACACGTGGGAGATATAGCCGCATCGAGGGCATTACATGTATTCTGTAAATAGTCATATGTGCTTTATAAAAAGAACTTGCATGACATCTTTTGTCCTACCCTCTCGTGGCAGCGGGGTCCATATTGGAAACTAAGGGATATTAAGGCCTCCATTTAATAGAGAATTGAAACAAAGAATCAACACATGGTGAATACATGAACTCCTGAAACTACGATAATCACCGGAAGAAGTCTCAGTCATTGTCACAACGGGGTTACCAGATAATAAGACATAGCAGGTGAGTATAACTTGCAAGTTCAGATCTAGAACATGGATATAATGGTGATAACATAAACGGTGCAGATCTGAAATCATGGCACCCGGGCCCAAAGTGACAAGCATTAAGCATGGCAAAGTCATAGCAACATCAGTCTAAGAACATAGTGGATAATAGGGACCAAGCCCTAATAAAACTAACTCGATTACATGATGAATCTCATCCAACTCCTCACCGACCAGCGAGCCTATGAAGGAATTACTCACTCCCAATGGGGATCATCATGGAATTGGCGATGGAGAAGGGTCGGTTATTTCGAAGAACGAAGATCCCCCTCTCCGGAGCCCCAAACAGACTCTAGATCTGCCCTCGTGAGGAAGAACAGGGCTTGGCGGCGGCTCCGTCTTGTGGATCGCGATAATTCTTTCTCCCTGACTTTTTTCTCCGAAAATAGGATTTTATAGCATTGGTTTCAGGGTCTGCGGGGTCACCAGGTGGGGACAACCCACCTGGGCGCGCCAGGACAGGGGGCGCGCCCTGGTGGGTTGTGCCCACCCAGGTGCCCCTCTCCGGTGGATCTTGGCTCCAGAAATTCTTATTTATTATATAAAAAATCCTCGCGAAGTTTCGTTCCATTCCGAGAACTTTTATTTCTGCACAAAAACAACACCATGGTAGTTCTGCTGAAAACAGCGTCGGTCCAGGGTTAATTTCATTCACATCATGCAAATTAGAGTCCAAAACAAGAGGAAAAGCGTTTGGAAAAGTAGACACGTTGGAGACATATCAACTTCCCCAAGCTTAAACCTTTGCTTGTCCTCAAGCAATTCAGTTAATAAACTAGAAGTGAAAAAGAAAAAGTTTTACGAACACTTTTGCTCTTGTTTGCATAAATAAGCTTAAACAGCACCCAGGTTTTCAGCCAACATTATAACTAACCATGCCGACAATAACTCTTAAAGATTATATTACCTCATATCAATGACATAATCAGCTAGCGAACAATAATAAGACATCTCAAACGGCAACAGGTTGTCAAAACAACCATGATATAATATGACAATAGTGGTATCTCGCTAGCCCTTTCTGAGACCGCAAAACATAAATGAAGAGCACCTCCAAAGTCCAAGCAGCGACTAAACATTGTAATTCATGGTAGAAAAGATCCAGTCATGATGCACCCAACACTAGCTACACACAATGCATAAGTCATGACAGCCATGCTCTCTCAGTTTCTAGCGCTTGTTTTAGAAGGTGATGACACAACATAAAGGTAAATAGATAGTGCCTTCGCAGAGGGAAGAAGTGATTTGCAGAGGTGCTAGAGCTCAAAATTTTAAAACAGAGATAAATGATATTTTGAGACATGCACCCTTCTCATTTACTTCACGACTATCAGTTATCAATATCTCCCACGCTAAATAGGCTAGTGGCGGTTCCCAAGCGATGAAAGTAAAGGTTTTGACCCCATTGGGAGTTTTTGTTTGATTATTCGAGCGATTAACTCTTTTTGTATTTTGCAGTTTGGGACTGGGCATCCCTATTATAGCCCTTTTCTCGTGCGATGGCGAGTGAATAAACACTCGACCTAAGAATAACCCGCTTAGCATGGAAAATACCGACTACCTCCTGTCGTTCCATGAACGATCCAGGCACACAAAAAGGATATTTTTAGAAGTTTTTTAGAGGTGGCACATGAAAATTTACTTAGGACGATAGGGTAATACCACATATAGGTAGGTATGGTGGACACATCTGAAATAACTTTGGGTTGAAGGTTTTTGATGTACAAGCAGAATTCCCACTTAGGACCGAAGGCTAGCGATTAGATTGAGAAGCGGCCAGCTAGAGCGCAACCATGATCATGATCATGCATTATGCGTAAGTAACATTGGACACTAGCATGAGTAGGATATGAACACCATGAACATAATATCATACAGGCTATGTTGGTTTTGATTCAACTACATGCATGAACATGTGCCAAGTCAAGCCACTCGAACATTCAGAGGAGGATACCATATCATCATACTACATCACAATCATTTTAACGCAACGTTTATATCCAAGATAAATCATTATTCACTCCCAGCTACTTATGCATGGCATGAGAAACTATAATCTCTAATTGTCATTGCAAACATGTTTAATCATAATGGCCTGAATCATGGATACTAGGTTAAACATATTTACACAAACAGAATAAGTCGAGTTCATAGCAGTTTCTCCCTGCCACAGCTAGTTCATCGAATATCATCATTATTGCCTTTCACTTGCACGACCGAACTATGTGAAAATAATAATGGTGCAAGTGTGCCATGGACTAAGTTAGAATCTGCAAACATTTTATTCAGCAGGAGAAGACAAGCTAAAATGGTCTCTTTATTAGTTCAACAATTGTTCATATGAGAGCCACTCAACATTTTCATCGTGGTCTTCTCCTCGGGACAACTCGAATAAAAGAAAATAAATTCAGAGAAACACACTAAAACATTTTTGGAGTTTTTGGTTTCTTGAACTAGCAAATAAAAGGGGAAAGCAAAAACGAGAAAAACTATTTACATGAGAAAGCTCCCAACAAACAAAAGAAGAACAAGGAAATCTTTTTGGGTTTTCTTTTTAATGCTACAACTAAGCATGCATGGAAAATAAACTAACTACAACTTTTTTTTGGTTTTTCTAAAGTTTTTCAAACACACAAGAAGAACGCAAGAAAAATAAAATTTAAACATGGATGATACAATGAAAAAGTTTGAACACTGACAAGATGAATAAGTGAACATGAATGTAATGTTGTTGAGGAACACGTATTGCCCCAAGCTTAGGATTTTGGCCAAACTTGGTAGTAGATCAGAAGTCTAGATGGTAGTAGGGGTACTGAGGAGCGGGCATCCACTGATCCCACTATGGAGGCTCCTCATGTGCTGTCTCCACAGCTGCCTGAGCATTCGAGTAGGCGATGATGTCCGCAGGCATGATCTTATATCTGCCCTTGGCAACAGAATCAAACAAGGCAGGGGCAGGCAACAAAATAATATCATGAGTTTCAACAATAAAGACCTGGTTATAAGGAATAGGAATATCAGGATAATCATGTGCAACAAATGATGGTGTTCCATGGCTGGACGGTCTAGATAAACCTTGGTCAGAGGGTAATCATGAGGGCGTATCCCAACATTAAAGTGGGACGCCAAGCGAGTAGCATAAATCCCTCCATGTATTTTACCCTAAGATTTATTAAGATGGAGGCGACAAGCCACAATAGATCCCAAGCTATAAGTGTTGTCGCCCTCTAATGCACGATGAAAAATAGCAAGGTCTGGTGAGCTGAGCGCTCCCACCTTCTCCCTAGCAAGCAAGCATTTTGCAATGAAAAGTGCAAAGTAATGAACAACAGGAAAAATGCAAGCCAGCGGCAGTGGTAGCTGACACCCCTCTCTCATCTCCCACTATCAAAGTGTGATAAAAGGCCTCGAACCCAGCTGTTCTAGGCTTGGCCAAGCTCCCATCAGAAGGGATCATGCATATGTCACAAAATTCAGTAACTGGTATCTGATGGTTTTCAGCATATAAATCAAAGCTAATTTCAGGAGGATTATTCCTAGGCAGGAAAGTAAAGCTCCGAACAAAAATGTTTGTGACGATTTGGTGCTGTTTACACTCATATGCGATGAAGTCGGTGAGGCCGGCATTAGCAGCATATTGCATGAACTCCTGAAGGATTCTAGCCTCTTTCAGGAACGAGGTGTGCGGCCATTCACACGGCCGTACCTCCTCCAACCTCCGAGGGTGGAAATCACTATTAGATGACTCTCCAATAACACCCTTGGAGTTCTTCTTGGAGCCAAACTTCCTAAAGATATTCGTGATTTTCCTATGAACAAAATTCTGAAATTTATTAGCCCACAAAATTTTTTCAACAAAACTTCACAAAAATGATACCAACTACTCATAGGGATACATAGAGGCCATAGCAAGCATTCAAACTACTTAGAACACTAAGAATTCAACATGCAAGCACATCTATAGCAGCACCAAGAGTAGCTAATTATTTAAAAAATAAACCATTAAAACAAAAACTAATTGGACAAACGGAGGAGTCACATACCAAGCAACAATCCCCCGAAACAGTTTCGGAAACGGAGCTTCGAACAAAGAGATCAAAATCTGTGGGTTTGAGAGCAAGAACACTGGAGAGAGAGCAGTGGAGATTTTTTCTGAAGGTAGGTGATGATGTGGTGTAAAGAGATAAATGAGGGGGTCCATTTGGGGACCACAACCCACTAGGGCGCGCCTGGGGGTCCTGGGGCACCCAGGTGGTTTGTGCCCACCTAGTGCACCTCCCTCTGATGTTATTTGCACCAAAAAATATTAAATATTCAGAAAAAAAATCATATTAAATTTTTAGGGCATTCTGAGAACTTTTATTTTTGGGTCATTTTTTATTGCACGGGAAAATCATAAAACAGACAAAACATGGCATTTTATTTTATTTAACTAATAAAAATAGAGAATAAAAATTAGGGATAGAAAGTAGTTCTTACTAAATTCATCGACTTCATATTGTTCAAAAATGATCGATTAATAATGTTGATCAAGTCTTATTAACAACCAGTTTCGATTAGCATGAAACCGAAGAACTTTCATGAATCACTAAGTTACCTCAATGGGGATATGAATGTCCCCAACAATAAGCATTTCATATTTATTTTTGACAGTAGGTAGACATATTTGAAAACTTCCAATAGTGATTGTCGGAGATTTTTCAATAACATTAATACCATTCACTTGGAATTGTTTCTTCAGAAAGTGCACTGTATGCTCATTACCATTCATACGAAAAGCGACCTTGCTTTTATTGCAATCAATAACAGCCCCTGCAGTATTCAAGAAGGGTCTACCAAGGATAATCGACATGGTGTCATCCTCGGGCATCTAAAGTATAACAAAGTCAGTCAAAATAGTAACATCAAAATATCTTTGCAGTTGATTTGTCAGTCATTTGCAAAGATATTTCAGTAGGTGTGGGTTTATTCAAATCAAGTCTTTTATATAAAGAGAAAGGCATAACACTAACACCAGCTCCTAGATCACAAAAAGCAGTTTTCACATAATCCTTTTTGATGGAGCAAGGTATAGTTGGTATTCCGGGATCTCCAAGTTTTTTAGGTACTCCATCTTTAAAAGTATAATTAGTAAGCAAAGTGGAGATTTCAGCTTCTGGTGTTTTTCTCTTATTTGTGATGATGTCTTTCATATACTTTGCATAAGGAGGCATTTTCAAGATATCAGTCAAGCGAGTACGCAAAAAGACTGGTCTTAGCATTTCAGCAAAGCGCTCAAATTCTTCATCATCATTCTTTTTAGTTGACTTAGGTGGAAAAGGCATAGGTTCTTGATCCCACGGTTCTATTTCTTTACCATGTTTTCTAGAAATGAAGTCTCTTTTATCATACCTTTTATTCTTAGGTTGTGGGTTATCAAGATCAATAGGTGGTTCTATCTCAACATCATTGTTTGGTTCTTTATTATTTGGTTGAGAGTATTCATGAACATCAGCATTATCTTTTTCATTATCACTAGGTGAGTGTTCGTTACCAGACTGAGTTTCAGCATTAGAGATATAAACTACATTATCTTTGTCGGGAGGTTTCTCTATTTCAGGTTCACTAGGAGCATGCAAAGTCCTATCATTCTTCTTCTTCTTTTGTTGCACTATTGTTTGCTCTTTGTGAATCTTGTTTAATTCTTTTTGTGTGTCCCTCGGGATAAAGTGGTTCCTGAGTCATTTTACCTCCACTAGTTGCAACTCTAACAGCAAAGTCATGTATATTATTATTCATTTCATCAAGCAAATCTCGTTGATATTTAGCAACTTGTTCTAACTGAGTTTGAACCATAGAAGCATGTTTAAATAAAAAGTCACTCAAGCGAGCAATCATATCATAATTGTATTTCAATTGTTTCATAACATTTGCATTGAAGTGATCTTGTTATCTAATATAATTTTCAAACTCATAAAGGCATTGACTAGGATGCATATTGTGAGGATTGTCATTATCATTGAACTTCATAAGAGAATTTACCTGTACCACCTTAGGAGGTGGTGATGTATTAAGCCCATGTATTTCTTCAATAGGAGGTAAATTTTTAACATCCTCATCTTTAATACCTTTTTCCTTCACATATTCCTTTGCCTCTTGCATATCTTCAGGACTGAGATATAATATACCCCTCTTCTTCGGAGTGGGTTTAGCTGGTGGTTAAGGAAGAGTCCAATCATCATAATTTTTCAATATGTTATTCAATAATTCTTCAGCTTGACCAACAGTTCATTCCCTGAAAGCACAACCATCACAACTATCTAGGAAGCCCCTTGTGACACCCCGAGACCGACGCTCTAGAAGCCTTCCTTGTTCTTCATTGCCGTCGTGTGTTTTATTTTTTGTTGTTGTTGCATTTCGTCATGTCATCATGCATATTGCATCGCATGTTTTCAAAAACTTGCATCCGTTGATAGTTTCCGCTTCTTCCTCGTCTTTGTTGACCCTTCTCAGACCGACCATTCTTTTGTTGCCCGACCGTTTGACCCTCTCTACACAATACTCAAACCCCTTGCGCGCATCCGAAAGTTGTCCCGAAGCCGACCCTGGCAGTCGTCACTATTGGATTCAGGTCATCCCCAAACACCCCTAAAACATCTGCGATTATTTGTTTGGTCTCCCAAAGCATTTTATTCTCGACTGTCCGATTACGATCGGAGGGACAATATAGTCTTACCCTAACCCACCTACTATATATAGCCGATGCATTTCTAGACCAAACCCTATTTTCTAGGGATCCTCCCCTATCCACTCGTTGTCGCCGCCACTCCATCGAATCCACATTGGGATCCACCCAGTATCCACCTCGTCTTCAGCCACCCACCAACCAGAGTAGCGCGCGACCTTCCCTGCCCGCATCCCACCGAGATCCATCTCCACCAACCGGACTCCACCCGAGCCTTCCCGTCGATCCACCCATCCACCTCGAGCACCCGTAGGTGCCTCTACCCGCGCGCCATCGGAGCCCGAGCCACCACCGCGTCGTCCTTCGTCCTTGCAGCCATCTTCGCCTATGACCATAGAAGCTCCTCCCGAGCGGGAATGCTCGTGCCCGAGGCCCCAGCTGGCCCAAGCTCCTCCGCCTAAAACACCGGGGCAGCAGGACCGCCCCTTCCTCACCTCGCATCGCGCCATCGTCCGTGAACACGAGGGACATCGCCGCCACCCCGATTTGTTGTTGCACCGTCACCGTCGTCGGGGAACGCCGGATCCATCCATCCCTATCATCTGCTAGCCCCGCCTCTGCTTTGAGTCTCCCCATGCCGCTCAAAACCTCCGTGCCAAGTTCCCACTGCCGCCGCGAGCCACCTCTTCTGCATCTTCACTCTTCAGCGAGGACGAGGCCAGCGCCAAGTCCCTCTGTGACACTCCAAAATTTTAATTTGGTTTTTATCAAAAACTTTGTGGTTTTTGAAAAGAGGCCATTTAATTTTTTTTCCAGAAAAACCTTCCTCTTAAAAACTTCCTTTGCTTTGGCAAGGATTTTATTTTTTTCAAACTTTGGTGTTTGATCTTTTGAAACTTCTTCTCTGTTGGTTCCCTCTCAAATTTATTTTGGGAGTTTAATCTTTTTCTTTTAAAAAGAAACTCTATGAAAAACTTGGGATTTTCATATCTTGAAAACCACCCATGACTTTGCATTTTGCCCATGTGGTAAAACCCCTCCAAAACCTCCCCTACTCCTTGTGATCAACCTAAGTTCTCTGTCCCAACTAATCCAAGCTAGTTTTGGATTTTATTATAATTATTTTTCCTCTCAAATCATTTCTGAAAATTATTTGGAGACTGAGTGATTTTCAAAGCAAGTACCCTATTGCATTTGAGTTTTGACCTCAAACCAACTCTCCTGGATAGTCCTTTGTACCCACAACCCAGAACCATCTTGATCCACTCCTCCTCTTTTCAAATTTTTCAAAATTCAGTCTCTGCAAGTTTGGACCAGATTGGCCAAATTTGATGAAATTCATATCTACACTGCTCCAAAAATTCCACCAAAATTCAGGCAGCCTACTGGAGCAATGAGTAGCCACTCCACCAAAAATCAGCTCAAGGAAAAATCACCAAAGGCCAAATTCATTCTGTCGAACACCTTGCATGCACTGTTGCTGTTCAAAATTCAGAAAATTCAGACTTCAGTGTCATTTTGCGTTCGTCAGCTTCACTCACGCGTTCACAGTGCACTTGGCACGTTCCTCGCCGCCTCTTCCTACTGTCTGGAGCACCACACGCGCACTTGGCCTCTTCCTGGCGTCGGTGGCACGATGGCCCGCCCTCGCCGGCGTCTTCTGCGGCGTCGGGACCTCCCGTGGCGGCCGACAGGGGACAAGAACGGCGGCTGAACACCGTTCCGCACCGCCCATCGCCCCTCTGCTCTCCGCGTGGCCTCATGCGTGCCAGCGCACGCCCGTGGCACCGCCACCGTGGCCCGGCAAGCACGGAACGTGCTCCCTGCCACCGACGGGCCGCGCCACCCCCGTTCCGTCGAGCTCGCCCCTAGTACCAAATCCCAGCCTGTTTAGCACCTAAATGGAACCGGTGGACCTCAACGGCGATGCCCAAGCCCCTAATCCCACTGCACATCCACAGCACCGTCGTAATCACTCGCCGGAGATCCCCGTTCACGGCAACCGCCTCGGGCCGCCTATAAAAAGGGCCCCCGAGCTCACCCTCGTGCACGCATCATCACCACTCCTCACCAACGCCACGCCAGGACACTAGGAGGACCTCGAGGAGGTCTCCTCCCCCAACTCCGGCCGCCCCGATCCGCCTCGGCCTCCACCACGATTCGCTCCGGTGAGGCCATCTCCGGCGCCCAAACCCCGTCCGTTACCCTCTCTAGCTACCAGGAGCCTAACCCCCTCTTCAATTTGATCTTCACATCTCTCTCCGACGAGTCCCTCGACCACCTGAGCCGCCGTCCGCCGGAGCAAAGCTCGCCGTCGACGTGGTACTCGCCGGCGACCACCACCACCACCAATCGATGCCGAATGGCACCCTGAGCATGGAGGTACCCTCCGATCCCCCTGCCTCGCTGTTGATCGCCGCCGGCGACCACCGCGGCTCTCGGGCGCCGACGAGCTTTGTCCCCCCCTTTTTGAAAGTTCAAACCTGACGAGTGGGACCCCACCGTCAGCCTCTCTGCCCTCTCTATTGAATCGTTTTCTGAAAGCGCCTTCGGGCAAAATGCATTTTCCCTTTGGGCTGGCGTAGTTTCTGCCGAAGCGTTTTCTGTTTTTATAAGCTACCCCCTGGAAATCTTCTGTTTCATTACAGATGAGTCCCTGGACAAAAACCCTTATAACTTTTAAACAGAAAAGTATTTTTGATTGATTCTTTTTCTGTTCTCTTTAAATTTTTGTCTAGTTTTTTATCAGATTTATTTGAAAAAAATTTGGAATATTTTTGTGCACTCCTTGGTATTTACGATAGCGCATATATTTTCTTTATACCGTAGATACCGAAGGAGGTGACGGAGCCGCGAACTTCACCGAGCTAGGCTCCGACTACTCTGAACCAGGCAAGCATGTTTGAACTTTTGATATGATGAGTGTCTTGGCATGTTTTGCATTTAGTTAGTTTCATGGCATGTTGAGGAACATATCGATGAACGTATTTTATGCAATATTGAGGTAAGTGAGCTCGATGATCCATAAGTGGATGAATATGAGTATGAATGGCCATGTGTTGGCATGAGGATGGGTAAGATGGCAGTGTCGTAGCATGCCAGTCTTATGCCAGACTATGTAACTTCAGTGTCAAACCGTATCGGTCCAGTTCCTCTCATTTCCTTCCCTGTACTACCACATGTTTTCCGCAAGGAATATGGTTTAGTAAGTGCAAACCGCTTTTCTGGTACACACCAAAAGGAGAGGCCGTGATGATGGTTCCATGGCCCTGGATTAAAGCCAGTCATCCGGTCAGGGGGCATGGGTGTTTCCGGTTGGGACCGAGAGGGGGGCACCCCTTAGAGCGCGCGTATATAAATTTGATCCCATGCTATTCGAGATTGTGATCTCCCCGTCTCAAAAGTTTTTCTTGGACGATGTCTAGGGTGATTCCTAGCATCGAGAGGTAGGATGGGTGTGTACTGGTTAGCTGTGTTTTCTTCCGAAATACCGTAAACGGAACTAGTCCTTCGTGACTACGGAAATCCGTTGGCTGTGGGAAAAATTTTGTACAAACTCTGCAGAGTCATATATTCCTCCAAATCATCTATTCCCTGTCCTAGATCGATATTATCTTATCCTAATGAAATGTCAGTTTTGATGACAGAGACTCCGGTGATTCGCATGAGTGCTAATTCCGGTTAAATGATTATTCCTGTGGATGGACTAACCCATTTATTCTCATGAATTAAATGTTTATTATGAGTATTATTTACTTGTGAATAAAAGCCCTTTCTGCGATGTTGCTCAGACGTCCGACTGTGGCATTGTTGTATTTTACTTTCTTTTCAAGCCCTTTCTGTGATGTCGCCCCGACGTCCGACTGTGGCATTTCTTTTAAAGCCCTTTCTGTGATGTTGCCCCGACGTCCGACTGTGGCATTTCTTTTAAAGCCCTTTCTGTG
>NC_041382.1:225258011-225267987 GCF_002162155.2 Triticum dicoccoides
CCCTTTCTGTGATGTCGCCCCGACGTCCGACTGTGGCATTTCTTTTAAAGCCCTTTCTGTGATGTCGCCCCGACGTCCGACTGTGGCATTTCTTTTAAAGCCCTTTCTGTGATGTCGCCCCGACGTCCGACTGTGGCATTTCTTTTAAAGCCCTTTCTGTGATGTCGCCCCGACGTCCGACTGTGGCATTTCTTTTAAAGCCCTTTCTGTGATGTCGCCTCGACGTCCGACTGTGGTATTTCTTTTAAAGCCCTTTATGTGGTGTCGCTAAGATGCCCGACAGTGGCATCAATTCCTTATATTTATTTGTTCACCTTTCGAGGCGTCGCTTCAGACACCCGATCGGTAGTTATTTATGTTTTGTTGGGATTTCAGGTGGACTACCGCCGTTTCCCTTTTACTTACCTTGTTATGCTAATTTTTTGAATGTACATTGGTGAATTACTCATGACGCATCCATGCATGCATTTATTATATCTTACGTCCGAACTGTCTTGCGAGTACTTTCAAAGTACTCACTGGCTTGTTGATTTGGCCAGATGCTGACGAAGGCGATCTCATGGATGAAGAGTTTGATAGCGAGTCCGACACTTAGAGGAGTCCCAGTCAGTCTCGTGCGACCCTGGATTTGGTCACTGTTTCATATCCGCTTCCGCTACCAAATAAATTCATCGAGCCTCACCTCGACGCTCGATGAGATGTCAGACTTAGAGTCTTGTGTTTCTCTCCCCGCTGTGTTTCTCCACCACCGCCCTATCTTCGAGTCAGTAGTATGCCTCCACACCACTGTGTCATGTCCGCCATTATGTATAATTATTGGCGTGCTTGTAATAATTTGGTTGAGCAACTGTAGTTCGACCCTGTAATATATTTTATGCTACTGGCTTATTGTATCAAGAATCTGTCTACCAGTGAGGAGGATTTCTCTCATACTGGACTCAAAAGATTGGTTTCTCAATAAATATTTTTATTGGAAAACCGGTCGTGACAAGCTTGGTATCAGAGCCAGGCTGACTGTAGGAAGCCACTAGGTGCGATCGCTAATTGGTTATTAGCATGATAGAGCTAATTTATATTTTTGCAATTGTAGTCATTTTCTGTCAGTCAGCATAAATCTATGATCTGACCATGCAGAATTTTTGCCTACTTTTGTAGATGGCCGACAACAGCTGCGAGTCTCAGACCTTCGCCAACGTGCCCGATGGGTTCGTCAAGCTTCTTTCCTTCATCGTTCAGGTCGCGATGGGGCCATCTGTGCGCCCAGTCTTCACACTATGCCAGCACCGAGTCAACGACAGTCTGACCATGCACCAGGCCGCGGTGTAATTCAAGGGAGGGCGTGGTGAGTTACGCCGCTTCCAGTTTGTGGGAAGAGCCATGCCTACGGAGAGGCATGCTATGCAGATGGCAGCCCGCGAGGCGATAGCTCGTCTCAGGGATGTCCTCCCCGTGATGAAGACTCGTCGTTACCGTTATCTTCCGTGCCATGTGCCTTACACCTGTCACTACGCATACTCCTGCCCCAGAGGAGAACGAGACGAGGCTTTTGAGATGCTCATTGAGTATCTCCTGGCCCTGGAGGCAGCCTTCGACAACCTGGTGGACGACTTCATAGCTACCCGCATGGACTCAGTTCATGGCTGTGCTGCCAACAGGAGGGAGCTCCTACCCATCGCATTGCCACTGACTTTGGTCTCGTCCTCAGCATCTTTTACGCCTACTCGTCGCCTGCCTTCTACCAAAGAATTCAACCAAGTCATTGCACCCACTTCAGTGCGCACTGCACCACCCTTCGCGCCCACTCCTGTACGTGTAGCTCCGCCCCTGGCAACCGCTCCGTCCACTCTGCGCAACACTACACGTATGGAGCCCATTAGCGAGGAGGAAGTCGAGTCCCCAACCTCGCTACGCCTCGCCCTCGGCAGGGCAAAGGAGGTCGTCAACATCTCTGCCTGAGTACGCTTAGCTGCCATGTAATGTACCGCTTTGTAAGATATGTACATAGGTTGTGAGAAGTAGCCGGTTTGCGCATCATGTAGGATCTGGAGAAGTGCACTAGCCTAAATAACATGTCAGGATCATGTATGCATATCCTGAGTGATGTATTGTATAATTACCGCCCTCGTGTAAGATATGTAATGAGCAGTCCTTCTCCGTGCGCAAGTCGATTTGTTTTTCTTAAGTAAGCTGGGTTATTTAGTTTTATTTGCCAGCTTTATGCATTTTTTTTGGAATTGTTTTTGCGACTCTTTCTGCTTTCCTTATGAGTTTTACAAAAAAAAAATTCCCCAGAGTGAAAAATGTCTCGTCCTTGGACTCGCTCCATGCCAACTCCACCAGAGGAAAATTATGATGCACAACCCAGCAACGAGTTCACTCAGGGACAGTCAAGCCAACAGGGCAGTGAATCGGCACTTTCACAAATGTGCCGCCTTTATGAGCAGAGTCAGCAACAACATCGGGAAAATGATGAACCAAGTCATCAACATGGGAAATCACCATGGACAGTATCAGCAGCATTCCAAGTTATCTGAGCTACAGAAGACACGTCCTCAAACATTTTCTCACACTGACAAACCTCTTGAAGCCGAGGACTGGCTTCGAGATATGGAGAGAAAATTAATTATTGCAAAATGTTCAGACCCCGAGAAGGTATTGTATGCTCCGCACTATCTCACAGGAGCAGCCGCATCGTGGTGGGAGAATTTTCTGCACATGCATCCCCACGAAAATGACATAACCTGGGATGATTTCAAGGAAGGTTTCCGTGGTGCACACATTCCTAAGAGTATTATGAAAATCAAGAAGAGAGAGTTCGATGACCTCAAACAAAGGAACATGACAGTGTCAGATTACAACAGTCAATTTACTCTATTGTCCCGCTACGCCAATGAAGAGCGTATGACTGAAATCAAGAATTTGGAGAAATTCCTTGATGGTTTGGCGCCCGCGCTTAAATGCCAACTGGTCGTGCACACCTTTTCTGATTTTAAAACACTGGTGGACAAAGCCATTACTCTGGAAAATGAGAGACGCAGTCTGGAAGATATCCGCAAGCGAAAAAGGGACCAGACCAATCATGCCCGCAATCACCGAAGCAAGACAGATTTTCAAAAGGGTGGGACACACAAATCCTCATCCAATGTCTCACGCCCAATCAAGAATTTTCATGCAAGGGACAAGGAATTCACCTATCGCCCCGGCGTTACTTGTTACGCTTGTGGAGAAGAAGGGCACTATGCCAAACAGTGCCCCAAGCCAAGGAATTCAACCCCAAAGCCGAACAACGGCGGCAACAATTCCGCGCCCAAGCGAAACAATTTCAATCCCAACAATAACCACAGGAAGGGTCATCTGAATCATGTAACCAAAGAGGAGGCACAAAATGCTCCGGATATTGTACTCGGTACGTTTCCTGTCAACACAATACCTGCAATGGTTTTGTTTGATTCTGGAGCTTCTCACTCTTTCATTTCGAAAAGTTTTGCTTTGCAAAATAATTTTTTGATGCTTCCTTTGGAGAAATCCATGATCATCAAGTCCCCTGGGATTCAGCAAGTTACTCAGAATTACTGTCAGAATGTGGTCATTGAGTTCGAAGGATTGGAGTTTCACGCAAATCTTATTGTGTTGGAAAATAAAGGACTGGATGTCATCCTAGGGATGGATTGGCTAACCACCAATAAGGGTTTTATCGACTGTTTCAACAGGACCGTAATTGTCAAACACCACCAAGGGAAGACAATAAGAGTATCAGCCAAGGAAGGAAAAATACCCCGGCAACCGAGATTAAATAAGGTGGACGTTTCTGAGCTAAACAAGGTTCCAGTAGTGTGTGAATTTCCAGATGTATTCCCTGAAGAACTACCAGGCATGCCACCAGACCGGGAAATAGAATTCCGCATTGAGCTAGCACCAGGAACCACCCCCATATACAAGAAACCATACAGAATGGCACCATCCGAGTTGATCGAGTTGAAGAAGCAAATAAAGGAATTACTGGAAAAAGGATACATTCGAGCCAGCTCCTCACCTTGGGGATCACCAATTTTATTCGCCAAAAAGAAGGATGGAACGCTGAGATTGTGTATTGACTATCGAGCACTTAACATGGTCACAGTCAAAAACAAATACCCGATGCCAAGGATAAACGATTTGTTTGATCAACTCGCTCAGGCCAAGGTATTCTCAAAAATTGACTTAAGGTCAGGATACCATCAATTGAAGGTACGAACGGAAGATATCCCCAAAACAGCCTTCACCTCCAGATATGGACTGTACGAGTTCACAGTGATGCCATTTGGATTAACTAACGCCCCAGCATATTTTGTTCACCTCATGAACAAAGTATTTATGAAGTTTATGGACAAGTTCGTTGTGGTATTCATCGATGATTTTCTGGTATACTCCAAGACACCAGAAGAGCACGCAAAACATCTCAGGATTGTGCTAGGAGAGCTAAGAAAACACCAATTGTATGCCAAGTTCAGCAAGTGCGAATTTTGGCTAAGACAAGTAGGCTTTCTAGGCCACATACTGACCCAAGACGGTATCGCAGTGGACCCAGAGAAAGTCAAGGCCGTACTTGGCTGGAAGTCACCAGCCAGCGTAACGGACATACGGAGTTTCTTGGGAATGGCAGGATATTACCGCAGATTTATTGAAGGATTTTCCACTATAGCCAAGCCTATGACACAGTTGCTCAAGAAAGATAAGAAGTTTGAATGGACAGAAGCCTGCGAGAAAAGTTTCCAAGAGCTAAAACGGAAGTTAACAACAGCACCGGTATTAATTGTACCCGACATACACAAGAATTTTGAAGTATATTGTGACGCGTCCAGAAAGGGTCTCGGATGCGTGTTGATGCAGGAAGGCAAGGTTGTCGCCTACGCTTCAAGGCAACTTCGCAAGCATGAGGAAAATTATCCCACTCATGACTTAGAAATGGCAGCAGTTATTCATGCACTCAAGGAATGGAGGCATTTCTTACTTGGGAATCGATGTGAAATATATACGGATCACAAAAGTCTCAAATATATTTTCACACAGCCAGAACTAAACTTACGGCAACGACGTTGGTTGGAGTTGGTAAAGGATTATGATGTTGGTATCCATTACCATCCAGGGAAAGCAAATGTAGTGGCCGATGCCCTTAGTCGGAACCCCAGCTCCGATGAAAACTACCTACACAGCTTGAGGCCCGAATTCCAACAAGAATTTGCCAAGCTCAACTTGATAATGGTAGCAGAAGGCACCATAACAAATTTGGAAATACAACCCAACCTTGTGGAGAAAATTAAAGAAGCTCAGCCCGGTCACACCAGCATCGAAGGCATCAAAAGAAAGTTGAGTATGGGCAAGGCCTCGGAATTCGTCATAGATAATGAAGGAATATTATGGTACGGAGAAAGGCTCTGCGTGCCAAACATAGAAGACCTTAAACAGAAAATTTTAGCTGAAGCACACACCACTCCGTATTCAATCCACCCTGGAGGAACCAAAATGTATAAAGATATTCAGGAAAGATTTTGGTGGCACGGTATGAAGAGGGACATAGCCACCTTCATTGCATGTTGCGACTCATGTCAACGCATAAAAGCTGAGCATTAGAGACCAGCCGGACTACTACAACCGAACAAAATACCTGAGTGGAAATGGGATGAAATAGGGATGGATTTTATTGTCGGACTACCTCGGTCACGACACGGGAATGATGCCATATGGGTCATCACCGATAGATTGACCAAAGTGGCACACTTTATTCCAGTAAAGACGACCTACAACACTCAGAGGCTTGCCAGGATTTATCTTTCCCGCATAGTTTGTCTGCATGGAGTCCCGAAGACTATAATATCCGACAGAGGCACTCAGTTCATCTCGAGATTTTGGGAGCATTTACAACAGGCCCTGGGAACCCAACTAGCCTTCAGTACCGCATACCACCCACAGACTGATGGACAGACAGAACGCGTAAACCAGGTTTTAGAAGACATGCTGAGAGCATGTGTCCTCACATATGGAACCAGTTGGGAAGAAAGCCTGCCATACGCCGAGTTCGCATACAACAATAGCTACCAGGCCAGCCTACAAATGGCACCATTTGAGGCTTTATACGGACGAAGATGTCGTACCCCGTTAAATTGGTCAGAGACCGGAGACAGCCGCATCTTCGGACCAGACATGCTCAGAGAAGCCGAGGAAAAGGTCAAGCTAATCAGAGACCGACTTAAGACCGCTCAAAGTCGACAGAAGAGTTATTATGATCAGAAACATCGTAGGGTCAGCTTCGAACCCGGTGAGTTCGTATACTTGAGAGTATCCCCTATGAGAGGACTGCAACGGTTTAAGATTAAAGGAAAGTTAGCACCAAGATTCATTGGACCATTCTGCATAGTGGCACGAAGAGGCACTGAAGCCTACCAGCTAGACTTACCCGAAGACTTGTCCGACATTCACGACGTGTTCCACGTCTCTCAATTAAGGAAGTGCGTAAGCAACCCAGAGAAACAAGTATCCCATGAAAACATTGACGTGCAGCCAGACCTCACTTATCGGGAACGTCCCGTAAGAATATTAGAGGAGTCTGAAAGGAGGACCCGACAGAAGACCATCAAGTTTTTCAAAGTCCAGTGGAGCAATCACACCGACAGTGAAGCAACTTGGGAAAGCGAGGATTTTCTTTGGACAGAGCACCCACACTTATTTAAGGATCAGCTGAAATCTCGGGGACGAGATTTTTCCTAAGGGGGTAGGTGTTGTGACACTCCCAAATTTTAATTTGGTTTTTATCAAAAACTTTGAGGTTTTTGAAAAGAGGCCATTTAATTTTTTTTCAGAAAAACCTTCCTCTTAAAAACTTCCTTTGCTTTGGCAAGGATTTTATTTTTTTCAAACTTTGGTGTTTGATCTTTTGAAACTTCTTCTCTGTTGGTTCCCTCTCAAATTTATTTTGGGAGTTTAATCTTTTTCTTTTAAAAAGAAACTCTATGAAAAACTTGGGATTTTCATATCTTGAAAACCACCCATGACTTTGCATTTTGCCCATGTGGTAAAACCCCTCCAAAACCTCCCCTACTCCTTGTGATCAACCTAAGTTCTATGTCCCAACTAATCCAAGCAAGTTTTGGATTTTATTCTAATTATTTTTCCTCTCAAATCATTTCTGAAAATTATTTGGAGCCTGAGTGATTTTCAAAGCAAGTACCCTATTGCATTTGAGTTTTGACCTCAAACCAACTCTCCTGGATAGTCCTTTGTACCCACAACCCAGAACCATCTTGATCCACTCCTCCTCTTTTCAAATTTTTCAAAATTCAGTCTCTGCAAGTTTGGACCAGATTGGCCAAATTTGATGAAATTCATATCTACACTGCTCCAAAAATTCCACCAAAATTCAGGCAGCCTACTGGAGCAATGAGTAGCCACTCCACCAAAAATCAGCTCAAGGAAAAATCACCAGAGGCCAAATTCATTCTGTCGAACACCTTGCATGCACTGTTGCTATTCAAAATTTAGAAAATTCAGACTTCAGTGTCATTTTGCGTTCGTCAGCTTCACTCACGCATTCACAGTGCACTTGGCACGTTCCTCGCCGCCTCTTCCTACTGTCTGGAGCACCACACGCGCACTTGTCCTCTTCCTGGCGTCGGTGGCACGATGGCCCGCCCTCGCCGGCGTCTTCTGCAGCGTCGGGACCTCCCGTGGCGGCCGACAGGGGATAAGAACGGCGGCTCAATGCCGTTCCGCGCCGCCCATCGCCCCTCTGCTCTCCGCATGGCCTCATGCGTGCCAGCGCACGCCCGTGGCACCGCCACCGTGGCCCGGCAAGCACGGAACGTGCTCCCTGCCGCCGACGGGCCGCGCCACCCCCGTTCCATCGAGCTCGCCCCTAGTACCAAATCCCAGCCCGTTTAGCACCTAAATGGAACCGGTGGACCTCAACGGCGATGCCCAAGCCCCTAATCCCACTGCACATCCACAGCACCGCCGTAATCACTCGCCGGAGATCCCCGTTCACGGCAACCGCCTCGGGCCGCCTATAAAAAGGGCCCCCGAGCTCACCCTCGTGCACGCATCATCACCACTCCTCACCAACGCCACGCCAGGCCACTAGGAGGACCTCGAGGAGGTCTCCTCCCCCAACTCCGGCCGCCCCGATCCGCCTCGGCCTCCACCACGATTCGCTCCGGTGAGGCCATCTCCGGTGCCCAAACCCCGTCTGTTACCCTCTCTAGCTACCAGGAGCCTAACCCCCTCTTCAATTTGATCTTCACAGCTCTCTCCGACGAGTCCCTCGACCACCCGAGCCGCCGTCCGCCGGAGCAAAGCTCGCCGTCGACGTGGTACTCGCCGGCGACCACCACCGCCACCAATCGACGCGGAATGGCGCCCTGAGCACGGAGGTACCCTCCGACCCCCCTGCCTCGCCATGGATCGCCGCCGGCGACCACCGCGGCTCTCGGGCGCCGACGAGCTTCGTCCCCCCCTTTTTGAAAGTTCAAACCTGACGAGTGGGACCCCACCGTCAGCCTCTCTGCCCTCTCTATTGAATCGTTTTCTGAAAGCGCCTTCGGGCAAAATGCGTTTTCCCTTTGGGCTGGCATAGTTTCTGCCGAAGCGTTTTCTGTTTTTATAAGCTACCCCCTGGAAATCTTCTGTTTCATTACAGATGAGTCCCTGGACAAAAACCCTTATAACTTTTAAACAGAAAAGTATTTTTGATTGATTCTTTTTCTGTTCTCTTTAAATTTTTGTCTAGTTTTTTATCAGATTTATTTGAAAAATATTTGGAATATTTTTGTGCACTCCTTGGTATTTACGATAGCGCATATATTTTCTTTATACCGTAGATACCGAAGGAGGTGACGGAGCTGCGAACTTCACCGAGCTAGGCTCCGACTACTCTGAACCAGGCAAGCATGTTTGAACTTTTGATATGATGAGTGTCTTGGCATGTTTTGCATTTAGTTAGTTTCATGGCATGTTGAGGAACATATCGATGAACGTTATTTTATGCAATATTGAGGTAAGTGAGTTCGATGATCCATAAGTGGATGAATATGAGTATGAATGGCCATGTGTTGGCATGAGGATGGGTAAGATGGCAGTGTCGTAGCATGCCAGTCTTATGCCAGACTATGTGACTTCAGTGTCAAACCGTATCGGTCCAGTTCCTCTCATTTCCTTCCCTGTACTACCACATGTTTTCCGCAAGGAATATGGTTTAGTAAGTTGCAAACTGCTTTTCTGGTACACACCAAAAGGAGAGGCCGTGATGATGGTTCCATGGCCCTGGATTAAAGCCAGTCATCCGGTCAGGGGGCATGGGTGTTTCCGGTTGGGACCGAGAGGGGGGCACCCCTTAGAGCGCGCGTATATAAATTTGATCCCATGCTATTCGAGATTGTGATCTCCCCGTCTCAAAAGTTTTTCTTGGACGATGTCTAGGGTGATTCCTAGCATCGAGAGGTAGGATGGGTGTGTACTGGTTAGCTATGTTCTCTTCCGAAATACCGTAAACGGAACTAGTCCTTCGTGACTATGGAAATCCGTTGGCTGTGGGAAAATTTTTGTACAAACTCTGCAGAGTCATATATTCCTCCAAATCATCTATTCCCTGTCCTAGATCGATATTATCTTATCCTAATGAAATGTCAGTTTTGATGACAGAGACTCCGGTGATTCGCATGAGTGCTAATTCCGGTTAAATGATTATTCCTGTGGATGGACTAACCCATTTATTCTCATGAATTAAATGTTTATTATGAGTATTATTTACTTGTGAATAAAAGCCCTTTATGCGATGTCGCTCAGACGTCCGACTGTGGCATTGTTGTATTTTACTTTCTTTTCAAGCCCTTTATGTGATGTCGCCCCGACGTCCGACTGTGGCATTTCTTTTAAAGCCCTTTCTGTGATGTCGCCCCGACGTCCGACTGTGGCATTTCTTTTAAAGCCCTTTCTGTGATGTCGCCCC
>NC_041382.1:225268451-225276287 GCF_002162155.2 Triticum dicoccoides
AAGCCCTTTATGTGATGTCGCCCCGACGTCCGACTGTGGCATTTCTTTTAAAGCCCTTTCTGTGATGTCACCCCAACATCCGACTGTGGCATTTCTTTTAAAGCCCTTTCTGTGATGTCGCCCCGACGTCCGACTGTGGTATTTCTTTTAAAGCCCTTTATGTGGTGTCGCTAAGACGCCCGACTGTGGCATCAATTCCTTATATTTATTTGTTCACCTTTCGAGGCGTCGCTTCAGACACCCGATCGGTAGTTATTTATGTTTTGTTGGGATTTCAGGCGGACTACCGCCGTTTCCCTTTTAGTTACCTTGTTATGCTAATTTTTTGAATGTACATTGGTGAATTACTCATGACGCATCCATGCATGCATTTATTATATCTTACGTCCGAACTGTCTTGCGAGTACTTTCAAAGTACTCACTGGCTTGTTGATTTGGCCAGATGCTGACGAAGGCGATCTCATGGATGAAGAGTTTGATAGCGAGTCCGACACTTAGAGGAGTCCCAGTCAGTCTCGTGCGACCCTGGATTTGGTCACTGTTTCATATCCGCTTCCGCTACCAAATAAATTCATCGAGCCTCACCTCGACGCTCGATGAGATGTCAGACTTAGAGTCTTGTATTTCTCTCCCCGTTGTGTTTCTCCACCACCGCCCTATCCTTGAGTCAGTAGTATGCCTCCACACCACTGTGTCATGTCCGCCATTATGTATAATTATTGGCGTGCTTGTAATAATTTGGTTGAGCAACCGTAGTTCAACCCTGTAATATATTTTATGCTACTGGCTTATTGTATCAAGAATCTGTCTACCAGTGAGGAGGATTTCTCTCATACTGGACTCAAAAGATTGGTTTCTCAATAAATATTTTTATTGGAAAACCGGTCGTGACACCCTCTCGGTCCCCTGCCTCATTGACCTGATCCAGTTCACCGCCGCCTCGCTCGCGCCCGGATCCGGGACCCGCACGTCAAGCCCGCCGCCCGCTGTCGTCTTCCCGGCGAACCACGCCAGCCCGGCGCTTCCCGTGCCTGTCGGCGCCCGCCTGCGACCTCCTCTGCTTCAAGCCCCGTCCCACGAAGACCGCACGCTTCTCTCGAGCATTGACCGTGCCCCGAGCGGCCTCCCAGGCCCAGCCCCAAGTCAGCCTGCCTACTTGCCTCACCACCAAACTGGGCCTTAGCCCATGGGTGAGCAACCCCTCCAGCTCCTCTGCTCTGTTGTGGCCCATCCAGTTTGGGCCTGTGTAGTTTTTTCCCTTGCTGCGAATTTATCAATTTGTCCAGGATTTACAGAATTGCAAAAAAACCCTCATTGTTCATGCATTTAATAACTCACAAACTATGCATCATATGTAAAAACATTATATATGTAAAATGCTTAGAATTTTGTCTAGTTTCATAATATGCCACTCTCATCCATGTTAAAAATGTTTAAAGTGATGTTTGATTTATTTTGCATAAATGCCATGCTAAATTGGTTTATTCCATAAATAAATAACCGTAGCTCCGAATTTAATAAACTTTATATGTACATGGGGTAGAAAGGCATAGATTAACATGGTGCACTTTATTTGCATGTTTAATAAACAATAAAATATGATTTAGGTAGAATAGTACCAAACCCGAAATATGCATATGGGGATTTTTCCGGAATTGTTGTTTGTTGTTTCCGACCTCATTTAAACTTGCCTAGATAGGTAGTTTAATTATGCTTCACCTCTTGCCATGTTAACCAACATTTAACATTGTTGAGTACCTAAACAAGAGCGAACTAAATAACTTGAATGTGGTGTTTCGTCAATATGCAACTCGTTGCATATTGAGCTCCAGTTAATTTGTAGTGTTGTTTGTTGCACTTTGCCATGCCATGACTCATTAAACTGGACATGCATCATACTTGATTATGCATCATGCAATGTTTATGTGATGGTTGTTTACCATGATGTTTGCTTCTTTTCGGTTGCGCTTCTCCTTGATAGTTCTGGTTATGTTGCGATTGTGAGGATTCGTTCAACTACGTTGGTTCGTCTTCTTCATGGACTCGATCTTCTTCCTAGCGGGATTTCAGGCAAGATGATTGTCACCTTGGATCTCACTACTATCTTTTCTATGCTACTTCTCTCGATGCTAAATCTATGTCGTGCTACCTACCAATTGTTTATCAAGCCTCCCAAATTGCCATAATAGCCTTTAACCTTTTTCACCCTTCCTAGCAAACCGTTGTTTGGCTATGTTACCGCTTTGCTCAGCCCCTCTTATAGCGTTGCTAGTTCCAGGTTGTTCCATGTTGGGACATGGATATCATGGATTTCATGGGATATCTCGATATCCCTTATTTAATTAATGCATCTATATACTTGGTAAAGGGTGGAAGGCTCTGCCTTTTGCCTGGTGTTTTGTTGCACTCTTGCCGCCCTAGTTTCCGTCAAACCGGTGTTATGTTCCTTGATTTTTCGTGCCTAACACGGTGAGGGGTATGGGGCCCTCTTGACAGTTCGCTTTGAATAAAACTCTTCCAGCAAGGCCCAACATTGGTTTTACCATCTTCCTAATAACAACTAAAACTTGCATAGGGACCGGCTAGCACCCGAGGACTCTTAATCAACCCCCGGGCCAATGCTCCCCATGAGTGTTGGTCCAAACTAGGCGATGTACGACGCCCCCTGGGTAACCAGGGTCTTAGCCAACCCAATGTCTTGCCCATCCAGTGTACCCTGAGAACGAGATACATGCGACTCCTAATAGTCTAGGTCGGTGCATCGGGAGGTCTTGCTAAATTTTTTTTACCATTGTCAAAATGTCTTGTGCATCGGGATTCTGAGTCTGACAGGAGGGTCCCGCGATGGAGGATTGTCTCCGCGGATCGTGAGCTTGTCATGGGCTAAGTTGGGACACCCCTGCAGGGTTTAAACTTTTGAGAGCCGTGCCCGCGGTTATGTGGCAGATGGGAATTTGGTAATATCCGGTTGTAGTGGACTTGAACTAAACTCAACTAAAATACACCAACCGCGTGCGTAACCACGACTGTCTCTTTTCGGGTTCATTCGAGAAGAGAACATGTTATGTTTGAACGTAAGTAGTTCAGGATCACTAATTGATCATTACTAGTTCGCGACCGTTGCGTAGTTTCTCATCTTACTCTTGTACTCGTAAGTTAGCTACCATACATTGCTTAGCCGCTTGCTGCAACCTCTCCACTTATCCTTTCCATACCCATTAAGCTTTGCTAGTCTTGATACCCATGGTAATGGGATTGCTTAGTCCTCGTGGCTCACAGTTTACTACAACAACAGTTGCAGGTACAGGTAAAGTGATGATCTGACGAGAGCGCGATGCTTGCTTGTTTTGGAGTTCTTCTTCTGCTTCTTCTTTGTTCAAGGGATAGGTTCCGGGTCGGGGAGCCTGGGATTAGCAGGGTGGATGTCGTTCTTCTTTTTCATTTGATTTCATCCGTAGTCGGATTCTTCTCTTCTGTATGATGGCTGCTATGTATTAATGAACTATTGTTTGAATGTTGTATCTTGTGGCGAGTGTAAGCCTTTATCTTGTATTTTCATCTATTCAGTACATGGTATGTTGTAATGATATCCACCTTGCTATGTGCTCGAAATGCGGTTGTGCCCCAATCATGAATTCACCATGTGATTGGGATAGAATCGCATCTTGGGCGCTACATCCCTAGAAGCATTGGTTAGTCCATTATAGAAGATATCAAGTATTTCATTTTTCTTAAGAGGATGGTCAGGCAAAGCATTAAGTAATTGGCAAAGTCTCCTCCAAACTTGTTCTTTAATTTGAACAAAGTTAAATATTTCCTGTAAGGCAACTTGTTTCTTATGAGGAGGAATTTTTTTTCCTGAGAAATAATAAATCATATCCTAGGACTACGCACACAACCAGGAGAAAGAGTATTGTACCAAGCTTTAGCATCACCCTTTAATGAGAAAGGAAATAATTTGAGAATAAAGTAATAGCGAGTTTTCTCATCATGAGTAAAAAGGGTGGCTATGTCATTCAACTTAGTAAGATGTGCCACAACAGTTTCAGTTTCATAACCATGGAAAGGATCAGATTCAACCAAAGTAATTAACTCTGGGTCGACAGAGAATTCATAATCCTTATCATCAATAAAGATAGGTGAAGTAGCAAACTTAGGATCACATTTCATTCTAGAATTCAGAGATTTTTTTATACTTGCATAATAATTTCTCTAGATCATCTCTATCTCTGCAAGCAAGAATATTTCTAGTTGTTTCTTCACTCATAACGTAACCTTCCGGTACCTTAGGCAATTCATATCTAGGAAGGCTATTTCTAGTAGGTGTTTCAGGAGATTAAGTTTTAAGATCATCATCAGATTCAACAACATCATGTTGTATAACTCTAGCAATTTGTTTATCAAGAAATTCACCAAGTGGCACATCATCATTATCAAGCAAGGTACTAGCATCATCATAAGCATTATCCATAGCAGAAGTAGCATCATCAATAACTTGCGACATATCAGAATTATTAGCATGTGGTGGTGTTGCAAGTTTACTTATAACAGAAGGTGAATCTTAAGCAGAACTGGATGGCAGTTCCTTACCTCCCCTCGTCTTTGAGGGAAATATCTTAGTCTTAGCATCCTTCAGATTCTTCATAGTGATAATATGCTAATAATCCCAAGTGACTCAACAAATATAGCTATCCTCCCCGGAAATGGCGCCAGAAAAAGGTCTTGATAACCCACACGTATTGGGGATCACAACAGTTTTCAAGGGTAGAGTATTCAACCCAAATTTATAGATTCGACACAAGGAGAGCCAAAGAATATCTGAAGGTATTAGCAGCTGAGTTGTCAATTCAACCACACCTGGAGATTAATTATCTGCAGCAAAGTGATCAGTAGCAAAGTAGTATGATAGTTTTGATAATAGTAGCAGCAGCAACAGTAACGGTAATCGTGATAATAGCAGTAGTAACTTAGCAAGATCAATATAAGATAAATTCATAGGCACTGGATCGATGACTTGTTGGATGATATTCATCATGAGACTGTTATAACCTAGGGCGATATGGCACTAGCTCCACTTCATTGATATAATGTAGGCATGTATTCCGTAAATAGTCATATGTGCTTTATTAAAAGAACTTGCATGACATCTTTTGTCCTACCCTCCCGTGGCAGCGGGGTCCATATTGGAAACTAAGGGATATTAAGGCCTCCTTTTAATAGAGAACCGGAACAAAGCATTAACATGGAGTGAATACATGAACTCCTCAAACTACAGTAATCACCGAAAGAAGTCTTGATTATTGTCACTCTGGGGTTACCGGATCATAACACCTAGTAGGTGACTATAACTTGCAAGATCGTATCTAGAACATGGGTATAATGGTGATAACATAAATGGTTCAGATCTGAAATAATGGAACCTGGGCCCAAAGTGACAAGCATTAAGCATGGCAAAGTCATAGGTACATCAGTCTAAGAACATAGTGGATACTAGGGATCAAACCCTAACTAAACTAACTCGATTACATGATGAATCTCATCCAACTCCTCACCAACCAGCGAGCCTGCAAAGGAATTACTCACTCCCTGTGGGGAGCATCATGAAATTGGCAATGGAGAAGGGTTGGTGATGACGAAGAACGGAGATCACCCTCTCCGGAGCCCCAAACGGACACCAGATTTTCCCTCCCAAGGAAGAATAGGGCTTGGCAACGGCTCCGTCTTGTGGATCGCTATAATTCTTTTTCCCCGATTTTTTTCTCTGAAAATAGGATTTTATTGCGTTGTTTTCAGGGTCTGCAGGGCCACCAGGTGGGGACAACCCACCTAGGCGTGCCAAGAGAGGGGAGCGGGCCCTTGTGGGTTGTGCCCACCCAGGTGCCCCTCTCCGGTCGATCTTGGCTCCAGAAATTCTTATTTATTGTATAAAAATCTTCACAAAGTTTTGTTCCATTCCGAGAACTTTTATTTCTGCACAAAAATAACACCATGGTAGTTCTATTGAAAACAACGTTAGTCCAGGGTTAATTTCATTCAAATCATGCAAATTAGAGTCCAAAACAAGAGGAAAAGCGTTAGGAAAAGTAGATATGTTGGAGACGTATCATATATCCTGTTATTATTAGTGCTAACCTTTTAGAGCATGAAGAAAAGAGATTATTGAAGGAAGCACTGTGCTGCTATTGTACATACTCTTGATGATCTTAAGTGCATCAGTCCCACTCTATGTGAACACAAGATTAATATGGAACCCAATGCTAAGCCAATTGTTGATCACCAACGATGATTAAATCCTAAGATGAAGGACGTGGTAAGAACTGAAATATTAAAGCTTCTGGAAGCAGGTATAATCTATCCCATAGCTGATAGTAGATGGGTAAGTCATGTTCATTGTGTTACTAAGAAAGGAGGCATTATCGTTATTCCTGATGATAAAAATGAAGTCATTCCACAAAGAATTATAACTGGCTATAGGATGGTAATTGATTTTAGGAAATTAAACAAAGCCACCAGAAAAGATCAGTACCTCTTGCCTTTTATAGATCCAATATTAGAAAGACTATCTAAGAACACATACTTTTGCTTTCTTGATGGATATTCTGATTTCCCTCAAATACATGTGTGGCTATGTCACAAGAGGATCAATAGAAAACAACTTTTACTTGCCCTTTTGGAACTTATGCTTATAGATGTATGCCTTTTGGTTTATGCAATGCACTTATTACTGCTACTTCTTGAGCTTGCCTTGGTTTTTCCCTTGAAGAGGAAAGGATGTCGTAGCAAAGTAGAGATAAGTATGTCCCTCAGTTAAGAGCCAAGGTATCAATCCAGTAGGAGATACACGCAAGTCTCCAATCTATGCACATGCACAAACAATCAAACACTTGCACCCAATGTGATAAAGGGGTTGTCAATCCCTTCACGGTCACTTGCAAGGATGAGATCTGAAAGAGATAGGTATAAAGATTACTAAAACTTAAAACAAAATAAAAGTAAATAAATTGCAACAAGGTATATTTGGGTTTTTGGTTTATAGATCCAAAAATATATGATGAAAAATAGACCCGGGGGCCATAGGTTTCACTAGAGGCTTCACTATTGAAGGATAACAATACAGTGGGTGAACAAATTACTGTCGAGCAATTGATAGAAAAGCACAAAGTTATGACGATATCCAAGGCAATGATTATGAATATAGGCATCACGTCTGTGTTAAGTAGACTAACTCCTGCCTGCATCTACTACTATTACTCCACACATCGACCTCTATCCAGCATGCATCTAGCACTACTGGAATCAGGATCTTTGTCGTCAGCCAGTTCGTTGCCGTCTGCTACCTGACGGCGAAGGAGGTCTTTGCCATCAACATACAAAAAGCTCACGGCAAAGAGAGAGAGAGAGGATGACAAAGAGGGTGTTTGCCGTCACCCAGCTCTTTGCCATCTTCTAGCGGACGGCATAGAAGCTTTGCCGTTTGCTAGTGGACGGCAAAGAGAGAGGGTGGTCCACTAGTGAGAACCACCTAACAACCACTTTCTTTGCCATCTGCTAGATGACGGCAAAGAGAATAGCAAACCTAACGGCCCTTTCCCCCCGGCCCCACCCCACTAGGTACGCACTTTGCCATCTTCTAGAAAACAACAAAGAAATTAAACCTAACCAAAAACGGTCGGCCCCGCGCCCCACCCCTCTCCCTCCCTCACCTCACCACGCCGCCCCCGTGCCCGCCGTCCCCGTGCCCGCCTCCCCCACCGCCTTCCCCACCACCCCGCCGCCCCCGATCACCACCACCCCCGACGCCCCCGCCGCCCCGATGCCCTGCCGTTCAGGCCGCCC
>NC_041382.1:225276895-225288858 GCF_002162155.2 Triticum dicoccoides
CCGCCCGGCGCTGCTCTGCCCCCCGCTGCCCGGCGCGGCTCCGCCCCCTGCAGGTGAGGTTTCTTCCCTTTTTTCTTTCTTTTTTCTTGTCATTTTTAGGTTAATTATATAGGTTAATTAATTAGGTATTTACTTTTTTAGGTTAATTAGTTAGTTAGTTAGTTAATTAGTAGGTGGTCTTTTACCCTACTGTACATAGTCAAAATAGGAGATTTCACCATGAGCCGAGCTCACGTGTGCCCGCGAAAATCGCCATGGCGGTCGTGGGAGGGGTCCTGGATCCCTCTGTGGCATTGGTGGGAATGGAGTAGGGTTCATGGAGGGGAGAGATGAAGCAGAGTGAGATCGAGGAGGTCCCGCATAAGTGCAGCGACTGGTGAGCTCGGGGGCGCTCGGGTGAGCTCGGAAGGGGGCAGAGGAGGCCGAGGGAGGAAGGGCCCAAGATCTGGGCGTGTAGAGGACGTTGAGGTAACCTCGGGAGACAGTGCATGGGTGCACTATAGCATGCCATGGGTGCACTAGAGCGCGCCATTGGCATGCCATGGCATGCCCTGGGTGCAATGAGCGTGGCCACTTGTGTCCAGAAGCTCTAGGGGATTATAAACAAGTGATAAATGGTATTGGATGCTCTAGGAGACCTCTGGAGTGAGAGAGGGGTAGAGAGAGAAGAGAGAGAAAATAGTGTTGTCTAGAGAGAGAAAGTGGGGTTTTCACCCACCAATTATTGGTCCATGACCTTGCAAGAATTACTAGAGGTAGAAGATGACCAGGGTCAGAGGTGGTAAAAATTTGAGCTCATGGAGAACATTGGAAGGGGTAAAAATAGTGGCTTTGGTAAAATTACATAAGGTGTTTGATGATGTTTTCGGCAGGTAAATGAAAACTTTTTGCCATGAGATTTAATAGGATCAAATAGTAGATAGATCTAAGGTTTACCACCTAGTTTGAGAGCATTTGGACATGTTTGGCAATAGACATAAATGGTTTTGAGGGGTTTTGGTGATGTCATCTTGTTCTCCAAGAGATGATACTTGGCAAGATAAGCAAATATGGAATTTTTGACATGCTAGAATTTTCTTGGAATTTTTAGAGAATATTTCCTTTGTTAATATTCCGAAAGCTCGAAATAACAGAAAAGGGTTTTTGAACATGACCGTGTGTTGAAACTCTTATATATGGACAATATATGTCCAATGAGCTTCCCTAAATTTCCTCAAATATTTTTGAAACAGTAAAATAACTTTAACCTATTAAAGACCATTTCTGGCCTTAAGAAAAAGCCTTTAATTAGTTAGTTAGTTATTTTTTTAGGTTAATTAGTTAGTTAATTTTTTAGGTGTTGTTTTCACCCACCAAATTTTTTATTACGTTTATGTTGTACTAATTCGTTTACTCTTTGTCATTGTAGGTGTTGACAGATGGTGGGCGCTGGTCGAGAGCGCTCCGAGCCTCCTTCCTCAGCGCGTGCTAGGAGGGGTGCTATTATTCCACCCCAGCACCTTCGGAGAGCATTGGTAGACATCATGCACACACCGGCGGGCCCTAGTTATTCGGTCGGGAGAGGTCCGGGGAAGACGGAGAGGGGTGTAGCTAGAGGTGGACATGGCGGCGGGAGAGGTAGGAAGGTTGTTGTGCCTTCCTCGCTGCCACCCCTAGTTGAATCTCTGGACCACCAGAGAGCTCCGTCTCAGGTGGACCTGTCAGACTTGGACCCGTCTCAGACTCCGGTCCATGAGCCTTGGGCCGACGAGCCTCGGGTCGCCGAGCCTTCATCCCGCGAGACTCGGGCCCCAGAGTCTTTGTCCCACGAGACTCCGGTCCCAGAGTCTTCGTCCCACGTGACTCCGGAGACTAGTGGCCATGCTGATGGCAAGGAGAGCTGGTCTGATGATAGTTTTAGTGAGGGCGAGCTGGTTGAGCAGGGCAAGCAGGTCTACCTGCATGTTGGTACGAAGCTCCCGGCCGTGCCGGCAACCCGCGATAAGAGGTGGTTGATTCAGCCTGATGGGGAGAAGTAAGTGCATTTACTATTTTTTAACCTTTGTCCTTCACGTTTCTTCAAATTAATATCTAATGTGTTGGCCTTGTCATACTGCAGGGGTTGGATACACACCGATGGTGTCTGCAGGCCCAACCAGGTCCTTGGTGTGCTTTGCTAGCACCACTTCCCGGGGTGGGTCACGTTGCCCGGTGAGCTTCAGGTTCCACAGCTAGCACTGAGCTGGGAGCTGTATGTGGCTGCCCCGGCCCCGCTGGAGGAGAGGGTCGACGGTGTCTTGTGCGAAATGGTGGGTGACATTGTGAGGCGGCGGTTTTGGGTAATTTCTCCTTTACAAAATTAAAAATCAACATTACCTAGTGATTGTACTAATCAGTGTTGTTTTGTTCGATTGCAGACCTTCTACAGGTGTTCTGAGGAACACGAGGCGGAGGCGACTAGGGTTCTTGAAGCCGAGTGCAAGCGCCTACTTTAGAACTTACGATACGAGGCTAGGGTGCAGGCTGTTCGAGACTACTACACCTCGATTAACATTAGGAGGGCCAAGAAGAAGTGCCGCGACAAGTATCTGAGTAAGGAGAAGTACATGAAGGTAATTACCTATTCTTAAGGCCTTGTATTTAGTTTCCTTGATTTCATTCGTAGGCGTAGCGCTGAAATTTCTCTTTGCCAAACTTAGGTGCCCCCGAGATGGTGTGCGGATATGATGGACTGTTGGGAGGCGTTGGTGGATGAGTGGTGCTCTCCCCAATGGCTAGCCGAACACAACAAGGCCAGGGATAAGCGCGCCCAAATGTGAGGTGTGCCACACCATCAAGGGAGCTCCAACCTGTTTGAGCACATGGATCACTGGGTATGTGGTTTGAGCCCTTAAAGATCCATGCAATTTCATTCTTCATGCTATCTTCAGCCCTTAGCTAATATGTTGTTCCTCTCTTTTAGGCGAAACACAACAAGAAGGGCGTGCCACCGCTGTACGACCTCTATGCCATGGCTCATACCGCCCCGTTCAAGAAGGCGAAGGCATTCTCTGAGGATGACCTCGATCATCCAGAGAGCTTCACCAACATCTCCTCCCACAACAAGCTCGTGAGGTACAGAGACTTTGGGAAGGCGATGAAAGGGGATGACTTCAACCCGAGCCAGAGTCCTTTTGATCCAGAGCTCATGATGCTATCTGGTGATGGGAGGAAACATGGCTCGATAGCCATTGGGGATGGACTGATACGTTGTCCTAGAAGTCTCCTGAAGATCAAGAAGTGCCAGGCGAGGTCTCTTCCTGAGATACCACCTCGACCATGGCCAGTGGAGCTCGCCATCGAGGCTAGGGCCTAGGAGCTTCTAGCGGAGGAAAATAGGCAGGCTAAGCAGAGGGAGATCGAGCTGGAGGAGAGGACGGCTAGTCTGTTGGAGGCGGAGAGGAACCGGAACGATGCGTCTCACTGGGCCCTATATGAGCTCCTCGTGGTAAGTTTCTCCTGCATATTAGCCAGATCATGCACGTAATGTTCGTTTCATTACTAACTAATATGACTAACTCGTGAAAACAAAATGTGTAGTGCGTGTGCGAGAAAAATGGTCAAACCCCTCCGCCGATGCCCCCGATTGCTATAGCAGACATGGTGAGTTTCATTTGAATGGTCATTAGTTACTAGTTTTCACATTTCAATTGCATCATGCTAACGAGACGTTGCAAATGATCTTTGGTGCAGCAAGCCTCCCGACAAGCATCGACCGATCCTTCTCCATCTCGCACTGGCGCAACCCCGACCCCGACTGGTCCTTCTCCGTCTAGCACTGGCGCAATCCCGACCGGTCCTTCACCTCCGTGATGACGGTAAGGTTTCTCTAGTGTTTTGCTTACCAAATGCATAAAGACCTAGATTTAGCTTTATTTCCTCCAAAATGCTTACCACAATGACCTAGACTTAGCTAATCTTCCTCCAAAATGACATAATTAGCTTACTTAGCTCCAAAATGATCTATACTTAGCTTTGTTTCCATCGAAATGACCTAAGTTAGCTCTAATATGCTAAGTTATCTCTAATATGCTTAGTTCGCTACGTTTGCTCAATAATGGCATACACTTAGCTTATATATGCAAAAAATGGTATAATTAGCTTACTTAGGTTTGAAATGGCATAACAATCTTTGTAACATCATATATGTCATATAGTTAGCTTATTTTCCCCGAAAATGACATAATAAGCCTAATTAGCTCCAAAATGATCAATTTTACCTAAGTTAGCTAGAAAATGACCTAAGTTAGCTCTAAAATGCTAAATTAGCTCTAATATGCTTAGTTACCTGGGTTAGCTCAATAAAGACCTATAATTAGCTTACTTATGTCAAAAATGGCATGCTGATAACCCACAAGTATAGGGGATCACAACAGTTTTTGAGGGTAGAGTATTCAACCCAAATTTATAGATTCAACACAAGGGGAGCCAAAGAATATTTGAAGGTATTAGCAGCTGAGTTGTCAATTCAACCACACCTGGAGATTAATTATCTTCAGCAAAGTGATCAGTAGCAAAGTAGTTTGATAGTTTTGATAATAGTGACAGTACCAGTAGTAACAGTAACAGTGATAGCAGTAATTTTGTAGCAAGTGTAATAGTGATGATAGCAGCGGTAACTTAGCAGTAACAATAATGAAAAGTTCGTAGGCATTGGATCGGTGACTTGTTGGATGATATTCATCATGAGACAGTTACAACCTAGGGCGATACGACACTAGATCTAGTACATCGATATAATGTAGGCATGTATTCCATAAATAGTCATATGTACTTTATTGAAAGAACTTGCATGACATCTTTTGTCCTACGCTCCCGTGGCAGCGGGGTACATATTGGAAACTAAGGGATATTAAGGCCTCATTTTAATAGAGAACTGGAACAAAGCATTAACACATAATGAATACATGAACTCTTCAAACTACGGTCATCACCGAGAGTGGGCCCGATTGTTTTCACTCCGGGGTTGGCGGATCATAACACGTAGTAAGTGACTATAACTTGCAAGATCGGATCCAGAACATGGATATAATGATGAATTCATAAACGGTTCATATCTGAAATCATGGCACCCGGGCCCAAAGTGACATGCATTAAGCATGGAAAAATAATAGCAACATCAATCTAAGAACATACTGGATACTAGGGATCAAGCCCTAACAAAACTAACTCGATTATATGATGAATCTCATCCAACTACTCACCGAACAGCGATCCTACGAAGGAATTACTCACTCCCGTCGGGGAGCATCATGGAATTGGCGATGGAGAAGGGTTGGTAATGACGAAGAACGAAGATCCCCCTCTCCGGAGCCCCAAATGGACTCCAGATTTGCCCTCTCGAGGAAGAACATGGCTTGGCGGCGGCTCCATCTCGTGGATTGCCATAATTCTTTCTCCCTGATTTTTTTTCTAGAAATATGTGATTTTATAGTATCAGGGGGGTCATCTACGGGGCCACCAGGTGGGTACAACCCACCTAGGCGCGCCAAGAGAGGGGGCCTGCCCTGGTGGGTTGTGCCCACCTAGGGGCCCCTCTCTAGTGGGTCTTGGATCCAGTAATTCTTATTATTGATATAAAAAATCCTCACAAAGTTTCGTTCCATTCCGAGAACTTTTATTTCTGCACAAAAACAACACCATGGTAGTTCTGCTGAAAACAGTGTCGGCCTGGGGTTAGTTTCATTCAAATCATGCAAATTAGAGTCCAAAACAAGAGGAAAAGTATGAGAAAAAGTAGGTACGTTGGAGACGTATCAACTCCCCAAAGCTTAAACCTTTGCTTGTCCTCAACCAATAAAGTTGATAAACTAAAAGTGAGAAAAAAAACTTTTACAGACTCTTTTGCTCTTGTTTGTATAAATAAGCTTAAACAGCACCCTGGTTTTCAGCCAACATTATAACTAACCATGTCAATAATAACACTTAAAGATTATAATGATTCATATCAATGACATAATCAGATAGCGATCAATAATAAGATATCTCAAACGGCAACACGTTGTCAAAACAACCATGATATAATATGACATAGTGGTATCTCGCTAGGCCTTTCTGAGACCACAAAACATAAATGCAGAGCACCTCCAAAGTTCAAGCAGCGACTAAACATTGTAATTCATGGTAGAAAAGATCCAGTCATGATATACCCAACATTAGCTACACACAATGCATAAATCATGACAATTGTGCTCTACTTAGTTTTTGGCGCTTGTTTTTTAGAATGTGATGACACAACATAAAAGTAAATAGAAAGTCCCTTCGCAGAGGGAAGTAGTGATTTGCAGAGGTGCCAGCGCTCAGTTTTTAAAACTGAGATAAATGATATTTTGAGACATGCACCCTTCTTATTCACTTCATGACCATCAGTTATCAACATCTTCCATGCTAAGCATGCTAGTGGCGGTTCCCAAATGGTAAAAGTAAAGGTTTTGACTCCATTGGGAGTTTTTGTTTAATTATTTCAGAGATGAACTCTTTTTCATGTTTGCAGTTTGGGACTGGGCATCCCTATTACCGCCCATTTTCTTGTGCGATGGCGAGTGAATAAACACTCGACCTAAGAATAAGTCGCTTAGCACAGAAGATATCAACTACCTCCTGTCGTTCCATGAACAATCCAGGCACACAAAATGGATAATTTTTAGAAGTTTTTAGAGGTGGCACATGCAAATTTACTTAGGATGGCAGGGTAATATTGTATATATGTAGGTATGGTGGACTCATCTGGAATAACTTTGGGTTCAAGGTTTTTGATGTACAAGCAGAGTTCCCACTTAGTGCAGGCGAAGGCTAGCAATTAGGATTGAGAAGCGGCCAACTAGAGAGCAACAACGATCATAGCCATGCACTATGCATAAGTAACATTGGACACTACCATGAGTAGGATATGAATACCATGAACATAAATATTATTCAGGCTATGTTGGTTTTGATTCAACTACATGCATGAACATGTATCAAGTCAAGCCACTCAAACATTCAGTGGAGGATATCATATCATCATACTACATCACAATCATTTTAACGCTATGTTGATATCCAAGATAAATCATTATCAACTCCCAGCTACTTATGCATGGCATGAGAAACTATAACCTCTAATTGTTATTACAAACATGTTTGATCATAATGGGATGAAGCCTGGATGCTAGGTTAAACATATTTACACAAACAGAACAAGTCGAGTTCATACCAGTTTCTCTTTGCCACGGCCAGTTCATCGAGTGTCGTCATTATTGCCTTTCACTTGCACGAGCGAATGATATGAAAATAATAATAGTGCAAGAGTGCCATGGACTAAGATGGAATCTGCAAACATTTTATTCAACAGGAGAAGACAAGGTAAAATGGGCTCTTTATTAGTTCAATAGTTATTCATATGAGAGCCACTCAACATTTTCATCGTGGTCTTCTCCTCAGTACAACTCGAATAAAAAAGAAAAGATATTCAGAGAAACACATTGAAATATTTTTGGAGTTTTTGGTTTTCTTGAGCAAGCAAATAAAAAGCAAAAATGAGAAAATTATTTACACGGGAAAGCTCCCAACAAGCAAAAGAAGAACAAGGAAATCTTTTTAGATTTTCTTTTTAGGCCTCCTTTGGTTTAGAGGAATCTTGTAGGAATTTCATAGGGTAGGATTTTTATAGGAAAAATTCCTTTGGAGCCCTTTGGTTTGTAGGAATGGAATCATATTCCTATGAAGGAATTCTTCCTATCCTCCACATTTCATAGGAAAATAAACATTAGCCTAGACTCAATGGAAAAAATCCTATGATGTGAATAAAAGGGCATCTCCTTTCCTATTCCTACTCATAGGATTTGAGATACATGTCATCTCATTTTCTATGACTTTCCTATTCCTATGATTTTCCTACCCTATGAACCAAAGGAGGCCTTATTACTACTACTAAGCATGCATAGAAAGTAAATTAACTACAACTATTTTTTTTTGGTTTTTCTAAAGGTTTTAAACACACAAGAAGAAAGAAAGAAAATAAATCTAAGCATGGACGATACGATGAAAAAGTGTGAACACCGACAAATGGAATAAGTGAACATGAATGTAAAGTCGGTGAGAGACACGTACTCCCCCAAGCTTAGGCTTTTGGCCTAACTTGGTAATCATTCAGTAGACTGGAGGGTAGTAGTCGGCGTCGTAGCTCACAGAGGCTTGCTACCTCTTGAGCATGCCTTGGTTTTCCGTTGAAGAGGAAAGGGTGATGCAGCAAAGTAGCGTAAGTATTTCCCTTAGTTTTTGAGAACCAAGGTATCAATCCAGTAGGAGGGTCCATGCAAATCGCCTAGTACCTGCACAAACAAATAAGAACCTTGCAACCAATGCGATAAAGGGGTTGTCAATCCCTTCACGGCCACATGCAAAAGTGAGATCTGATAAAGATAATAAGATAAATATTTTTGGTATTTTTGTGGTATAGATTGGAAAAGAAAGATTGCAAAATAAATAGTAAACTAGAATTGTAGATTGGAAACTTATATGATGTAAAGTGGACCCGGGGCCATAGGTTTCACTAGTGGCTTCTCTCAAGATAGCATGTATTACGGTGGGTGAACAAATTACTGCCGAGCAATTTATAGAAAAGCGCATAGTTATGATGATGATATCTAAGGCAATGATCATGAATATAGGCATCACGTCCATGACAAGTAGACCGAAACAATTATGCATCTAGTACTATTACTCGACACATCGACCGCTATCCAGCATGCATCTAAAGTATTAAGTTCATAAGAACGGAGTAACACATCAGACAAGATGACATGATGTAGAGGGATAAACTCAAGCAATATGATATGAACCCAATCTATTTATCCTCGATGGCAACAATACAATACGTGTCGCTTCCCTTTTTGTCACTAGGATCGACCACCACAAGATTGAACCCAAAGCTAAGCACTTCTCCCATTGCAAGAAAGATCAATCTAGTAGGCCAAACTAAACCGATAATTCGAAGAGACTTACAAAGATATCAAATCATGCATATAAGAATTCATAGAAGAATCAAATAATATTCATAGATAATCATGTTCATAAACCCACAAATCATCGGATCTCAGCAAACACGTCGCAAAAGAGTTACATCGAATAGACCTCCAAGAAGATCGAGCAGAACTTTTTATTGAGATCCAAAGAGAGAGAATAAGCCATCTAGCTAATAACTATGCACCCGAAGTTCTGTGGTAAACTACTCACACATCATCAGAGAGGCTATGGTGTTGATGTAGGAGCCCTCCGTGATCGAACCCACCGGCAGATAGCCGGAAAAGGCTCCAAGATGGGATGTCACGGGTACAGAAGGTTACAGCGGTGGAAAAGGTGTTTCGTGGCTCTCCCCGAAGGTTTCAGGGTATAAAAGCATATATAGGTGAAAGAAGTAGGTCGGTGGAGCTGCGAGGGGCCCACGAGGGTGGGGGCGCTCTCCTGCCTCGTGGCTTCCTCGTTGCTTCCTTGACGTCCACGCCAAGTCTCCTAGATTGTGTTTGTTCCAAAAACGATCCTCACGAAGGTTTCATTCCGTTTGGATTCCATTTGATATTCCTTTTCTACTAAACACTGAAATGGGCAAAAAACAACAATTTGCACTGGGCTTTCGGTTAATAGGTTAGTCCCAAAAATAATATAAAAAGGTATATTAAAGCCCATCAAACATCCAAAACAGATAATATAATAGCATGGAACAATCAAAAATTATAGATACGTTGCAGACGTATCAAGCATCCCAAGCTTAATTCCTGCTCGTCCTCGAGTAGGTAAATGATAAAAAAAGAATTTTTGATGTGGAATGCTCCCTAACATAATTTTAAATGTAATTCTCTTTATTGTGGCATGAACGTTCAGATCCAAAAGATTCAAGATAAAATTTTAATATTGACATAAAATAGTAATACTTCAAGCATGCTAACCAAGCAATTATGTCTTATCAAAATAACATAGCTAAAGAAAGCTTATCCCTATGAAATCATATAGTTTGGCCATGCTTCATTTTTGTCATACAAAATGCTCCCATCATGCATAACCCCGATGACAAGCCGAGCAATTGGTTCATACTTTTTAACGCGCTTCAGCCTTTTCAACCCTTACGCAATACATGAGCGCAAGCCATGGATATAGCACTATAGGTGGAATAGCATATGATGGTGGGGGTTATGTGAGAAGACAAAAAAGGAAGTCTCACATTGACGCGGCTAATCAACAGGCAATGGAGATGCCCATCAATTGATGTCAATGCGAGGAGTAGGGATTGCCATGAAACGGATGCACTAGAGCTATAAGTGTATGAAAGCTCATCAAAAGAAACTAAGTGGGTGTGCATCCAACTTTCTTGCTCACGAATACCTAGGGCATTTTGGGGAAGCCCATCATTGGAATATACAAGCCAAATTATATAATGAAAAATTCCCATTAGTATATGAAATTGACAAAATAAGAAACTCTCTATCATGAAGATCATGGTGCTATTTTGAAGCACAAGTGTGGAAAAAGGATAGTAACATTGTCCCTTCTCTATTTTTCTCTCATTTTTTTATTTGGGCTTCTTTGGCCTCTCTTTTTTATTTGGGCTTCTTTAGCCTCTTTTTTTTATTTGATAGTCTCCATCCTTCTTTCCTCACATGGGACAATGCTATACAAATGATGATCATCACACTTTTATTTACTCATATCTCAATGTTACAACTCGATACTAGAACAAAAATATGACTCTATGTGAATGCCTCCGGCGGTGTACCGGATATGCGATGAATCAAGAGTGACATGTATGAAAGAATTATGAAAGTTGCTTTGCCACAAATACGATGTCAACTACATGATCATGCAAAGCGATATGACAATGATGGAGCGTGTCATAATAAACGGAATGGTGGGAAGTTGCATGGCAATATAGCTCGGAATGGCTATGGAAATGCCATAATAGGTAGGTATGGTGGCTACTTTGAGGAAGATATAAGGAAGCTTATGTGTGATAGAGCGTATCGTATCACGGGGTTTGGATGCACTGGCGAATTTTGCACCAACACTCAAGGTGAGAAAGGGCAATGCACGGTGCCGTAGAGGCTAGAAAATTGTGGAAAGGTAAGAGTACGTATGATCCATGGAGTCACATTAGTCATAATAACTCATATACTTATTGCAAAAGTTTATTAGCCCTCGAAGCAAAGTACTACTATGCATGTGTGACATCCGGATAATTAAGCTACAGTAATCCCACGCTAATGATGCCACGTCACCACGGTTACTATTGTTAACCTCACGATATTTCGAAACCATTTCAAAATTCAATTCAAATTATTGTCAACAATAAAAGTTTTCAATTCCTAAAACTAAAAGGTTCGGGAGGTGCCAATTAATGCGTAGGTAATTATGGTGATGAAACCATACTTTTATATATTGCTTTAATACTCTAAAGTGATTTAAATAGTAACAAAAACAATTAAGTAAATGCCTCTTTTCAATTAATAAAACTCTAAACTAATTTATTTCTGGGTAAAACTTTTATGTTTGTGGGTGGTTCTGAAACATTATTTTAGGGGATGTTATCATATTTTACTAAACTAAAATTAAGGTGTATCTAAAATAAAACAGAAAATAAGATTAATAAAAAAACAAATAAAAAAGTAAAAGGAACCCCCCCTCCCTTGCTGGGCTTCGGCCCAGCAGGCCACCAGGCTACCTAGCCGGCCCAACCGGCCACCCACTCCCTCCTACTAACCCCCACCCGGGGCAAACCCTAGCCCACTACCCACTACCCCCGATTCCCCTCCCCACACCCCGTCGCCACTCCCTCTTCCCCTCCCGATCGGATCTGGATCGGGGACGAACCCCCCCTCGATGCCAACACCTCGCCACCCCTGGACATCGATGCCGTCGTCGGTCGCCATCGCCACCTCGCCGGAGCCTCTTCGCCTCGACCACCTCGCCTCTTC
>NC_041382.1:225289390-225296508 GCF_002162155.2 Triticum dicoccoides
GCTGGCCCCGCTCCCGCCGTCGCCCGCGGTGGCCTAGTCCGTCGCATGCTCCGTGCCACCGCGCCCCCATGCTCTCCTGCAGCGGCCCTGCTTGCTACTTCGCTGCCGACCACGCGCCGCTCCGTCCATGGTCTCGCCTAGCGCAGCCGCTCGCCGCCGCCGTTGCGTCCGGCCACCGCATGTGCTGCTCGCGCCCAGCGCCGCTCCCCTCGCCACCTGCGCCACGCTCGTCGCCCTCCCCTACCAGGCTCCACTCCGGCCTCCTCGCTGGCCGCCTACGTCCCTGCCCTTGGCGCCGGTGTTTGCCTCCGGCCTCGCCCCGCAGTGCCCAAGAGGGCGCTCAAACGCGACCGTAAATCGTCGTCCGCTAAGCCCCCTGCCTATGACACGGGGGCCCCACGGCCCCCAGAACATTTTAATTAAAAAAGGGAATTTAAAGAAAATATAATATAATAATAAATAATAAAAATAATTAATTAAATAACTAATTAATTAACTTAATTAATTCTGATTTTATTAACCAAATGATTAATTAACCTAATTAACTACTGTTAATTAGCTAATTAATTAGTATGATAGTGGGGCCCACCCACTAATTAATTTTGATTAGATTAATTAAACTGTTTAATTAAAATGTGTCACTGACCAGTGGGACCCACTGGTCAGGTTGACCAAGTCAACTCTGTTGACTGCTGATGTCATTAGTTCATTTTCGAATTAATTAATTAATTAATTTAATTCCAGAAATTAATAAAATCTTTAGAAAATCATATATTTTAATCCGTAACTCGGATGAAAATACTTTCTACATGAAAGTTGCTCAGAACGACGAGACGAATCTGGATACGCAGCCCGTTCGTCCGCCACGCACCCCTAGCATATCAAACTCGCAACATTCCCCCTCCGGCTCCTCTGCCCGAAAACGCGAAACATCGGGAATACTTTCCCGGATGTTTCCCCCCTTCACCGGTATCACCTCATACCACTTTAGGGCACCTCTAGCACCGATACGTGTCATTTCATGCATCGTTATGCATCTGTTTGCTCAAATATTTATTGTTTCTTCCCCTTCTTCTCTCGCTAGACACCGAGACCGACGCCGCTGCTACCTAGTACGACTACGGAGTTGTCGACCCCTCTCTCTTGCCAGAGGAACCAGGCAAGCCCCCCCTTTGATCACCAGATATCGCCTACTCTTCTCTATACTGCTTGCATTAGAGTAGTGTAGCATGTTACTGCTTTCCGTTATTCCTATCCTGATGCATAGCCTGTCCTTGCTACTACTGTTGTTACCATTACCTGCTATCCTACTGCTTAGTATAGGATGCTAGTGTTCCATCAGTGGCCCTACACTCTTGTCCGTCTGCCATGCTATACTACTGGGCTGTGATCACTTCGGGAGGTGATCACGGGCATATACAATATACTTTACACAGTTACATTACCTGTGATACTGTTCGGAGATGGGGGCTGAAGGGGTAGGTGGTTCCACCCAGGTAGTGGTGGGCCTGGGTTCCCGATGGCCCCCGACTGTTACTTTATGGCGGAGCGACAGGGCAGGTTGAGACCACCTAGGAGGGAGGTGGGCCTGGCCCTGGTCGGCGTTCACGGATACTTAACACGTTTAACAAGATCTTGGTATTTGATCTAAGTCTGGCTACTGGCCTATACGCACTAACCATCTACGCGGGGACAGTTATGGGCACTCGACGTCGTGGTATCAGCCGAAGCCTTCGTGACATCAGCGACTAAGTGGCACACGCCAGATTGGACCGTAAGCTTTCTCTTGTATTAAGGGGGCTAGTTCTGCTTCCGGCCGCGTACGCAACATGCAGGTGTGCAATGGGCGATGGGCCCAGACCCCTGCGCCATAAGATTTAGACCGGCGTGCTGACCTCTCTGTTGTGCCTAGGTAGGGCTGCGACATGTTGATCTTTCGAGGCCGGGCATGACCCAGGAAAGTGTGTCCGGCCAAATGGGATCGAGCGTGTTGGGTTATGTGGTGCACCCCTACAGGGAAGTTAATCTATTCGAATAGACGTGACCTTCGGTAACAGGACGACTTGGAGTTGTACCTTGACCTTATGACAACTAGAACCGGATACTTAATAAAACACACCCTTCCAAGTGCCAGATACAACCGGTGATCGCTCTCTCACAGGGAGACGAGGGGAGGATCATCGGTTAGGATTATGCTATACGATGTTACTTGATGCTACTTGGTGAACTTACCATCTACTCTCTCCTACATGCTGCAAGATGGAGCTGGCCAGAAGCGTAGTCTTCGACAGGATTAGTTATCCCCCTCTTATTCTGGCATTTTGCAGTTCAGTCCACATATGATACCCTTATTCCTTTTGATACCCATCCATATGTAGTGTAGCTCCTTGCTTGCGAGTACTTTGGATGAGTACTCACGGTTGCTTTCTCCCCCTTTTCCCCCCTTTCCTTTCTTTCTGGTTGTCGCAACCATATGCTGGAGTCCAGGAGCCAGACGCCATCGTTGATGACGACTACTACTCCTCGGGAGGTGCCTACTACTACGTGCAGCCCGCTGACGGGGACCAGGAGTAGTTTAGGAGGATCCCAGGCAGGAGGCCTGCGCCTCTCTCAATCTGTATCCCAGTTTGTGTTAGCCTTCTTAAGGCAAACTTGTTTAACTTATGTCTGTACTCAGATATTGTTGCTTCCGCTGACTCATCTTTGATCGAGCTCTTGTATTCGAGCCTTCGAGGCCCCTGGCTTGTAATATAAAGCTTGTATTATTTTAATTTGTGTCTAGAGTTGTGTTGTGATATCTTCTGATGAGTCCTTGATCTTGATCGTACACATTTGCGTGTATGATTAGCGTACGGTCAAATCGAGGGCGTCACAAGTTGGTATCAGAGCCAGGTTTCAATCCTGGGACCAGTGGGTTATGGGCCCACGTCGCCATTGGGTGGTAGTAGGATCTTTTATTCCTCGACCTTTACTCTGGGACTCTGAAGTCTCTTCTATTCAGATTATATGATTTTGCTAAAAACAAAACTAACTCTAGGTTCTCGTAAATACTTTCTCTCGCAGAGCCCCTTAGTACAGATGATCGTCTGCTGCACTAGAAGATTCCGAAGATCCTTTATAGTGTTCTCTCAAGACTTTGTGTCATCACTTTTTGCATTCCCTACCGCTCTTATATCCTTAGGGATAACTGCATATACTTGCCAGTCTTACGTGCAACCCCATTGATCTTGTTAATACAAGATGCCTCGAACTACTCTTCGTTATTTCAAGGATCGTTTGAGCTTACCGCCTTGTAGTTCTTGCCCCATGAATACCCCCTACGGATAAATCCTCACACATACCAAGGATTTGTTTCTCCCCAGTTGTTCTTGTGTTCCGCAAAGGACTTCGAAATACTATTTGGTCTTTCAAAAATCCTCAGGAGCCTTTTGCTCTTGAGATTCTTGCTTACTTGCATTATGGTTAATTCCATACTTCTAGTAATCTCTATTGGCATCCTTTGTCACTATCATTTTGAGTCACTTGATTCGATATGTTGCGAATGCACACAATCATCAGTTATTCCCTGAAAATTATCCTTTCGGCTCAGACGTCATTTTAAACATGAGTTGGATCTTAACCAATCAAGTTGTCGTCGATTGTACCCCTAAGTCAATTCAACTTATCCATTCTTAATCAGAGCGTTTGCTTCTGATCCCTGGGTGAGAAATCATAATTCCTTTACACTTGAGCTTTGAATTAGTCGGTTGTTTCTATAATTTGATCTCCTTGCATTCTTTCTTCCTCTGGTTGGGTACCGATGCTCACATCAGACCCCTTGTGGACCACCAGATCCTTTGTTGGATTTTATCCGACAGCGTCCTTCATATTCTATAAGCTTGTGAGCGTTTCCTCAGGTACATAATGCTTTTGGTGAATTGTATCCTCTGTTTTCTCAACCATGCTCTGTTTTCGAGCTGGTGGTATTTACGATTGAAGCTTGTGGTATATGATTCCACGATACCCTGACGGGTTGAACCTATGCCTTTCTTAATCTGTGTGGACCCGAAAGTTTTCACGGGTCATACTCCTCTGGTAATTCACCAAGTAGGTTTTGACACGGAAATCATTTTTAAATAGAGCAGTGAATGAAAGTTATTGCATTGAAGAAGTGGGAGTCGACCTTGAACCTTGCGTTCATGCCCATGGACATGATGTAGATCTTATCATTAAAGCTTCTCTTAAATTAATTATTCCTTTGGTATAAGTTCATCTTATATTTGGGATCTGGCCTTTTGCAATCGTGGTTCCGACCATGTTCTCCTTTAAATACCATTTCGCGTGCAAGTTTAAGCGCTTGTCTTCTGTAGAGCAATACCCCAGTCCAACCTCTACTTTGACCTCTCGTCGAGTATTGCCCCCTCTGGTATCTCGAGATTATCACGGAACTGCATAACTTCTTATGAGTTCTTCATCAAGTATTATTTCTCACTGATTCCAAAATTTCCCCCGGATTCTGAGTTGTTAGACACTCAAGGACACCGATAGTGAATCGAGTCTGTACTCCGATTCAATAACTATAAGTAATTTTCATTGCTTACGAGTTTAATAATCCTTCAAGTCATTCCTAGCCCGGTTGGCTATATCATTATCGTCCTAAATTTTAACCGTGCTACCTAGTCCAGATTCCTGGGTGCGCCCTTCTATCATTGTTCAGTTGTCTATGTTTTCCCTCGAGCTTACATCATTATATCATTTGATCCGACAAATGATATTTCCTTGTTCACCTAATTGTGGAAATCCATCCTTTGGAAATCTCGATGATTTGTTGCTGAGCCTATCAGCCACCTCCTCATCCTCTCCTTGGTTTACTGATGAACTCTTGTTTCAGAGCTCACTTCCATAAATCATTTCTGAGAATCTCACAATGTCATCTCGTGAAATTGTATTGCACCTTTTCTTCTCAGGCACCCGAGTCTGAGGTATCCTGACACTAGTCAAATCTGAATCTCGGCGAGATATGATGGTTGGAACATATTTCCAAGAGTTATAACTTTGGTCTTTATATGACCCGATAAGGTGGTGTCATACCTAGCCCACCTGGCCGGAGGCCCTATTGTTATAGTTCTTCCTTTTAGCAATATTGTCCATTCTTCCATGAGGAAATTGTAAGACTTATTCTATAAGTTGTTCCTGATGGATCCTTTTGTTTCCGAAGTCTGATCTTCACCTATTGACCATGTCAATGCTATCTCGAAGCATGTCCGTGGCACTCCGATCTTCAACAATAACATTGGAATCATAATGCTAAATGTTTCTTGACCAATTATCCAAACACCATTGTATGGGTAATGTCAAGAAGTTTCTCTCCCCTTACCTATAGAGTTTTCTACGTTGTATCCTGTCATAGATATCATGCTCTGCTTGTGCTAGGGAAGGATATACCACTAAATGTGTTTAAACACATTTTCTTTTCCTTTCCATTGTTCTATTTGATCTGATAATCATATTTTCCTTTCCATTATTTTATTTAATATTTCTTGTGATCTATATGATCTAAGCAGTAATAATTCACTGCTTATGTAAACACCTTGGTGTACTACTCTGTCATAAGACCATATTACTATTGTTGATGACATTCCGGTAGCCACCGATGGATGAGAACCTTGCCTATTGGTCCGCCTCGTTCAACGAGCAGGAAAATGGTTCTCTTCGTCCCTCGCCCTTGGTACCAACGTTGTTGCCAACATAACTGGCAGGCTACCCTATGACATGCCTTGCTTACATGATCGTGCAAGATGTCACCGCCCTTCCTGCTTCTAACCCACATTGTGGGCCCATAACCCACAGTTCCACATGATCGTAACCTGACTCTCCTGTACAATCCTATTTCTAACGGTTATTCCTCATGCTTGGCTTCGTATCTAATTCACGGGCCACCTTCCTAGTACTCTATTCTGGTATCAGACGCAATACTTACTCTCACTGCTCTGAACCCCTTTCTCACTCTGGTTGAGACTTCGAGCAACTTCTATCCACTTGGAACCCCTTATTGTACCTTCATACCTTAATCTCGATGTATTTTATATGCTCAACTCGATAGATACTCTTATGCTCATTCATGGGTTAACCCCAGATTTTTCCCTCATAAGCATTCTGTCGTAGCCGAGCTGCCCCTTACCTATTCGTAAGTACGTTGGAGTTCCCGAAGGAAAGGACGACTTCACCATGATGACCTGAAGTAGAGAAATGAAGATGTCAATGTAATGAATCGACTTCTTCGAGAAGAGCAAGCCAGAATGAGAAGACCTGCTAGATTCGTTACCAAACCTTCCCCCCTTTCCCTACCTCTTAAATCTCGGGACGAGATTTCTTGTAGTAGAGGAGATTTGTGACATCCGGATAATTAAGCTACAGTAATCCCACGCTAATGATGCCATGTCACCACGGTTACTATTGTTAACATAATGATATTTCGAAACCATTTCAAAATTCAATTCAAATTATTGTCAACAATAAAAGTTTTCAATTCCAAAAACTAAAAGGTTCGGGAGGTGCCAATTAATGCGTAGGTAATTATGGTGATGAAACCATACTTTTATATATTGCTTTAATACTCTAAAGTGATTTAAATAGTAACAAAAACAATTAAGTAAATGCCTCTTTTCAATTAATAAAACTCTAAACTAATTTATTTCGGGGTAAAACTTTTATGTTTGTGGGTGGTTCTGAAACATTATTTTAGGGGATGTTATCATATTTTACTAAACTAAAATTAAGGTGTATCTAAAATAAAACAGAAAATAAGATTAATAAAAAACAAATAAAAAGGTAAAAGGAACCCCCCTCCCTCGCTGGGCTTCAGCCCAGCAGGCCACCAGGCCGCCTAGCCGGCCCAACCGGCCACCCACTCCCTCCTACTAACCCCCACCCGGGGCAAACCCTAGCCCACTACCCACTACCCCCGATCCCCCTCCCCACACCCCATCGCCACTCCCTCTTCCCCTCCCGATCGGATCTGGATCGGGGACGAACCCCCCCTCGATGCCAACACCTCGCCACCCCTGGACATCGACGCCGTCGTCGGTCGCCATTGCCACCTCGGCGGAGCCTCTTCGCCTCGACCACCTCGCCTCTTC
>NC_041382.1:225296925-225320343 GCF_002162155.2 Triticum dicoccoides
CGCCAACCCCGCTGGCCCCGCTCCCGCCGTCGCCCGTGGTGGCCTCGTCCATCGCATGCTCCGTGCCACCGCGCCCCCGTGCTCTCCTGCCGCGGCCCTGCTCGCTGCTTCGCTGCCGACCACGCGCCGCTCCGTCCACGGTCTCGCCTAGCGCAGCCGCTCGCCGCTGCCGTTGCGTCCGGCCACCGCATGTGCTGCTCGCGCCCAGCGCCGCTCCCCTCGCCACCTGCGCCACGCTCGTCGCCCTCCCCTGCCAGGCTCCACTCCGGCCTCCTCACTGGCCGCCTACGTCGCTGCCCTTGGCACCGGTGTTTGCCTCCGGCCTCGCCCCACAGCGCCCAAGCGGGCGCTCAAACGCGCGCGTAAACCGTCGCCCGCTAAGCCCCCTGCCTATGACACGGGGGCCCCACGGCCCCCAAAACGTTTTAATTAAAAAAAGGGAATTTAAAGAAAATATAATATAATAATAAATAATAAAAATAATTAATTAAATAACTAATTAATTAACTTAATTAATTCTGATTAAATTAACCAATTAATATTAATTAACCTAATGATTAATTAACCTAATTAACTACTGTTAATTAGCTAATTAATTAGTATGACAGTGGGGCCCACCCACTAATTAATTTTGATTAGATTAATTAAACTGTTTAATTAAAATGTGTCACTGACTAGTGGGACCCACTGGTCAGGTTGACCAAGTCAACTCTGTTGACTGCTGATGTCAGCATGACATCATGCTGATGTCATTAGTTCATTTTCGAATTAATTAATTAATTAATTTAATTCCAGAAATTAATAAAATCTTTAGAAAATCATATATTTTAATCCGTAACTCGGATGAAAATATTTTCTACATGAAAGTTGCTCAGAACGACGAGACGAATCCGGATACGCAGCCCGTTCGTCCGCCACGCACCCCTAACATATCAAACTCGCAACTTTCCCCCTACGGCTCCTCTGCCCGAAAACGCGAAACACCGGGGACACTTTCCCGGATGTTTCCCCCCTTCACCGGTATCACCTCATACCGCTTTAGGGCACCTCTAGCACTGATACGTGTCATGTCATGCATCGTTATGCATCTGTTTGCTCAAATATTTATTGTTTCTTCCCCTTCTTCTCTCGCTAGACATCGAGACCGACGCTGCTGCTACCCAATACGACTACGGAGTTGTCGACCCCTCTCTCTTGCCAGCGCAACTAGGCAAGCCCCCCCCTTTGATCACCAGATATCGCCTACTCTTCTCTATACTGCTTGCATTAGAGTAGTGTAGCATGTTACTGCTTTCCGTTATTCCTATCCTGATGCATATCCTGTCCTTGCTACTACTGTTGTTACCATTACCTGCTATCCTACTGCTTAGTATAGGATGCTAGTGTTCCATCAGTGGCCCTACACTCTTGTCCGTCTGCCATGCTATACTACTGGGCCGTGATCACTTCGGGAGGTGATCACGGGCATATACAATATACTTTACACAGTTACATTACATGTGATGCTGTTCGGAGATGGGGGCTGAAGGGGCAAGTGGTTCCACCCAGGTAGTGGTGGGCCTGGGTTCCCGACGGCCCCCGACTGTTATTTTGTGGTGGAGCGACAGGGCAGGTTGAGACCACCTAGGAGAGAGGTGGGCTTGGCCCTGGTCGGCATTCGCGGATACTTAACACGTTTAACGAGATCTTGGTATTTGATCTGAGTCTGGCTACTGGCCTATACGCACTAACCATCTACGCGGGGACAGTTATGGGCACTCGACGTGGTGGTATCAGCCGAAGCCTTCGTGGCGTCAGCGACTGTTGGCGCGCGCCGGATTGGACCGTAAGCCTGCTCTTGTATTAAGGGGGCTAGTTCTGCTTCCGACCGCGTACGCAACGTGCAGGTGTGCAATGGGCGATGGGCCCAGACCCCTGCGCCATAGGATTTAGACCGGCGTGCTGACCTCTCTGTTGTGCCTAGGTAGGGCTACGACGTGTTGATCTTCCGAGGCCGGGCATGACCTAGGAAAGTGTGTCCGGCCAAATGGGATCGAGCGTGTTGGGTTATGTGGTGCACCCCTGTAGGGAAGTTAATCTATTCGAATAGCCGTGATCTTCGGTAACAGGACGACTTGGAGTTGTACCTTGACCTTATGACAACTAGAACCGGATACTTAATAAAACACACCCGTCCAAGTGCCAGATACAACCGGTGATCGCTCTCTCACAGGGCGACGAGGGGAGGATCATCGGTTAGGATTATGCTATACGATGTTACTTGACGCTACTTGGTGAACTTACCATCTACTCTCTCCCACATGCTGCAAGATGGAGGTGGCCAGAAGCGTAGTCTTCGACAGGATTAGTTATCCCCCTCTTATTCTGGCATTTTGCAGTTCAGTCCACATATGATACCCTCATTCCTTTTGATACCCATGCATATGTAGTGTATCTCCTTGCTTGCGAGTACTTTGGATGAGTACTCATGGTTGCTTTCTCCCCCTTTTCCTGCCTTTCCTTTCTTTCTGGTTGTCGCAACCAGATGCTGGAGTCCAGGAGCCAGACGCCACCGTTGACGATGACTACTACTACTCGGGAGGTGCCTACTACTACGTGCAGCCCGCTGACGGCGACCAGGAGTAGTTTAGGAGGATCCCAGGCAGGAGGCCTGCGCCTCTTTCGATCTGTATCCCAGTTTGTGTTAGCCTTCTTAAGGCAAACTTGTTTAACTTATGTCTATACTCAGATATTGTTGCTTCCGCTGACTCATCTTTGATCGAGCTCTTGTATTCGAGCCTTCGAGGCCCCTGGCTAGTAATATAAAGCTTCTATTATTTTAATTTGTGTCTAGAGTTGTGTTGTGATATCTTCCCACGAGACCTTGATCTTGATCGTACACATTTGCGTGTATGATTAGCGTACGGTCAAATCGAGGGCGTCACAGCATGCCCCTAGAGGGATAGATTGGTAGGAAAAGACCATCGCTCATCCCCGACCGCCACTCATAAGGAAAGCACTCAAAGAACACCCCATGCTTCAAATTTGTAACACAACATTTACCATACGTGCATGCTACGGGACTTGCCAACTTTAACACTGTATTTCTCAATTTCAAAATTACCCAACTAGCATGACTCTAACATTACCACCTTTATATCTCAAAACATCTATATGAAAGTTTTTATCATACCCATCTTGAATGCCTATCATATTAGGACTATTATAGCCAAAGAAAATTACCATGTTGTTCTAAAAGACTCTTAAAATAATATAAGTGTAGCATGAGAGATCAATAATTTCTACAAAATAAAACCACCACTTTGCTCTAAAAAATATAAGTGAAGCACTACAGCAAAATTATCTAGCTCAAAAGATATAAGTGAAGCACATAGAGTATTCTAATAAATTCCGATTCATGTGTGTCTCTCCCAAAAGGTGTGTACGGCAAGGATGATTGTGGTAAACTAAAAAGCAAAGACTCAAATCATACAAGACGCTCCAAGAAAAACACATATCATGTGGTGAATAAAAATATAGCCTCAAGTAAAGTTACCGATAGACCAAGATGAAAGAGGGGATGCCTTCTAGGGCATCCCCGAGCTTAGGCTTTTGGTTGTCCTTGAATTTTACCTTGGGGTGCCTTGGGCATCCCCAAGCTTAGGCTCTTGCCACTCCTTATTCCATAATCCATCAAATCTTTACCCAAAAACTTGAAAACTTCACAAAACAAAACTCAACAGAAAATCTCATCAGCTCCGTTAGTATAACAAAACAAACCACCACCTTAAGGTACTGTAATGAACTCATTATTTATTTATATTGGTATTAAACCTACTGCATTCCAACGTCTCTATGGTTCATACCCCCGATACTAGCCATAGATTCATCAAAATAAGCAAACAACACACAAAAAACAGAATCTGTCAAAAAAAGAATAGTCTGTAGTAATCTATAGGTTTCGAGTACTTCTGTAACTCCAAAAATCCTGAAAAACTAGGAAAACCTGGATAATTTGTATATTGATCTACTGCAAAAAGAATTTTAACACATTCTAGTGAATTTTAACAATTATTTTCGTGAGCACAAAGTTTCTGACTTTTTTAGCAAGATCAAACAACTATCACCCAAGAAGATCCTATTGGTTCTACTTGGCGCAAACACTAATTAAAACATAAAACCACATCTAAACAGAGGCTAGATGAATTATTTATTACTAAACAGGAACAAAAAAATTGGGTTGCCTCCCAACAAGCGCTATCGTTTAACGCCCCTAGCTTGGCATAGAGATTTCAATGATACTCACATGAAAGACAAGAATTGAAGCACAAAGAGAGCATCCTAAAACACGTGACAAACACATCTAAGTCTAACATACTTCCTATGCATAGGCATATTATAGGCAAACCAATTATGAAGGCAAGCAAAAACTAGCATATGCAAGGAAGCGGAAAGAAACACTAGCAATCTCAACATAACGAGAGGTAATTTAGTAACATGAAAATTTCTACAACCTTATTTTCCTATCTCATAGTAATTACATGTAGGATCATAAGCAAATTCAACAATATAGCTATCACAAAACATATTCTTAACACGATCCACATGTATGCAAAGTTGACACTCTTCCAAAATAGTGGGATTAACATTAACTAAAGTCATGACCTCTCCAAACCCACTTTTATCAAAAACTTCATAAGATTGAACATTCTCCAAATATGTGGGATCTCAAGTTGACACTCTTCCAAACCCACTTTCAATATTATTGCAAACATTATTATCCATCTCATATTCATCATGGGGCTTAAATACATTTTCAAGATCATAAGAAGAATCGCCCCAATCATGATCATTGCAACAAATAGTAGTCATAGCAAAACTAGCATCCCCAAGCTTGAGGTTTTTAATATCATTAACACAATTGACATTAATAGAATTTATAATAACATCATTGCAATCATGATTTTCATCGAAGGAACTATCAATTATGGGTGCAATAGCAACGATCTCATCTTTAACATAAGGAACTATAGCAAATTCATCTTCATAAATATTGGCATCATGGCCACAAGAATAGCAAGCATCATGTTCATCAAGGGATATTTCAATCAAATCATTAGAATCATAATTATCTATGGATTCATGCATATCATTATTTTCTTTCCAAGCAACGGTCATTCTTTCAATAAATTCTTTGACATAGACATTATGAGCATAGTTTTCATAGAAATATTTAAGTATGTCAAAATTTTCAGATTAGTAGAGAGTAATATCATACTTTTCAATCAAAGAAGCAACTTCATAAGCACCCTTAAAAGCAACAAATTCTTCAATTTGTTCGATATCATAGTAACTATAAACACCCTTTGTGTAAGAAGATAAGATTTCATTATCATTAAACTCACATAGGTCGGGGAGGTGTTTTTTAGGGTTCTTAGAGCAACATGTAAAATCATAAATTTCACAAAGATTCCAAGCATAACACAACAATCTATTTATTTGATCCCATAAGAGTCTCCCTTTTTCAGACAAACGATGACGCATAAAATGAGCATGCTCATCTAAAGATTTCCCATCAACTAGGCTAGTTGGGGTTTCAACACGAGCGCATAAGGATCGAAGATGATCCAAGTAGAACACTTTAAGTGGATCCATATCAATAGATTTTTAGCAAGCAAAGGTGCAAGCAAATAGAAGGCACAAGGAAACACAAACAAAGATACATACGGGAAGAAGGCGAAGAAAAGGCAAAGGTGAAGTGGGGGAGAGGAAAACGAGAGGCAAATGGAAAATAATGTAATGCGAGGGATAAGAGTTTGTGATGGGTACTTGGTATGTCTTGACTTGTTTGTAGATCTCCCCAGCAACGACGCCAGAAATGGCTAGTTGTCGGGAGATCAAATCTTGACTTGACTTGGTGCAAATCTCCCCAACAACGGCCCCAGAAATCCTTCTTGATACCTCTTGAGCATGCGTTGGTTTTCCCTTGAAGAGGAAAGGGTGATGCAGCAAAGTAGCGTAAGTATTTCCCTCTGTTTTTGGGAACCAAGGTATCAATCCAGTAGGAGACTACACGCAAATCGCCTAGTACCTGCACAAACAAATAAGAACCTTGCAACAAACATGACAAAGGGGTTGTCAATCCCTTCACGGCCACTTGCAAAAGTGAGATTTGATAAAGATAATAAGCTAAATATTTTTGGTATTTTTGTGGTATAGATTGCAAAATAAATAGTAAACTAGAATTGTAGATTGGAAACTTGTATGATGTAAAGTGGACCCGGGGGCCATACGTTTCACTACTGGCTTCTCTCAAGATAGCATGTACTACGGTGGGTGAACAAATTACTGCCGAGCAATTGATAGAAAAGAGCATGGTTATGATGATATCTAAGGCAATGATCATGAATATAGGCATCACGTCAGTGACAAGTAGACCGAAACAATTATGCATCTACTACTATTACTCCACACATTGACCGCTATCCAGCATGCATCTAGAGTATTAAGTTCATAAGAACGGAGTAACGCATTAGGCAAGATGACATGATGTAGAGGGATAAACTCAAGCAATATGATATAAACACCATCTTTTTAACCTCGATGGTAACAATACAATACATGTCATTTCCCTTTCTGTCACTGGGATCGAGCACCGCAAGATTGAACCCAAAGCTAAGCACTTCTCCCTTTGCAAGAAAGATCAATCTAGTAGGCCAAACTAAACCTATAATTCGAAGAGACTTGCAAAGATATCAAATCATGCATATAAGATTCAGAGAAGAATGAAACAATATTCATAGATAATCAAGTTCATAAACCCACAAATCATCGAATCTCGGCAAACACACCACAAAAGAGTTACATCGAATAGATATCCAAGAAGATCGAGGAGAACTTTGTATTGAGATCCAAAGAGAGAGAAGAAGCCATCTAGATAATAACTCTGGACCCGAAGGTCTGTGGTAAACTACTCACACATCATCGGAGAGGCTATGTTGTTGATGTAGAAGCCCTCCGTGATCAAATCCCCCTCCGGAAGACCGCCAGAAAAGGCCCCAAGATGGGATCTCACGGGTACAGAAGGTTGCGGCGGTGGAAAAGGTGTTTCGTGGATCTCCCCGAAGGTTTCAGGGTATAAGAGTATATATAGGCGAAAGAAGTAGGGCGGTGGAGCTACAAGGGGCCCATGATGGTGGGGGCGCTCCCACCCCCTGGGGCACGACCTCCTGCCTCATGGCTTCCACGCTGCTTCCTTGACGTCCACTCCAAGTCTCCTGGATTGCGATTGTTCCAAAAACGATCCTCGCGAAGGTTTCATTCCGTTTGATATTCCTTTTCTGCAAAACACTGAAATAGGCAAAAAACAGCAATTTGTACTGGGCTTTCGTTTAATAGGTTAGTCCCAAAAATAATATAAAAAGGTATATTAAAGCCCATTAAACATCCAAAACAGATAATATAATAGCATGGAACAATCAAAAATTATAGATACATTGGCGACGTATCAGGGCTCTCGGTGCGGATGCCTCAGCACGCCGTGCCGCCACCACTGCTGCGTTATGAGCTCGGGCCTTGCTCTCAAGAACAAAATATCTTCCCTTGATGTTATAATCAAAAATAGCAGGCACAGGCACATAGGTGTCCACAATAGATCTTTGGTTAAACATTAGATTGTAAGTAAAATTATCAACCCTTCCCTTAAGGAGCTTGTGTTCTTTCAAAGTGTCAAAATCTAAATACCGCGTAGGTAGGATAGGATCAAAGGGCAAAGGCAAAACACCCAGCCATCGTGCTAAACGCGTGGCATAAATTCCACCGTAGAACCAACCACTGTTAGCATTGCGCTGAAGTCTACATGCAACAATCGCTCCAAGGTTATAATTTCTTTTACCAGTGAGAGTGGTGCGAAGGATGCTCAAATCTGGCGCACAAAGTATGCTACAGTCTTTCTTGCCTACTATGCATTTCCTGTTAAATAATGCAAAATACTGCATTGTGGGAAAGTGGATGCTCTTTATTCTTCCTTGTCTCACTCCCCTATTTTCACCGTAGCACAAGCTAGTCAAGAAAGACTCGTACTCAACTGTTGGTGGCTCATCAAGCGAACCCTAAAATGGAAGTTTGCAATGGTACGCAAAATTCTCTAGTGGGATAGTATAAGGATTATCATAAAGCATAAAATACACCCTACACTCACGTTACACACTTATCTGATAGGTAGGGACCGAGGCCGGCATTGTGAACATATTGCTCAAATTCCTCTTTAATGCCCACATGCACCATATATTCATCGCTAGGCCATAAACATGTCTTGGTGGCGGCATCTCGCGTGGAACTTTCACTTGGTTCAACATAAGACCGATGAGCAAAACTTTCACTAGAAGATGCCCCCGAGGATCGTCTCCTCGAAAAACTCCTTCCAAATAGGTTCATCATGTCTGCGTACAATTTTCTGAAAATAAAAATTCTGGGGTGACAAAAATTTGTCAAAAAACTTTATAAGATTTATAGCAACTACTCATAGGGATACACAGAGGCCATAGCAAGCATTCAAAATACTTAGAACTCTAAGAATTAAACATGCAAGCACATCTACTGCAGCAACAAGAGTAACTAATTATTCAAAGTATAAGCCACTAAAACAAAAACTAATTGGACAAATGATGGAGTCACATACCAAGCAACAATCCCCCGAAACAGTTTCGGAAACGGAGCTTCGAGCAAAGAGATCGAAATCCGCGGGTTTGAGCTCAAGAACGCAGGAGAGAGAGCAATGGGGATTTTTTTTCTGGAGGTAAGTGATGATGTGGTATGAAGAGGTAAGTTAGGGGGGCCACGTGGGGACCACAACCCACCAGGGCACGCTTGGGGGTGCTGGCGTGCCCAGGTGGGTTGTGCCCACCTAGTGCACCTCCCTCGGATGTTTATTGCATCAAAAATTCTCAAATATTCAGAAAAAATCGTATTAAATTTTCAGGGCATTCTGAGAACTTTTATTTTTGGGTCATTTTTTTATTGCACGGGAAATTCAGAAAACAGATAAAACATGGCATTTTATTTTATTTAACTAATAAAAACAGAAAACAAAAGGTAGGGACAGAAAGTAGTGCTTACTAAATTCATCAACTTCATACCGCTCAAAAATGATCCATTAATAAGGTTGATCAAGTCTTATTAACAACCAATTTCGATTAGTATGAAACCGAAGAACTTTCGTAAATCACTAAGTTACCTCAATGGGGATATGCATTTCCCCAACAATAAGCGTTTCATATTTCTTTTTGACAGTAGGTAGAGGTATTTGAAAACTTCCAATAGTGATTGTTGGAGATTTTTCAATAACATTAATATCATTCACTTGGAATAGTTTCTTCGGAAAGTGCGTCGTATGCTCATTGCCATTAATATGAAAAGTGACCTTGCTTTTATTGCAATCAATAACAGCCCCTACAGTATTCAAGAAGGGTCTACCAAGGATAATCGACATGTTGTCGTCCTCGGGCATCTCAAGTATAACAAAGTCAGTCAAAATAGTAACATTAGCAACAACAATGGGCACATCCTCACAGATACCGATAGGTACGACATTTCACTTATCAGCCATTTGCAAAGATATTTCAGTAGGTGTGAGTTTATTCAGGTCAAGTCTTTTATATCAAGAAAAAGGCATAACACTAACACCATCTTCTAAATCACACAAAGCAGTTTTCACATAATTATTTTTGATAGTGCAAGGTATAGTTGGTATTCCCGGATCTCCAAGTTTTTTAGGTACTCCTTGTTTAAAAGTGTCATTAGCAAGCATAGTGGAGATTTCAGCTTCCTTTTTTTCTCTTATTAGTGATGATGTCTTTCATATACTTTGCATAAGGAGGCATTTTCAAGATATCAGTCAAGTGAGTACGCAAAAAGACTGGCCTTAGCATTTCAGCAAAGCGTTCAAATTCTTCATCATCATTATTTTTAGTTGAATTGGGTGGAAAAGGCATAGGTTTTTGAACCCACGGTTCTCTTTCTTTACCGTGTTTTCTAGCAATGAAGTCTCTTTTGTCATATCTTTTATTTTTAGGTTGTGGGTCATCAAGCAGGTGGTTCTATCTCAACATCATTGGTTGGTTGAGAGTCTTCATGAACCTCATCATTATCTTTTTCATTATCCTTAGGTGAGTGTTCATTACCATATTGAGTTTCAGCATCAGAGATAGAAACTTCATTTTCATTATCAGGAGGTTTTTCAATTTCAAGTTCACTAGAAGTGTGCAAAGTCCTATCATTTTTCTTTTTCTTTCTAGAAGGACTAGGTGCACTAGTGTTGGCTCTTTGTGAATCCTGTTAAATTCTTTTTGGGTGTCCCTCAGGATAAAGTGGTTCCTAAGTCATTTTACCTCCTCTAGTTGCAACTCTAACAGTAAAGTCATTCATATTATGATTCATTTCATCAAGCAATTCTTTTTGAGATTTAGCAACTTGTTCTAACAGAGTTTGAACCATAGAACCTTGTTTTCCAACACCTCTAACTTAATTTGATATTCTAAATAACAAGTCACTCAAGCGAGCAATCATATCAGAATTATATTTCAATTGTTTCATAACATTTGCATTGAAATGATATTGTTTTCTAATGTAGTTTTCAAACTCATAAAGGCATTGACTAGGATGCATATTGTGAGGATTATCATTATCATTGAACTTCATAAGAGAATTTACCTCTACCACCTTAGGCATTGGTGGTGTATTAAGCCCATGTACTTCTTCAATAGGAGGTAAATTTTAACATCCTCAGCTTTAATACCTTTTTCCTTCATAGATTTCTTTGCTTCTTGCATATCTTCAGGACTGAGGTATAATATACCCCTCTTCTTCGAAGTGGGTTTAGGCGGTGGTTCAGGAATAGTCCAATCATCATAATTTTTCAATGTGTTATTCAATAATTCTTCAGCTTGTCCAACAGTTCGTTCCCCGAAAACACAACCAGCACAACTATCTAGGAAGTCCCTAGAAGCATTGGTTAGTCCATTATAGAAGATATCAAGTATTTCATTTTTCTTAAGAGGATGATTGGGCAAAGCATTAAGTAACTATAAAAGCATCCCCAAGCTTGTGGGAGACTCTCTTCTTTAGTTTGACCAAAGTTAAATATTTCCTGTAAGGCAGCTTGTTTCATATGAGCAAGAAAATATTTTTAAGAGACGTAATAAATCATATCCTGGGGATTACCCACACAACCAGGAGCAAGAGTATTGTACCAAGCTTTAGCATCACCCTTTAATGTGAAAGGAAATAATTTGAGAATGAAGTAATAACGAGTTTTCTCATCATGAGTAAAAAGGGTGGCTATATCATTCAACTTAGAAAGATGTGCCACAATAGTTTCAGTTTCATAACCATGGAAAGGATTAGATTCAACCAGAGTAATTAGCTCTGGGTCGACAGAGAATTCATAATCCTTATCATCAATAAAGATAGGTGAAGTAGCAAACTTAGGATCACGCTTCATTCTAGCATTCAGAGATTTTTCTTTATACTTGTGTAATAATTTCTCTAGATCATCTCTATCATTGCAAGCAACACTATCTCTAGTTGCTTCTTCACTCATAACATAACCTTTCGGTACCTTAGGCAATTCATATCTAGGAAGGCTAGTTCTAGCAGGTGTTTTAGGAGTTTCAGTTTCAAGCTCATCATCAGATTCAACAACATCATGTTGTATAACTCTAGCAATTTGTTTATCAAGAAATTCACCAAGTGGCACATCATCATTATCAAGCAAGGTACTAGCATAATCATAAGCATCATTCATAGTAGAAGTAGCATCATTAATAACTTGCGACATATCAGAATTAATAGCATGTGGTGGTGTTGCAAGTTTATTCATAAGAGAAGGTGAATCTAAAGCAGAACTAGATGGCAGTTCCTTACCTCCCCTTGTCCTTGAGGGAAACATCTTAGTCTTTGGATCCTTCAAATTCTTCATCGTGGTAATATGATAATAATCCCAAGTGACTCAACAAATATAGCTATGCTCCCCGACAATGGCACTAGAAAAAAGTCTTGATTACCCACAAGTATAGGGGGTCGCAACAACTTTCGAGGGTAGAGTATTCAACCCAAATTTATAGATTCGACACAGGGGAGCCAAAGAATATTTGAAGGTATTAGCAGCTGAGTTGTCAATTCAACCACACCTGGAGATTAATTATCTACAACAAAGTGATCAGTAGCAACATAATTTGATAGTTTTGTAGTAAGTGCAACAGTGATGATAGCAGCGGCAACTTAGCAGTAACAATAATGAATAGTTCGTAGGCATTGGATCGGTGACTTGTTGGATGATATTCATCATGGGACAGTTATAACCTAGGGCGATATGACACTAGCTCTAGTTCATCGATATAATGTAGGCATGTATTCCGTAAATAGTCATACATGCTTTATTAAAAGAACTTGCATGACATATTTTGTCCTACCCTCCCGTGGCAGCGGGGTGCATATTGGAAACTCAGGGATATTAAGGCCTCCTTTTAATAGAGAACCAAAACAAAGTATTAAACATAGTGAATACATGAACTCATCAAACTACGGTCATCACTGAGAGTGGGCTCGGTAGTTGTCACTCCGGGGTTGTCAGATCATAACACGTAGTAGGTGACTATAACTTGCAAGATCGGATTAGGACATGGATATAATGATGAATTCATAAATGGTTTAGATCTGAAATCATGGCACCCGGGCCCAAAGTGACAAGCATTAAGCATGGCAAAGTCATAGCAACGTCAATCTAAGAACATAGTGGATACTAGGGATCAAGCCCTAACAAAACTAACTCGATTACATGATGAATATCATCCAACTCCTCACCGACCAGCAAGCCTACGAAGGAATTACTCACTCCCGGTGGGGAGCATCATGGAATTGGCGATGGAGAAGGGTTGGTAATGACGAAGAACAAAGATCCCCCTCTCCGGAGCATGAGACGGACTCCAGATCTGCACTCCCGAGGAAGAACGGGGCTTGGCGGCGGCTCTGTCTCGTGGATCGCGATAATTCTTTCTCCCTGATTTTTCTAGAAATATGTGATTTTATAGTATTAGGGGGGTCGTCTTCGGGGCCACCAATTGGGTACAACCCACCTGGGCGCGCCAGGAGAGGGGAGCGCGCCCTGGTGGGTTGTGCCCACCTAGGGGCCCCTCTCTGGTGGGTCTTGGCTCCCGTAATTCTTATTATTGATATAAAAAATCCTCACAAAGTTCCGTACCATTCCGAGAACTTTTATTTATGCACAAAAACAACACCATGGTACTTTTGCTGAAGACAGTGTTAGTCTGGGGTTAGTATCATTCAAATCTTGCAAATTAGAGTCCAAAACAAGAGGAAAAGCATGAGAAAAAGTAGATATGTTAGAGACGTATCATATGCTTAGTTAACTCAAAAATTACCAAGTTTACCTAGGTTAGCTCCAATATGATCCATTTTTCCTAGCTTAGCTCCAAAATGACCTCTTTACCTAGCTTAGCTCTAAAATGACCTACACACTTAGCATTTTTACCTAGCTTAGCTAAAAAATGGCATTTTTCCTACCTTAGTTAGAAGAAGAAGAAGATAAAGAAGAGGAGATGAGACTAAGAAAGAGAAGATAAATTATTCTTCTTATTTTTCTTCTTTTTCTTCTAGCTAGTCTTCTTCTTCTTCTAACTTTCATTTTTCCTAATTTGTAGATTTGCTTTAGATGAGGAGCTTGCGTTCATGGAGTCTACTCTTCTCCTTGTGCTTCTTCTATATTCCTCGAAACTTGTTGCAAACTTGTTGTTGGATATGTGTTGTTGCAAACTTGTTGTTGGATGTGTTGGATATGTGTTGGTATGCTTGTGTATATATATCTTCAAATGTGTATATATATCTTCAAATGTGTATGTATATATCTGTCAAATTATGTGAAATTGAATGAATTTAAGAAAACAGAAAAAACAGGGGCTATAGAGGCTCTTTGCCGTTTGCCAGCAGACGACAATGAGCTTTTCCATCAGCCATTAGACGGCAAAGCTTCCACGTGGTAGCTACCTGTGTATCCTGGGGCACTGGGCTGGCCTATATGGTTGCTTTGCCATCCGCTGGCCGATGGCAAAGACCATTGCATCTTTGTCGTCAGCCGGCAGATGGCATAGCATGCCACGTGGCAGCAACCTGGGCTGGCCTATATGGCACTTTGCCGTCCGCCGGCAGACGACAAAGATGCAAAGGACTTTGTCGTCTGCTAGCAGATGGCAAAGCAAGCCGTTAACCCCCTAATGGACCTAACCTGCCACATGTGCCATCCAGGCTCTTTGTCGCCTGCTGGCTGACGGTGAAGACCATTTCATCTTTGCCTTCTGCCAGCACACGGCAAAGAGGCCTTTGCTGTAGCTTATTCAGCCGGACCTGTTGCTGTCTGCTGGCTGGCGGTAAAGGCCTTTGCCATCCGCTAGGCATGCCTTTGCCATCAGCCATGGCACATGGCAAAGTGTCTGATTCCTGTAGTGTAGAGCATTAAGTTCATAAGAACCGAGTAACGCCTTAAGTAAGATGACATGATGTAGAGGTATAAACTCAAGCAATATGATGAAAACCCCCATCTTTTTACCCTTGATGGCAACAATACAATACGTGTGTAACATCCCAAATTTTCAATTTGTAATGTTATACATAGATCACCCATGCATATCATGATTTATTGCATTCCAGTTCCGCAATCCTCGAAATCCTAAGCAACTCAAGGACCCACGGAGAGAGTTGGGGATTTTCTGGTTTTCATATTTGATTTTTTTATCAAATAATGAAACGAGGATTTTGATTTTAATAATTTTTCTCTCCGAAAATATTTCATATTAAATCAAATGAGTGGAGATAATATGACTTCTCCGAAATAATTGAAATATTGGAGGAAAATATTAAAATCATTTATTGGATTTTATTTGGTTTTATTCGGATTTTATTTCCATTAGAAAAATTGCACATTTTCAAAATTGCATTTTAGGGCCAAGAAAATGTTCAACTCGTCCTAAATATTTTATTTAGACGGTGAAAATTTGTTTTGGCATTTTTAGATTTTTATTTATTTTTATAGGATTTTTCTTCTATCGGCGGAATTATTTAAAAATAAAGAATAAAATATCTCGCGCCCGACTGGGCCTAAGGCCCAGCCGAGCCAGGCCGGTCCGAATCGCCGCCTCCCCTTTTAATACCGTCGCCGCCTCCCTGGAGCCCAAGTCGCCGCCGCCCGCAGCCCCTTGCCCCGTCGCCAGGAGCCGCCGCCGCCGCAGCCCCGCCACCCCACGCCGCTGCCGCCGCAGCCCCGCCACCCCACGCCGCCCCGTCGCTGCAACGGATCCCCGCCGGAGCCGAGCCAAGGTAGCCGCCGCGCCGCCCCGGTTATCTAAAGAAAAAAACCGTTCGGGTTTTTTTAGAAACCCTAGTTTCGTTTTTTTAAATAGATCGGTTTTTCTCTGGTTTATTTATTTAGCGAGCGTTCGCTCGTTCGTTCGTTTTAACGAACACGTTCTTCGTTTAGATCCAGATAACGAACGTTCATTCGTTAATCTGTCATCGTTTCTTTTCTCAGATTTATTTCGTGACTTTTTTGATCGCGATTTCAGATCCGATCTTAATTTCTGTTTTTCTTCTTGCTCATTTATTGGAATCAGGCGATTCAAGCACCTGGAGTTTCATCTCGAAACCCTCTTTCCGTTTAATCAACTCAAACAAGTTTTTGTTACTGTAAAATTTGGCCTAGTTTCAGATTAGTAAACGAAGCTTCTTTCTTTCACCGTTTGACTTTCTTTGCTCCGTTTGATTTGATTCTTTTTGCGTACCAAAGTTCTTAAGTTGAACTTTCTGGTCAACCTCTCTTAGTTGAGTTTTGTTTGTGCATAGTTTCTTGTTACTTATGTATGTTATTGTTTGCTTGCGATAGAATTCCCGGAGTGCGAAGCGTGTTACTACGAGTCTCTAGGATTCGCGGATCGTCAGCAAGGCAAGTAACACTTTGATCATATCCCACTATTACCTAGTTTTTATGCATTAGTTCCAATCCTCAAACATTGCATGATTAGGATGTCATTAACTTGTGGGTTGGGAAGTAGTTGCTGAGGTAGAACCTATTGTCCTGTTATATCCAAACCCTTGGGAGTTACCTCTTCGTATTGCTTATTTCTATGCTATGCTCGTAGACGTGGTTTGGGTTTGAGTGAAATTCATGACAGATGTGAGATTGTTAATTAATGGTTCAACTTAAGGTGGAAACTTAATCAAACAACTGGGTGGATTGAGGCACCTGGGGAACCCAGTGTTGTCTATTTTTTTTTTGGAAATCCCGGGGTACCCGTGTGATCTTCCTATGGACCGCCACCCAGGCTCAAAGGGAACTGAGATGATTCATGCTAGAAACTTCCGTGTGCAGCCACAAGCTATTATGGGCTCTAGCATAGTTGAGTAAGTTACGTGAAGCTCTTGAAGAGGTAGATCAGCAGGTAGTGGGTTTTGTAGGTTTGGTATGGTCTACCCGGAGTAGAGAGTTAACGTTTCTGAAAGACTGTGTCTCGGTCATCCGTTTCTCAAACACCATGTAGTGCGAGAAATCCAACGGAGGCGATCGAGTCTTGTGCGGAAAAGTGCGCAAACCTCTGCAGAGTGTACAATCTAATCATGGTTAGCCGTGTCCCCGGTTATGGACAATTCTTGAGTATCTAGTACTTGGGTTATCACATGTATATCACCATGTTTAATTAATACTGTTGGTTGTTAATCACTTTAATTGGGATTGAGTTGGGGGTACCTCCTCAATGATGTTTCAACCACCATGATAGTTAAATTAAAATCTATTCCTTTGTTGTAGGGAAAAATTGGCTTTTCGCAAAAACTATAACCATACAGCTTTCCACCAGCCATATATGCATGTAGTGATAGCATTATTCTGTTTCTGCTCTACTGTGTTATATTAACAGCATGTTCCATGTGCTGACCCGTTTTCGGGCTCCAACGTATTATGTTGCAGACTTTTCAAAGGAGGGGTAAGGTTCGTTAGGTCGTTGCCGTACAGCTCAGCTATGCTGTTGGAGTTGATGGACTCACTTTATCTTCCAAGCCTTCCGCTGTTATCGCATTAGATGGCCTTAAGCCATATTATTGTAATAAGTTCTCTTTTAGACTTTTTGATGTGACAAGTGTGTGATTGCTACTCTGTTATAAATCCTCGAGTACTGTGTGTGTCAGCATTACCGATCCAGGGATCACACTGAAGCACAGATACTTGACCATCTGAGGTCGGGTTGCTACAAGATGGTATCAGAGCACACGTTGAGTGTAGGACATGACCACTAAGGTAAACCCTAGGTCACACTTCTCTTCTCATTTCTGACTCCTCTCCATTTTCTAATCTTTAGGATGACGGAGATGAAGAACAAGTTTGCACAACCGGATGAAGATACACCTTTTGGACGTCACCTGAAGGAAGTCACTAGGTACTTGAACATTGGAATACCAAGCTTCACCGGGATGAACAACGTCACTTTACCTGAAGAGGAGCGCTGGATGATTCAAGTACAAGTTCCAGGAAGGACGTTCTCACCAACTTCTAAACCCATAGAATTTTCCTTCGACGCACCAACCTGGAGTTTAGGAAAGAGTATGGCAGCTCACATCACCATGGGACGCATTGGAGAAGTTTACAATAGGGAGCTTAAGGACACTATTTTTCAAATATGTGGGCGCCGAGACGAGCAATGGGAAGTAATCAGCACTAAGAAGGATAGATCCATTGCAGCTTTCATCCAGGAGTTAAACCAGCACATTCGACGTCAGGAGAACCAGATGTGTGCGGACATGATGGACTTGAAGAAGGCGAAGACTAGGATCATCGAGCTGGAGGAAGAACTCAAGTTTACCCGCGATGGATATGAGGAGGAAATCAAGACCCTACTAGAGAAGAATGACAACCTAGTCAAGAAGATCGGAGTATTCATGGGAGGACCAGCACCGATAGAAGAAGAAGAAGAACCCAAGGAAATTCTCCCCGAGGACTACATCATCATCGACGACACCGATTCCGATCCTAGTGATGATGGCTTTGAAGACGAAGCTGGAGCAGACATTATGGAATCTTCCATCGATCAAAATTTCTAGATGACCACCAACTATTAGTAGTATTTCCCCATGTGTATAGTAGTAGTGAGCACTTTTGCAATAGTTCTAGACCGTTTGTATGCCCTTGCTTGATTGATTGAGTGAAATGATTGTGTTTGTCTCATGTGCATATGGGTAGTGCCTTCTCATTAGACCCCTTTTCTATTCTAAATCTCTTCCATCTAAACCCATCAGATGCCTCCGAGGCGTGACACCGGTTTTGCCTTCCCGCCGGAGCTCACCTAGTTGATCCAGCAGCAGAATGCCTTGATGCAATTGTTAGTTAAGAACCAGGGCAACAACAACAACAACAATAACAATCCACCGCCAGTAGACAACCTAGCCCGTTTTCTAAGGTTACAGCCGCCGGTATTTTCCAGTAGCACCGAGCCTATAGTTGCTGATGATTGGCTGCGCCATATTGGAAGGGAGTTGACCACCGCAGGTTGCACAGATGCTGAGAAGATGCGCTTTGCTGCACATCAATTGGATGGACCAGCAGCCTCATGGTGGGAGAATTACACAGCCACTTTTCCTATAGCCAATGTCACTTGGGACCAGTTTCAGCAAGCTTTCCGCACAGCCCATGTCTCCACTGGAGCTATGCAGATGAAGAAGCGGGAGTTCCGCAACCTACGCCAGGGGAACCGTACTGTGGCTCAGTACGTGGATGAGTTTAGCAAGTTATCTCACTACGCCCCTGATGATGTGGCCACAGATGCCGCGAAGCAACGAGAAGTTTATGGAAGGGCTGAATGATGAGATGAGCATGCAGTTGATGGTAGCAACCTTCAACAGCTACCAGGAGTTGGTAGATAAGGCTCTTATGATTGAAGGGAAACAACAGTAGATTGAGAGCCGCAAGAGAAAGTACGGACAAGGGAAGTATAACTCAGGAGCTCAGCAGAAGCCTCGCCTAACCCCGAACTCAGGAGGACTTGTTCATAACCATGGAGGTCACAACCACACTGGGGGAGGGTCACATAACCACAATAGTGCTAAGAATGGGAATGGGAACGGAGCTAACAGCAATCATAACCGCTCCAACCCGTCCACTCCCGCCAAAAGAGACTTAAGTCAGGTTACCTGTTTTAAGTGCGGGAAGACAGGGCACTATGCCAATGATTGCGCCGAAGGAAGGAATGGAAACGGAAATGGAAGCACTGGGAAGAAGCCCAATCCATTCAACAAAGGACAAGTGAACCACATTAACGTGGAGGAGGTTGAAGAGTAGCCGGACGCGGTAATAGGTAAGTTTTTGGTTAAGTCATTTACCGCTCTTGTTCTTTTCGATACTGGTGCATCGCATTCATACATATCAAGGGGATTTGTGGATAAGTTTAAACTACCAACCCAAACCCTTAGGACCCCTCTTTTAGTGAGTTCACCCGGAGCAGAGTATATGGCTAGCCGATGGTGTGACTAGATACCCTTAACCATTGGTACATATGTTTTTCCGTCCGACCTAATTATCTTGGAGTCACAAGGATTGGATGTGATATTGGGTATGGACTGGATGTCAAAGTTTGGAGGAAGCATTGACTGTGCTAGTAAGTCGATTTATCTCACCACCCCGGAAGGAAAAAAGATTAAGTATGTATCTAGGCATGTGCCTAAAAGGATCCAAGTGAATTCCCTTACGGGAGTTGTTCAGGAGGAAGTGTCGGTAGTAAGAGATTACCCAGATGTTTTCCCAGAGGAGTTACCAGGCATGCCACCGGACAGAGATATTGAGTTTTTGATAGAGTTGTTACCAGGAACAGGACCAATATCCAAGAGACCCTAGCGGATGCCCGCGAATGATCTGGAGGAAATTAAGAAACAGATCAAGGAGTTATTGGAGAAAGGATACATCCGAAGAAGTTCATCACCTTGGGGAGCCCTAGTACTTTTGGTTGAGAAGAAGGATAAATCCCTAAGGATGGTTGTTGATTATCGAGCCTTGAATGAAGTGACGATGAAGAACAAGTACCCACTGCCGATGATCAATGATCTGTTTGATCATTTGCAAGGAGCTAAAGTGTTCTCAAAGATCGATTTATGATCAGGGTATCATCAGTTGAAGATACGAGAGAAGGACATACCAAATACGGCGTTCACAACGCGATATGGATTATACGAGTACACGGTCATGTCATTTGGACTGACTAACACCCCTGCCTATTTCATGAGCATGATGAACAAGGTGTTCATGGAGTATTTGGACAAGTTTGTTGTGGTGTTTATTGATGATATCATGGTATACTCGAAGAACGAGGAGGATCACAAGGAGCATTTGCGTTTAGTTCTCGAGAACCTCAGGGAACACCAGTTGTATGCTAAGTTTAGCAAATGCGAGTTTTGGCTAAAGGAAGTCGGATTTCTTGGACATGTTATATCAGGAGAAGGTATAGCAGTAGACTCCAGCAAGGTTCAGTCAGTCACTGAATGGTTGGCACCCACCTCAGTTAGCGAGATCCGTAGTTTTCTTGGACTCGCAGGATACTACCGAAGATTCATTGAGAATTTTTCCAAGATTGCGAAACCAATGACTGAACTGTTGAAGAAGGATACCAAGTTTAAATGGACAGAAGATTGTGAAGCAAGTTTCCAGGAGTTGAAGAAACGTTTGACTACAGCCCCAGTGCTAGTACTGCTAGATATACATAAGGAGTTCCAAGTGTATTGCGATGCCTCTCGCTTAGAACTTGGATGTGTGCTTATGCAGAACTGAAGAGTTGTTTCGTATGCCTCACGACAACTAAAACCTCATGAGTTGAATTATGCTACGCATGATTTGGAGCTAGCAGACGTAGTGCATGCATTGAAGACTTGGAGACATTACCTTATTGGAAACCGTTGTGATGTGTACATGGATCACAAGAGTTTGAAGTACATCTTCACCCAGAAGGAGCTGAACCTTAGGCAGAGGAGATGGTTGGAGCTTATAAAGGATTATGACATGAAGCTACACTATCATCCAGGAAAGGCCAATGTCGTAGCAGACGCATTGAGTCGGAAGAGTTATGCCTATATCCTTGAAAGTAAAGGACTATCGGAGGAATTAGCAAAGGACATCATGGAACTTTGGTTAGAGATTGTACCTAGAAGGTTCATTGCCACAATGGAGGTTCAGTCGACATTGTTGGACAAGATTCGGGAAGCTCAGAAAGATGATAAAGAGGTTGCCGAGATAAAGGAGAAGATGGACAAAGGAAAGGCCAAAAGTTTTCGTGAGGATGAGCACGATACCCTATGGTTTGAGGACCGAATTTACGTGCCCAATAATCAGGACATCAGGAAGTTAATACTTCAAGAGGCCCATGACTCACCATACTCGATACACCCCGGAAACACCAAGATGTATTTGGATTTAAAGGAACATTTCTGGTGGATTGGTAGGAAGAAGGATATTGCCGAGTATGTAGCCGTATGTGATGTATGTCAGAGAGTTAAGGCAGAACATCAGAAGCCAGCAGGACTGTTACAGCCTATGCCGATACCCGAATGGAAGTGGGATAAACTTGGCATGGACTTTATTACCGGATTACCCAGGACTAAAGCAGGATATGATTCCATATGGGTAGTAGTTGATCGTTTGACCAAAGTAGCTCACTTCATCCCAGTGAAAACCACCTATACAAGTGCAAAGTTGGCCAAGATCTACATGTCCAGGATCTTATGTCTGCATGGAGTTCCGAGGACCATCGTATCGGACCGAGGAACGCAATTTACTTCAAAGTTTTGGCATCAGTTACACCAGACTCTGGGAACGAGATTGGAGTTCAGTACAACGTTTCACCCACAGACAGACGAGCAAACTGAGAGAGTCAATCAAATTTTGGAGGACATGTTGAGAGCCTGTGTGCTAGATTATGCTTCTAGTTGGGATGACAATTTGCCGTATGCAGAGTTCTCATACAACAATAGCTACCAAGCCAGTTTGAAGATGGCACCGTTTGAAGCCATGTATGGACGCAGGTGCAGAACACCGTTGATGTGGGATGAGGTAGGAGACCGACAGTTGTTTGGACCAGACCTGATTAAAGAATATGAGGAGAAGGTAAAGTTGATCCGAGACCGACTGAAGATTGCTCAGTCCAGGCAGAAGAGTTATGCAGACTCAGAACGCAAGGAGGTAACCTACGAAATAGGAGACAGAGAATATCTGCGAGTATCGCCCTTGCGAGGAGTGAAACGTTTTGGAGTTAAAGGAAAGTTAGCCCCGAGATTTGTAGGACCGTATCGCATTTTGGAACGGATGGGAGAAGTTGCCTACAAGTTGGAGTTACCTGAGGGATTGTCAGGAGTCCACGATGTGTTCCATGTTTCACAGCTGAAGAAATGCCATGCTGGGATGGCGGATATACCATTAAGAGATACAATACCCATGGAAGCGATTCAGTTGGACAGTGATTTGACTTACGAGGAGAAGCCAGTTAGGATTCTTGAGTTTGCCAGCAGAGTCACCCGCAGTAAGGTTATCAAGTTTTGCAAGGTTCAGTGGAGCCACCATACCGAGGATGAAGCCACCTGGGAACGAGAGGATGATCTCCGCAAGGACCACCCATACCTATTTTCTAGCCAACCCGAATCTCGAGGGCAAGATTCATCTTAAGGGGGGTAGGTTTGTAACATCCCAAATTTTCAATTTGGAATGTTATACATAGATCACCCATGCATATCATGATTTATTGCATTCCAGTTCCGCAATCCTTGAAATCCGAAGCAACTCAAGGACCCACGAAGAGAGTTGGGGATTTTCCGGTTTTCATATTTGATTTTTTTATCAAATAATGAAACGAGGATTTTGATTTTAATAATTTTTCTCTCCGAAAATATTTCATATTAAATCAAATGAGTGGAGATAATATGACTTCTCCGAAATAACTGAAATATTGGAGGAAAAATATTAAAATCATTTATTGGATTTTATTTGGTTTTATTCGGATTTTATTTGCATTAGAAAAATTGCACGTTTTCAAAATTGCATTTTAGGGCCAAGAAAATGTTCAACTCGTCCTAAATATTTTATTTAGACGGTGAAAATTTGTTTTGTCATTTTTAGATTTTTATTTATTTTTCTAGGATTTTTCTTCTGTCGGCGAAATTATTTAAAAAAATATCTCGCGCCCGACTGGGCCTAAGGCCCAGCCGAGCCAGGCCGGTCCGAGCCGCCACCGCCTCGCGCGCGCGTGCCGCTGCCGCCGACCCGGACTCCAAGTCCGAGCTGGACTCCCCGCCGCCGCCGCTGCCTTGCCCCCTCCCCCAAGCCACTACCGCCCCCCTCCCCTTTAAATACTG
>NC_041382.1:225320933-225397596 GCF_002162155.2 Triticum dicoccoides
CCCCGCCACCCCACGCCGCCGCCGCCGCAGCCCCGCCACCCCACGCCGCCCCGTCGCCGCACCGGAGCCCCGCCGGAGCCGAGCCAAGGTAGCCGCTGCACCGCCCCAGTTTTCTAAAGAAAAAAACCGTTCGGGTTTTTTTAGAAACCCTAGTTTCGTTTTTTTAAATAGATCGGTTTTTCTCCGGTTTATTTATTTAGCGAGCATTCGCTCGTTCGTTCGTTTTAACGAACAGGTTCTTCGTTTAGATCCAGATAACGAACGTTCATTCGTTAATCTGTCGTCGTTTTTCTTTTTCTCGGATTTATTCCGTGATTTTTCTGATCGCGATTTCAGATCCGATCTTAATTTCTGTTTTTCTTCCCGCTCGTTTATCGAAATCAGGCGATTAAAGCGCCTGGAGTTTCATCTCGAAACCCTCTTTCCGTTTAATCAACTCAAACAAGTTTTTGTTACTGTAAAATTTGGCCTAGTTTCAGATTAGTAAACGAAGCTTCTTTCTTTCACCGTTTGACTTTTGTTGCTCCGTTTGATTTGATTCTTTTTGTGTATTCTTAAGTTGAACTTTCTGGTCAACCTCTCTTAGTTGAGTTTTGTTTGTGCATCGTTGCTTGTTACTTACGTATGTTATTGTTTGCTTGCGATAGAATTCCCGGAGTGCGAAGCGTGTTACTACGAGTCTCTAGGATTCGTGGATCGTCAGCAAGGCAAGTAACACTTTGATCATATCCCACTATTACCCAGTTTTTATGCATTAGTTCCAATCCTCAAACATTGCATGATTAGGATGTCATTAACTTGTGGGTTGGGAAGTAGTTTCTGAGGTAGAACCTATTGTCCTGTTATATCCAAACCCTTGGGAGTTACCTCTTCGTATTGCTTATTGCTATGTTATGCTCGTAGAAGTGGTTTGGGTTTGAGTGAAATTCATGACAGATGTGAGATTGTTAATTAATGGTTCAACTTAAGGTGGCAACTTAATCAAACAACTGGGTGGATTGAGGCACCTGGGGAACCCAGTGTTGTTTTTTTTTTTTGGAAATCCCGGGGTACCCGTGTGATCTTCCTATGGACCGCCACCCAGGCTCAAAGGGAACTGAGATGATTCATGCTAGAAACTTCCATGTGCAGCCACAAGCTATCATGGGATCTAGCATAGTTGAGTAAGTTACGTGAAGCTCTTGAAGAGGTAGATCAGCACGTAGTGGGTTTTGTAGGTTTGGTATGGTCTACCCGGAGTAGAGAGTTAACGTTTCTGAAAGACTGTGTCTCGGTCATCCGTTTATCAAACACCATGTAGTGCGAGAAATCCAACGGAGGCGGTCGAGTCTTGTGGGGAAAAGTGCGCAAACCTCTGCAGAGTGTACAATCTAATCATGGTTAGCCGTGTCCCCGGTTATGGACAATTCTTGAGTATCTAGTACTTAGGTTATCACATGTATCTCACCATGTTTAATTAATATTGTTGGGTTGTTAATCTCTTTAATTGGGATTGAGTTGGGGGTACCTTCTCAATGATGTTTCAACCACCATGATAGTTAAATTAAAATCTATTCCTTTGTTGTAGGGAAAAATTGTTTTTTCGCAAAAACTATAACCATACAGCTTTCCACCAGCCATATATGCATGTAGTGATAGCATTATTCTGTTTCTGCTCTACTGTGTTATATTGCCAGCATATTCCATGTGCTGACCCATTTTCGGGCTGCAACATATTATGTTGCAGACTTTTCAGACAAGGAGTAAGGTTCGTTAGGTCGTTGCCGTACATCTCAGCTATGCCGTTGGAGTTGATGGACTCACTTTATCTTCCAAGCCTTCCGTTGTTATCGCATTAGATGGCCTTAAGCCATATTATTGTAATAAGTTCTCTTTTAGACTTTTCGATGTGATAAGTGAGTGATTGCTACTCTGTTATAAATCCTCGAGTACTGTGTGTGTCAGCATTACCGATCCAGGGATGACACTGAAGCACAGAGACTTGACCATCTGAGGTCGGGTCGCTACAACGTGCCTCGCTACCCCTTTTTGTCACTAAGTGAGGACACCACAAGATTGAACCCAAAACTAAGCACCTCTCTCCCATTTCAAGAAAAACCAATCTAGTTGGCCAAACCAAACCGATAATTCAAAGAGAAATACAAAGATATCAAATCATGCATACGAGAATTCAGTAAAGACTCAAATAATATTCATAGATAATCTGATCATAAATCCACAATTCATCAGATCTCGACAAATACAATGCAAAATAATATTACATCGGATAGAACTCCAAGAACATCGAGGAGAACATTGTATTGAAGATCAAAGAGATAGAAGAAGCCATCTAGCTATTAGCTATGGACCCATAGGTCTGTGGTAAACTAATCACGCTTCATCGGTAGGGCAATAGAGTTGATGTAGATGCCCTCCGTGATCGAATCCCCCTCCAGTAGGATGCCAAAAAGGCCCCATGATGGGATCTTGCTTCTGTTGGTTTGGGAATATTTCTGAATTTATAGGCCAAAGGTTAGAGTTAGAGGAGTCCCGTGGGGCCCACAAGCTAGAGGGCGCGCGCTCTAGGGAAAATTTTGGAATATCCTCAGTTATACGTTTCATTTCTTCATAACCCAAAAGAAGGCTAAGCTCTTTATGATGCTCAAGGGTAATCAAATTATCACAATATTTGGACACGACTTGATCATGAAACGAATAGCATTGGAGCTTTAAATGACCATGTTCATTGCAAAGTTCACAAGTAGCACGAAAAGTATTGAATCTTTTAGCACATTCATCTAGCTCTTCTTGCAACAATTTGGTTTCTAAGTACTTATGCCTCTTGCAATATCTATCTTCCCTATTTGGTGTGTACTTGCAAACCCAGTCTAACTCCAGAAAAATTGACATGTTTATAGGAGGCATTTTCATCATAACTAGTGCAATCATCATTAGTATTATGGATGTTCAAGGAATTCGTACTAACAACATTGCAATCATGCTCATCATTCAAATATTTAGTGCCAAACATTTTATAGATTTCTTCTTCTAGCACTTGAGCACAATTATCCTTTCCATCATACTCACGAAAGATATTAAAAAAGTGAAGCGTAGGAGACAAACTTAATTACATTTTTTGTAATTTTCTTTTATAAACTAAAATAGTGATAAAACAAGAAACTAAAAGACTCGATTGCAAGATCTAAAGATATACCTTCAAGCACTCACCTCCCCGGCAACGGCACCACAAAAAAGCTTGATGTCTACTACACAACCTTCTTCTTATAGACGTTGTTGGGCCTGCAAGTGCACAGGTTTGTAGGACAGTAGCAAATTTCCCTCAAGTGGATGACCTAAGGTTTATCAATCCGTAGGAGGCATAGGATGAAGATGGTCTCTCTCAAGCAACCCTGCAATCAAATAACAAAGAGTCTCTTGTGTCCCCAACACACCCAATACAATGGTAAATTGTATAGGTGCACTAGTTCGGCGAAGAGATGGTGATATGAGTGGTATATGGACAGTAGATAATAGTTTTTGTAATCCGAAATAATAAAAACAGCGAGGTAGCAAGTGATAAAAATGAGCGTAAACGGTATTGCAATGTGTGGAAACAAGGCCTAAGGTTCATACTTTCGCTAGTGTAAGTTCCCTCAACAATACTAACATAATTGGATCACATAACTATCCCTCAACATGCAACAAAGAGTCACTCCAAAGTCACTAATAGCGGAGAACGAACGAAAAGATTATGGTAGGGTACGAAACCACCTCAAAGTTATTCTTTCCAATCAATCCGTTGGGCTATTCCTATAAGTGTCACAAACATCCCTAGAGTTCGTACTAGAATAACAACTTAAGACACAAATCAACCAAAACCCTAATGTCACCTAGATACTCCAATGTCACCTCAAGTATCCGTGGGTATGATTATACGATATGCATCACACAATCTCAGATTCATCTATTCAACCAACACATAGAACCTCAAAGAGTGCCCCAAAGTTTCTACCGGAGAATCACGACGAAAACATGTGCCAACCCCTATGCATAGGTTCATGGGCGAAACCCGCAAGTTGATCACCAAAACATACATCAAGTGAATCACGTGATATCCCATTGTCACCACAGATACGCACGACAAGACATACATCAAGTGTTCTCAAATCTTTAAAGACTCAATCCGATAAGATTACTTCAAAGGGGAAACTCAAATCATTACAAGAGAGTAGAGGGGGGAAGAAACATCATAGGATCCAAATATAATAGCAAAGCTCGCGATATATCAAGATCGTGCCAAATCAAGAACACGAGAGAGAGAGAGAGAGAGAGAGAGAGAGAGATCAAACACATAGCTACTCGTACATACCCTCAGCCCCGAGGGAGAACTACTCCCTCGTCGTCATGGAGAGCACCGGGATGATGAAGATGGCCACCGGAGAGGGAGTGCCCCCTCCGGCAGGGTGCCGGAACGGGTCTAGATTGGTTTTCAGTGGCTACGGAGGCTTCTGGCGGCGGAACTCCCGATCTATGTTACGTTCTGGAAGTTTTAGGGTACGTGGATATATATGGGTGCAGGGAGGACATCGGAGGAGCCACGGGGGCCCCACGAGGCAGGGGGGTGCGCCCTAGGGGGTGGGCACGCCCCCACCCTTGTGGGCAGCTCGCGTATCTTCTGACACGGGGTCCAAGTCCATCAGGTGTGTTTCCTTCCAAAAATAACTTCTCGAGCTGATTTCGTTCCGTTTCGACTCCGTCTGATATTCCTTTTCTTCAAAACACTAAAATAGGCATAAAACAGCAAATCTGGGCTGGGCCTCCAGTTAATAGGTTAGTCCCAAAAGTAATATAAAAGTGGATAATAAATCCCAATATTGCCCAAAACAGTAGATAATATAGCATGGAGCAATCAAAAATTATAGATACGTTGGAGATGTATCAAGCATCCCAAGCTTAATTCCTGCTCGTCCTCGAGTAGGTAAATGATAAAAAAGAATTTTTGATGCGGAGTGCTACTTGGCATAATTTCAATGTAAATCTTCTTAATTGTGGCATGAATATTCAGATCCGAAAGATTCAAGAAAAAAGTTCATATTGACATAGAAATAATAATACTTCAAGCATACTAACAAAGCAATCATGTCTTCTCAAAATAACATGGCCAAAGAAAGCTATCCCTACAAAATCATATAGTCTGGCTATGCTCCATCTTCACCACACAAAATATTTAAATCATGCACAACCCCAATGATAAGCCAAGCAATTGTTTCATACTTTTGATGTTCTCAAACTTTTTCAATCTTCACGCAATACATGAGCATGAGCCATGGACATAGCACTATAGGTGGAATAGAATGGTGGTTGTGGAGAAGACAAAAAGGAGAAGATAGTCTCACATCAACTAGGCGTATCAACGGGCTATGGAGATGCCCATCAATAGATATCAATGTGAGTGAGTAGGGATTGCCATCCAACGGATGCACTAGAGCTATAAATGTATGAAAGCTCAACAAAAGAAACTAGTGGGTGTGCATCCAACTTGCTTGCTCATGAAGACCTAGGGCAATTTTTTGAGGAAGCCCATCATTGGAATATACAAGCCAAGTTCTATAACGTAAAATTCCCACTAGTATATGAAAGTGACAACATATGAGACTCTCTATATGAAGAACATGGTGCTACTTTGAAGCACAATATATAAGACTTGCTATATCAAGGTGCTACTTTGAAGCACAAGTGTGGAAAAAGGATAGTAGCATTGCCCCTTTTTATTTATTTTTTTGGGCCTTCTTTTTTTCTTTGGCCTTTCTATATATTTTTTATTTGACCTTTCTTTTTTTTATGGCCTTTCTCTTTTTTTGGGACAATGCTCTATTAATGATGATCATCACACTTCTATTTATTTACAACTCAATGATTACAACTCGATACTAGAACAAAGTATGACTCTATATGAATGCCTCCGGCGGTGTACCAGGATGTGCAATGATGCATGAGTGACATGTATGAAAGAATTATGAACGGTGGCTTTGCCACAAATACAATGTCAACTACATGATCATGCTAAGCAATATGACAATGATGAAACGTGTCATAATAAACGGAATGGTGGAAAGTTGCATGGCAATATATCTCAGAATGGCTATGGAAATGCCATAATAGGTAGGTATGGTGGCTGTTTTGAGGAAGGTATATGGTGGGTTTATGGTACCGACTAAAGTTGTGCGGTACTAGAGAGGATAGCAATGGTGGAAGGGTGAGAGTGCGTATAATCCATGGACTCAACATTAGTCATAAAGAACTCATATACTTATTGCAAAAATCTATTAGTTGTCGAAACAAAGTACTACGCGCATGCTCCTAGGGGGATAGATTGGTAGGAAAAGACCATCGCTCGTCCCCGACTGCCACTCAAAAGGAAGACAATCAATAAATAAATCATGCTCCGACTTCATCATATAACGGTTCACCATACGTGCATGCTACGGGAATCACAAACTTCAACACAATTATTTCTCAAATTCATAACCACTCAACTAGCATGACTCTAATATCACCATCTCCATATCTCAAAACAATTATCAAGTATCAAACTTCTCATAGTATTCAACACACTCACAAGAGAATTTTATTATTCTTGACTACCTAGCATATTAGGATTTTAAGCAAATTACCATGCTATTAAGACTCTCAAAATAATATAAGTGAAGCATGAGAGTTCATATATTTCTTCAAAATAAAACTACCACCATGCTCTAAAAGATATAAGTGAAGCACTAGAGCAAATGACAAACTACTCCGAAAGATATAAGTGAAGATCAATGAGTAGTCGAATAATTATGCAACTATGTGAAGACTCTCTAACATTTAATAATTTCAGATCTTGGTATTCTATTAAACATCAAGCAAAGAAAAATAAAATGAAATTCTAAGAATAGCAAACATCATGTGAAGAAGCAAAAACTTAGGATCAATCGATACTAACCGATAGTTGTTGAAGAAGAAAGGTGGGATGCCAACCGGGGCATCCCCAAGCTTAGACACTTGATACTTCTTGAAATATTATCTTGGTATGCCTTGGGCATCCCCAAGCTTGAGCTTTTGTGTCTCCTTAATTCCTCTCATATCACGGTCTCCCTAAATCTCAAAAGCTTCACCCACATAAAACTCAACAAGGACTCGTGAGATAAGTTACCATAAACCATTGCAAAAACCTTATCATACTCTACTGTAGAAAATCACTAAAATTATTATTCAACATTGCATAATAAATTCCTCTGCATATTTAACAGTCCTATCCTCAAATAGAATCATTAAAGAAGCAAACATATGCAGACAATGCAAACATAACAGCAATCTGCCTAAACAGGATAGTCTGTAAAGAATACAGCAACATCCACACTTACCTAGCTCCAAAAATTATGAAATAAAATTTCTACTGTAGTAAATTTATCAGATATTAATATTCAAAAGGTTTCAACATTTTATAACATTCTGACTTTTCTAGGGAATTATTGCAACAGCGGTAAACTTTCTGTTTTCAAACAGCAACATGTATACTTGTAACATAGGCATAGTAAAGACTATTGATGCCACTTTTATTGAAATAAAAGATGCAAAAAATTGTTCTAAATAACAGAAAGCAAATCCTAACAAAATAAATTGATGCTCCAAGCAAAACACATATCATGTGGCGAATAAAAATATAGCTCCAAGTAAAGTTACCGATGAATGAAGACGAAAGAGCGGATGCGCCCTGCGGCATCCCCAAGCTTAGGCTCTTGGTTATCCTTGAATATTACCTTGGGGTGCCTTGGGAATACCCAAGCTTAGTCTCTTGCCCCTCCTTATTCCATAGTCCATCGAATCCTTACCCAAAACTTGAAAACTTCACAACACAAAACTTAACAGAAAACTCGTAAGCTCCGTTAGTATAAGAAAATAAATCACCACTTCAAGGTACTGTAATGAACTCATTCTTTATTTATATTGGTGTTAAACCTACTTTATTCCAACTTCTCTATGGTTTATAAACTATTTTACTAGCCATAGATTCATCAAAATAAGTAAACAACACATGAAAAAACAGAATCTGTCAAAAACAGAACAGTCTGTAGTAATATGGATCAAACATATACTTATGGAACTAATCAAATTCTCAAATAAATTGATGTACCTGATAAATTTATCTATTAATCATCTGCAAAAATAATTAACTAAATATCACTCTCAAAATAAAAATGGCAGAAATTCTCGTGAGCGCTAAAGTTTCTGTTTTTGACAGCATGATCAACAAGACTTCCCCAAGTCTTCCCAAAGGTTCTACTTGGCACAAACACTAATTAAACACATAAAACCACATCTAAACGGAGGCTAGATGAATTATTTATTACTAAACAGGAACAAAAATCAAGGAAAAAAATAAATTTGGGTTGCCTCCCAACAAGCGCTGACGTTTAACGCCCCTAGCTAGGCATGATGATTTCAATGATGCTCACATAAAAGATAAGAAATTGAACATAAAGAGAGCATCATGAAGAATATGACTAGCACATTTAAGTCTAACATGCTTACTATGCATAGGGATTTGGTGAGCAAACAACTTATGGGAACAATAATCAACTAGCATAGGAAGGTAAAACAAGCATAACTTCAAAACTTTAAGCACATAGAGAGGAAACTTGATATTATTGCAATTCCTACAAGCATATGTTCCTTCCTCATAATAATTTTCAGTAGCATCATGAGTGAATTAAACAATATATCCAGCACCTAAAGCATTCTTTTCATGATCTACAAGCATAGAAATTTTATTACTCTCCACATAAGCAAAATTCTTCTTATTCGGGATAGTGGGAGTATCATAAGAGACTTGGATACTATAAATTGTTTCCACATTAAAAGAGTAATTTTCAGAAAAGGGGTAACCATAATCATGATAGGTTTTATAAATATAATCCTCACTACTTTTTATAGCATATGTATCATCACAATAATTATCATAAGTAGGAGGCATGTTATCATCATTATAAATTTGCATATTAAAACTTGGGAGACTAAAAATATGATCTTCATTAAACGTAGCATCCCCAAGCTTGGGACAAACATTAATTGTAGCAAATATATTCTCAAATATTCCATCCTCATCAAACATAGCTTCCCCAAGCTTGGGCCTTTTCATATCATAAGCATAATTACTCTCATAATTAATAGTATGGATAGCACCAATAGTATAGCAATTATCATATTCTTCCAAGCAAGTGCCAAAAAGATTTTCAAGATCATAAGAAGTATCATTACCTTCCATAATTATATTTTCATGAGGCACAATAGTAATAGGGGCAGCATTATTTTGTAGAGACATCTTTTTACCTCTCTTCCTTCTTCTTTTCTTCTTCTTCACCACATCATGTGTGGGTTCAATCCTCTTTTTGGAGCTCCTTATTAATGAGATTGGTTGAATAGGAGGCTCCTCCTCGCTACCTGATTCATCATAAGAAATAATAGGAGGATATTGGGAAGTCTCTTCCCTTTCATTAATATTCTCTTCATCTTCTATTTCTTTTCTTTTCTTTATGTAGTTGGCAATATATGGATTTTCAATGCAATTCACCGCACAATACATATAAATTTTCTCTAGATCAAAATGAAGAACTTTATCAAGGGCAAATTTTGGAATGTCCTTAGTTATAAGTTTCATTTCTTCATAACCCAAAATAAGTCTAAGCTCTTTATGATGCTCAAGGGTAATCAAATTATCACAATATTTGGACACGACTTGATCATGAAACAAATAGCATTGGAGCTTTAAATGACCATGTTCATTGCAAAGTTCACAAGGAGCACGAAAAGTATTGAATCTTTCAACACATTCATCTAGCTCTTCTTGCAACAATTTGGTTTCTAAGTACTTATGCCTCTTGCAATATCTATCTTCCCTATTTGGTGTGTACTTGCAAACCCAGTCTAACTCCACAAAAATTGGCATGTTTATAGGAGGCATTTTCATCATAACTAGTGCAATCATCATTAGTATTATGGATATTCAAAGAATCCGTACTAACAACATTGCAATCATGCTCATCATTCAAATATTTAGTGCCAAACATTTTATAGATTTCTTCTTCTAGCACTTGAGCACAATTATCCTTTCCATCATACTCACGAAAGATATTAAAAAGTGAAGCGTATGAGACAAACTTAATTCCATTGTTTTGTAATTCTCTTTTATAAACTAAACTAGTGATAAAACAAGAAACTAAAAGACTCGATTGCAAGATCTAAAGATATAACTTCAAGCACTCACCTCCCCGGCAACGGCGCCAGAAAAGAGCTTGATGTCTACTACACAACCTTCTTCTTATAGACGGTGTTGGGCCTGCAAGTGCACAGTTTGTAGGACAATAGCAAATTTCCCTCAAGTGGATGACCTAAGGTTTATCAAGCCGTAGGAGGCATAGGATGAAGATGGTCTCTCTCAAGCAACCCTGCAACCAAATAACAAAGAGTCTCTTGTGTCCCCAACACACCCAATACAATGGTAAATTGTATAGGTGCACTAGTTCGGCGAAGAGATGATGATACGAGTGGTATATGGATAGTAGATAATAGTTTTGTAATCTGAAATAATAAAAACCACGAGGTAGCAAGTGATAAAAATGAGCGTAAACGGTATTGCAATGTGTGGAAATAAGGCCTAAGGTTCATACTTTCGCTAGTGTAAGTTCCCTCAACAATACTAACATAATTGGATCACATAACTATCCCTCAACATGCAACAAAGAGTCACTCCAAAGTCACTAATAGCGGAGAACAAACGAAGAGATTATGGTAGGGTACAAAACCACCTCAAAGTTATTCTTTCCAATCAATCCGTTGGGCTATTCCTATAAGTGTCACAAACAGCCCTACAGTTCATACTAGAATAACAACTTAAGACACAAATCAACCAAAACCCTAATGTCACCTAGATACTCCAATGTCACCTCAAGTATCCGTGGGTATGATTATACGATATGCATCACACAATCTCAGATTCATCTATTCAACCAACATATAGAACCTCAAAGAGTGCCCCAAAGTTTCTACCGGAGAATCACGACGAAAACATGTGCCAACCCCTATGCATAGGTTCATGGGCGGAACCCGCAAGTTGATCACCAAAACATACATCAAGTGAATCACGTGATATCCCATTGTCACCACAGATACGCACAGCAAGACATACATCAAGTGTTCTCAAATCTTTAAAGACTCAATCCGATAAGATTACTTCAAAGGGGAAACTCAATTCATTACAAGAGAGTAGAGGGGGGAAGAAACATCATAGGATCCAAATATAATAGCAAAGCTCGCCATACATCAAGATCGTGCCAAATCAAGAACATGAGAGAGAGAGAGAGATCAAACACATAGCTACTGGTACATACCCTTAGACCCGAGGGAGAACTACTCCCTCCTCGTCATGGAGAGCACCGGGATGATGAAGATGGCCACCGGAGAGGGATTGCCCCCTCCAGAAGGGTGCCGGAACAGGTCTAGATTGGTTTTCGGTGGCTACGGAGGCTTCTGGCGGCGGAACTCCCGATCTATGTTGCATTCTAGAAGTTTTAGGGTACGTAGATATATATGGGTGCTGGGAGGACGTCGGAGGAGTCACGGGAGCCCCACGAGGCAGGGGGGCGCGCCCTAGGGGGGTGGGTGCGCCGCCACCCTTGTGGGCAGCTCCCGTATCTTCTGACGTGGGGTCCAAGTCCATCAGTTGTGTTTCCTTCCAAAAACAACTTCTTCAGTTGATTTCGTTCTGTTTCGACTCCGTCTGATATTCCTTTTCTTCAAAACACTGAAATAGGCATAAAACAACAAATCTGGGCTGGGCCTCCAGTTAATAGGTTAGTCCCAAAAGTAATATAAAAGTGGATAATAAAGCCCAATATTGCCCAAAACAGTAGATAATATAGCATGGAGCAATCGAAAATTATAGATACGTTGGAGACGTATCAGGATTGTCATGCAACGGATGCAAGAGAGGTATAAGTGTATGAAAGCTCAAAAAGAAACTAAGTGGGTGTGCATCCAAGTTGCGTGGTCACGAAGACCTAGGGCAATTTGAGGAAGCCCATCATTGGAATATACAAGCCAAGTTCTATAATGAAAAATTCCCACTAGTATATGAAAGTGACAACATAGGAGACTCCCTATCATGAAGATCGTGGTGCTACTTTGAAGCACAAGTGTGGAAAAAGGATAGTAACATTGTCCCTTCTCTCTTTTCTCTCATTTTTTTGTTTGAGCTTCTTTGGCCTCTTTTATTTTTTGTGGGCTTATTTGGCCTCTTTTATTTTTTATAAATCCGGAGACTCATCCCAACTTGTGAGGGAATCATAGCTTCCATCTCCTTTCCTCACATGGGACAATGCTCTAATAATGATGATCATCACACTTTTATTTACTTACAACTCAGGAATTACAACTCGATACTAGAACAAAATACGACTCTATATGAATGCCTACGACAATGTACTAGGATGTGCAATGATCAAGGTGACATATGTATAAAAAGAATATGAACGGTGGCCTTGCCACAAATACTACACCAACTACATGATCATGCAAAGCAATATGACAATGATGGTGCGTGTCATAATAAAACGGAACGGTGGAAGTTGCATGACAATATATCTCGAAATGTCTATGGTAATGCCATAATAGGTAGGTATGGTGGCTATTTTGAGGAAGGTATATGGTGGGTTTAATCCACCGGCGAAAGTTGCGCGGTACTAGAGAGGCCAGCAATGGTGGAAGGGTGAGAGTGCGTATAATCCATGGACTCAACATTAGTCATAAAGAACTCAATACTTATTGCAAAAAAATTAGCTATCAAAACAAAGTACTACACGCATGCTCCTAGGGGGATAGATTGGTAAGAAAAGCCCATCGCTCGTCCCCGATCGCCACTCATAAGGAAGACAATCAAAAAATAAAGGCTCTCAAGAATCCAAGACATGGGGCCGCCTTCCCCTTGCTGGTTGTCACCCAGGACGGCTTTCGGAAGGCGGCTCGACTTTATCCCTCATGAAGAAAGCCATGGGAGGGCCGACTTCGAGAAGCCGGCCGCGAGAAGGCCGACTCCAAGAAGCCGGCTCCCATAAAGCGGTCGAGACCGTACCCTCAAAGTTTGCACCCACCTAACGGCGGTGCGACGGGGCGTGGCTACAGTGAGGCCAGCCACCCCCGAATCCTGGAGCACGCCTGGCACAGTGCGCCGTACGGGTGGCCTTGACCCGTCCGGCGCGACACTGTTGCCACATTGCCCCTGATGTCATCCACGACGGGCTACCAGTACGGCCCACGGGCGGTGGGCCCCTTCGGGCAGAGAGACACCCGAAGGCGGCCATGCCTCCCCTAGTCGGCCCAAGGTGGAGCCGGCTTCCCGCAGTCGGCTTGCCGCCTCCCTCGAAGGAGACGCCCCATTAAGAAGACAAGACGCGGTGAGGGTACAGCGATCGCCCGTTGGGCGGCGGCACTATAGCCACGCCTACCACGATGAAGCCCACGTCACCAAGATAGAGCAACAGTGATCAGCCGCCGACCAGGTCCTGGACAGTGGGGCCTGCCTGTCGATCAAGGGGCCGGCAGCCGGCGGGACCCACCAGTCGGCGGGCCCCATCAGCCGGTGCAGAAGCCGGCGAGCGCAGTCACAGACGGCTGGGCCCCGCACCCAGTCGGATTACCATTGTACCCCCGGGGGTAGGCCTATATAAACCCCCCGGGGCACCCATGCAAAGGGTTCTACCCTCAGCTAGTTTTAGACACCACACCAGGAGAAGAAGCAAGCTAGCCGTGCCCTTCTTCCTCCTCCCACCAAACAGCTCAAGGAGCATTGTGTGGCTACTTGTCCATCTAGTGATCATGCGGAGACCCCGCAGAGTAGCAGTAGGGGTGTTATCTCCATGGAGAGCCCCGAAGCTGGGTAAGATTCGTCGGCGTGCATGTCTTTACCTCATCCCGTTTCCAGGCACCGGGGACGTCTTACTGGCTCCCACAATGATAAGCCACCCGTTGGCATATGTCGCACCTACCACCCGACACATAAACAAACCAAACGTCACTAGTATGCCTCTACTTGACTAGCTCGTTAATCGAAGATGGTTATGTTTCCTAACCATAGACATGTGTTGTCATTTGATTAATGGGATCACATCATTAGGAGAATGATGTGATTGACATGACCCATTCCATTAGCTTAGCACCCGATCGTTTAGTATGTTGCTATTGCTTTCTTCATGACTTATACATGTTCCAATGACTATGAGATTATGCAACTCCCGTTTACCAGAGGAACACTTTGTGTGCTATCAAACGTCACAACGTAAATGGGTGATTATAAAGGATCTCTACAGGTGTCTCCAAAGGTAAATGTTGAGTTGGCGTATTTCGAGATTAGGATTTGTCACTCCGAGTGTCGGAGAGGTATCTCTGGGCCCTCTCGGTGATGCACATCACATAAGCCTTGCAAGCATTACAACTAATGAGTTAGTTGCAAGATGACGTATTACGAAACGAGTAAAGAGACTTGCTGGTAACGAGATTGAACTAGGTATTGAGATACCGACGATCGAATCTCGGGCAAGTAACATACCGATGACAAAGGGAACAACGTATGTTGTTGTGCGGTCTGACCGATAAAGATCTTCATAGAATATGTAGGAGTCAATATGAGCATCTAGGTTCCACTATTTGTTATTGACCGGAGATGTGTCTCGGTCATGTCTACATTGTTCTCGAACCCGTAGGGTCCGCACGCTTAAGGTTTCGATGACAGTTATATTATGAGTTTATGCATTTTGATGTACCGAATTTTGTTTGGAGTCCCAGATGTGATCACGGACATGACGAGGAGTCTCGAAATGGTCGAGACATAAAGATTGATATATTGGAAGCCTATATTTGGATATTGGAAGTGTTCCGGGTGAAATCGGGATTTTACCGCAGTATCGGGAGGTTACCGGAACCCCCCGGGAGGTATATGGGCCTTAGTGGGCTTTAGTGGAAGAGAGGAGAGGTGGCCAGGGCTGGGCCGCGCGCCCCTCCCCCTAGTCCGAATAGGACAAGGAGAGGGGGGCGGCGGCCCCCCTTCCTTCTCTCTCTCCTCTTTCCCCCTCTTGAATCCTATTCCAACTAGGAAAGGGGGGAATCCTACTCCCGATGGGAGTAGGACTCCTCCTGGCGCGCCCTCCTCCTAGCCGGCCGCACCTTCCCTTGCTCCTTTATATACGGGGGCAGGGGGCACCCCTAGACACACAAGTTGATCCACGTGATCATATTCTTAGCCGTGTGCGGTGCCCCCTTCCACCATAATCCTCGATAATATTGTAGTGGTGCTTAGGCGAAGCCCTGTGACGGTAGAACATCAAGATCGTCACCACGCCGTCGTGCTGACAGAACTCTTCCCCGACACTTTGCTGGATCGGAGTCCGGGGATCGTCATCGAGTTGAACGTGTGCTAGAACTCGGAGGTGCCATAGTTTCGGTGCTTGATCGGTCGGGCCGTGAAGACGTACGACTACATCAACCGCGTTGTGCTAACGCTTCCGCTGTCGGTCTACAAGGGTACGTAGATCACACTCTCCCCTCTCGTTGCTATGCATCACCATGATCTTGCGTGTGTGTAGGAATTTTTTTGAAATTACTACGTTCCCCAATAGTGGTATCAGAGCCAGGTTTTATGTGTTGATGTTATATGCACGAGTAGAACACAAGTGAGTTGTGGGCGATATAAGTCATACTGCTTACCAGCATGTCATACTTTGGTTCGGCGGTATTGTTGGACGAAGCGGCCCAGACCGACATTACGCGTACGCTTACGCGAGACCGGTTCTCCCGACATGCTTTGCACAAAGGTGGCTAGCGGGTGACAGTTTCTCCAACTTTAGTTGAACCGAGTGTGGCTACGCCCGGTCCTTGCGAAGGTTAAAACAGCACCAACTTGACAAACTATCGTTGTGGTTTTGATGCGTAGGTAAGATTGGTTCTTGCTTAAGCCCGTAGCAGCCACGTAAAACTTGCAACAACAAAGTAGAGGACGTCTAACTTGTTTTTGCAGGGCATGTTATGATGTGATATGGTCAAGACATGATGCTAAATTTTATTGTATGAGATGATCATGTTTTGTAACCGAGTTATCGGCAACTGGCAGGAGCCATATGGTTGTCGCTTTATTGTATGCAATGCAATCGCGCTGTAATGCTTTACTTTATCACTAAGCGGTAGCGATAGTCGTGGAAGCATAAGATTGGCGAGACGACAACGATGCTACGATGGAGATCAAGGTGTCACGCCGGTGACGATGGTGATCACGACGGTGCTTCGAAGATGGAGATCACAAGCATAAGATGATGATGGCCATATCATATCACTTATATTGATTTCATGTGATGTTTATCTTTTATGCATCTTATCTTGCTTTGATTGACGGTAGCATTATAAGATGATCTCTCACTAATTATCAAGAAGTGTTCTCCCTGAGTATGCACCGTTGCGAAAGTTCTTCATGCTGAGACACCACGTGATGATCGGGTGTGATAGGCTCTACGTTCAAATACAATGGGTGCAAAACAGTTGCACACGCGGAATACTCAGGTTATACTTGACGAGCCAAGCATATACAGATATGGCCTCGGAACACGGAGACCGAAAGGTCGAGCGTGAATCATATAGTAGATATGATCAACATAGTGATGTTCACCAATGAAACTACTCCATCTCACGTGATGATCGGACATGGTTTAGTTGATTTGGATCACGTAATCACTTAGAGGATTAGAGGGATGTCTATCTAAGTGGGAGTTCTTTAAGTAATATGATTAATTGAACCTAAATTTATCATGAACTTAGTACCTGATAGTATCTTGCTTGTTTATGTTTGATTGTAGATAGATGGCCCGTGCTATTGTTCCGTTGAATTTTAATGCGTTCCTTGAGAAAGCAAAGTTGAAAGATGATGGTAGCAATTACACGGACTGGGTCCATAACTTGAGGATTATCCTCATTGCTGCACAGAAGAATTACGTCCTGGAAGCACCGCTGGGTGCCAGGCCTGCTGCTGGAGCAACACCAGATGTAATGAACGTCTGGCAGAGCAAAGCTGATGACTACTCGATAGTTCAGTGTGCCATGCTTTACAGCTTAGAATCGGGACTTCAATGACGTTTTGAGCGTCATGGAGCATATGAGATGTTCCAGGAGTTGAAGTTAATATTTCAAACAAATGCCCAGATTGAGAGATATGAAGTCTCCAATAAGTTCTATAGCTGCAAGATGGAGGAGAACAGTTCTGTCAGTGAGCATATACTCAAAATGTCTGGGTATAATAATCACTTGATTCAATTGGGAGTTAATCTTCCAGATGATTGCGTCATTGACAGAATTCTCCAATCACTGCCACCAAGCTACAAGAGCTTCGTGATGAACTATAATATGCAAGGGATGAATAAGACTATTCCCGAGCTCTTCGCAATGCTGAAAGCTGCGGAGGTAGAAATCAAGAAGGAGCATCAAGTGTTGATGGTCAACAAGACCACTAGTTTCAAGAAAAAGGGCAAAGGGAAGAAGAAGGGGAACTTCAAAAAGAATAGCAAGCAAGTTGCTACTCAAGAGAAGAAACCCAAACCTGGACCTAAGCCTGAAACTGAGTGCTTCTACTGCAAGCAGACTGGTCACTGGAAGCGAAACTGCCCCAAGTATTTGGCGGATAAGAAGGATGGCAAGGTGAACAAAGGTATATGTGATATACATGTTATTAATGTGTACCTTACTAATGCTCGCAGTAGCACCTGGGTATTTGATACTGGTTCTGTTGCTAATATTTGCAACTCGAAACAGGGACTATGGATTAAGCGAAGATTAGCTAAGGACGAGGTGACAATGCGCGTGGGAAATGGTTCCAAAGTCGATGTGATCGCAGTCGGCACGCTACCTCTACATCTACCTTTGGGATTAGTATTAGACCTAAATAATTGTTATTTGGTGCCAGCATTAAGCATGAACATTATATCTGGATCTTGTTTGATGCGAGACGGTTATTCATTTAAATCAGAGAATAATGGTTGTTCTATTTACATGAGTAATATCTTTTATGGCCATGCACCCTTAAAGAGTGGTCTATTCTTATTAAATCTCGATAGTAGTGACACACATATTCATAGTGTTGAAGCCAAAAGATGCAGAGTTGATAATGATAGTGCAACTTATTTGTGGCACTGCCGTTTGGGTCATATTGGTATAAAGCGCATGAAGAAACTCCATACTGATGGGCTTTTGGAACCACTTGATTATGAATCACTTGGTACTTGCGAACCGTGCCTTATGGGTAAGATGACAAAAACACCGTTCTCCGGTACTATGGAGAGAGCAACAGATTTATTGGAAATCATACATACAGACGTATGTGGTCCGATGAATGTTGAGGCTCGTGGCGGATATCGTTATTTTCTCACCTTCACAGATGACTTAAGCAGATATGGGTATATCTACTTAATGAAACATAAGTCTGGAATGTTTGAAAAGTTCAAAGAATTTCAGAGTGAAGTTGAAAATCATCGTAACAAGAAAATAAAATTCCTACGATCTGATCGTGGAGGAGAATATTTGAGTTACGAGTTTGGTGTACATTTGAAACAATGTGGAATAGTTTCGCAACTCGCACCACCCGGAACACCACAGCGTAATGGTGTGTCCGAATGTTGTAATCGTACTTTACTAGATATGGTGCGATCTATGATGTCTCTTACTGATTTACCGCTATCGTTTTGGGGATATGCTCTAGAGACGGCCGCATTCACGTTGAATAGGGCACCATCAAAATCCGTTGAGACGACACCTTATGAACTGTGGTTTGGCAAGAAACCAAAGTTGTCGTTTCTGAAAGTTTGGGGCTGCGATGCTTATGTGAAAAAGCTTCAACCTGATAAGCTCGAACCCAAATCGGAGAAATGTGTCTTCATAGGATATCCAAAGGAAACTATTGGATACACCTTCTATCACAGATCCGAAGGCAAGACTTTTGTTGCTAAATTCGGAAACTTTCTGGAGATGGAGTTTCTCTCGAAAGAAGTGAGTGGGAGGAAAGTATAACTTGACGAGGTAACTGTACCTGCTCCCTTATTGGAAAGTAGTACATCACGGAAACCTGTTTCTGTGACACCTACACCAATTAGTGAGGAAGCTAATGATAATGATCATGAAACTTCAGAACAAGATACTACTGAACCTCGTAGATCAACCAGAGTAAGATCCGCGCCAGAGTGGTACGGTAATCCTGTTCTGGAAGTCATGCTACTAGATCATGATGAACCTACGAACTATGAAGAAGCGATGGTGAGCCCAGATTCCGCAAAATGGCTTGAAGCCATGAAATCTGAGATGGGATCCATGTATGAGAACAAAATATGGACTTTGGTTGACTTGCGCAATGGTCGGCAAGCAATTGAGAATAAATGGATCTTCAAGAAGAAGACTGACACTGACGGTAATATTACTGTCTACAAAGCTCGACTTGTCGCAAAAGGTTTTCGGCAAGTTCAAGGGATTGACTACGATGAGACCTTCTCACCCGTAGCGATGCTTAAGTCTGTCCGAATCATGTTAGCAATTGCCGCATTTTATGATTATGAAATATGGCAGATGGATGTCAAAACTGCATTCCTAAATGGATTTCTGCAAGAAGAGTTGTATATGATGCAGCCGGAAGGTTTTGTCGATCCAAAGGGAGCTAACAAAGTGTGCAAGCTCCAGCGATCCATTTATGGACTGGTGCAAGCCTCTCGGAGTTGGAATAAACGCTTTGATAGTGTGATCAAAGCATTTGGTTTTGTACAAACTTTTGGAGAAGCCTGTATTTACAAGAAAGTGAGTGGGAGCTCTGTAGCATTTCTGATATTATATGTAGATGACATATTGCTAATCGGAAATGATATAAAATTTTTGGATAGCATAAAAGGATACTTGAATAAGAGTTTTTCAATGAAAGACCTCGGTGAAGCTGCTTACATATTGGGCATTAAGATCTATAGAGATAGATCAAGACGCTTAATTGGACTTTCACAAAGCACATACCTTGACAAAATTTTGAAGAAGTTCAAAATGGATCAAGCAAAGAAAGGATTCTTGCATGTGTTACAAGGTGTGAAATTGAGTAAGACTCAATCCCCGACCAATGCAGAAGATAGAGAGAAAATGAAAGATGTTCCCTATGCTTCAGCCATAGGCTCTATCATGTATGCAATGCTGTGTACTAGACCTGATGTGTGTCTTGCTATAAGTCTAGCGGGGAGGTACCAAAGTAATCCAGGAGTGGATCACTGGACAGCGGTCAAGAACATCCTGAAATACCTGAAAAGGACTAAGGATATGTTTCTCATATATGGAGGTGACAAAGAGCTCATCGTAAATGGTTACGTTGATGCAAGCTTTGACACTGATCCGGACGATTCTAAATCGCAAACCAGATACGTGTTTACATTAAACAGTGGAGCTGTCAGTTGGTGCAGTTCTAAACAAAGCGTTGTGGCGGGATCTACATGTGAAGCGGAGTACATAGCTGCTTCAGAAGCAGCAAACGAAGGAGTCTGGATGAAGGAGTTCATATCCGATCTAGGTGTCATACCTAGTGCATCGGGTCCAATGAAAATCTTTTGTGACAATACTGGTGCAATTGCCTTGGCAAAGGAATCCAGATTTCACAAGAGAACCAAGCACATCAAGAGACGCTTCAATTCCATCCGGGATCTAGTCCAGGTGGGAGACATAGAGATTTTCAAGATACATACGGATCTGAATATAGCAGACCCATTGACTAAGCCTCTTCCATGAGCAAAACACGATCAGCACCAAAGCTCCATGGGTGTTAGAATCATTACTGTGTAATCTAGATTATTGACTCTAGTGCAAGTGGGAGACTGAAGGAAATATGCCCTAGAGGCAATAATAATGTTATTATTTTATTTCCTTATATCATGATAAATGTTTATTATTCATGCTAGAATTGTATTATCCGGAAACATAATACTTGTGTGAATACATAGACAAACCAAACGTCACTAGTATGCCTCTACTTGACTAGCTTGTTAATCGAAGATGGTTATGTTTCCTAACCATAGACATGTGTTGTCATTTGAATAATGGGATCACATCATTAGGAGAATGATGTGATTGACATGACCCATTCCATTAGCTTAGCACCTGATCGTTTAGTATGTTGCTATTGCTTTCTTCATGACTTATACATGTTCCTATGACTATGAGATTATGCAACTCCCGTTTACTGGAGGAACACTTTGTGTGCTGTCAAACGTCACAACGTAACTGGGTGATTATAAAGGAGCTCTACAGGTGTCTCCAAAGGTAAATGTTGAGTTGGCGTATTTCGAGATTAGGATTTGTCACTCTGAGTGTCGGAGAGGTATCTCTGGGCCCTCTTAGTGATGCACATCACATAAGCCTTGCAAGCATTACAACTAATGAGTTAGTTGCAAGATGATGTATTATGAAACGAGTAAAGAGACTTGCCGGTAACGAGATTGAACTAGGTATTGAGATACCGACGATCGAATCTCGGGCAAGTAACATACCGATGACAAAGGGAACAACGTATGTTGTTGTGCGGTCTGACCGATAAAGATCTTCGTAGAATATGTAGGAGCCAATATGAGCATCCAGGTTCCGCTATTGGTTATTGACCGGAGACGTGTCTCGGTCATGTCTACATTGTTCTCGAACCCATAGGGTCCGCACGCTTAAGGTTTCGATGACAGTTATATTATGAGTTTATGCATTTTGATGTAGCGAAGTTTGTTCGGAGTCCCGGATGTGATCAAGGACATGATGAGGAGTCTCGAAATGGTCGAGACATAAAGATTGATATATTGGAAGCCTATATTTGGATATCGGAAGTGTTCCGGGTGAAATCGGGATTTTACCGGAGTACCGGGAGGTTACCGGAATCCCCCGGGAGGTATATGGGCCTTAGTGGGCTTTGGTGGAAGAGAGGAGAGGTGGCCAGGGCTGGGCCGCGCGCCCCTCCCCCTAGTTCGAATAGGACAAGGAGAGGGGGGCGGCGCCCCCCCTTCCTTCTCTCTCTCCTCTTTCCCCCTCCCGAATCCTATTCCAACTAGGAAAGGGGGGAATCCTACTCCTGGTGGGAGTAGGACTCCTCCTGGCGCGCCCTCCTCCTGGCCGGCCGCACCTCCCCTTGCTCCTTTATATACGGGGGCAGGGGGCACCCCTAGACACACATGTTGATCCACGTGATCATATTCTTAGCCGTGTGCGGTGCCCCCTTCCACCATAATCCTCGATAATATTGTAGCGGTGCTTAGGCGAAGCCCTGCGACGGTAGAACATCAAGATCGTCACCACGCCGTCGTGCTGACGGAACTCTTCCCCGACACTTTGCTAGATCGGAGTCCGGGGATCGTCATCGAGCTGAACGTGTGCTAGAACTCGGAGGTGCCGTAGTTTCGGTGCTTGATCGGTCGGGCCGTGAAGACGTACGACTACATCAACCGCGTTGTGCTAACGCTTCCGCCGTCGGTCTACAAGGGTACGTAGATCACACTCTCCCCTCTCGTTGCTATGCATCACCATGATCTTGCGTGTGCGTAGGAATGTTTTTGAAATTACTACGTTCCCCAACACTAACTCCTTTGGTATTTCTCCCATCATTAGTGTATTGACATGGCTCTTACTGCTCAATGCGTCAGCTACTACATTAGCCTTTCCGGGATGGTAATGCAATCTCATATCATAATCCTTAATGAGCTCCAACCATCTCCTTTGTCTGAGGTTTAACTCCTTCTACGTGAAAATGTATTTCAAACTCTTGTGATCCGTCTACACCTCACAATGATTTCCAATGAGGAAATGTCTCCATGTTTTCAATGCATGCACTACGACTGCTAACTCCAAATCATGTGTAGCATAATTTAACTCATGCGGCTTAAGCTGTCGTGAGGCATAGGAAACCACTCTTCCTTCCTGCATAAGCACTGCTCCAAGTCCTCGACGAGAAGCGTCTCAATACACCTCATAATCCTTGGTCTGATCTGGAAAAATCAATACCGGTGAGGTAACCAAACGTTTCTTCAACTCCTGGAAACTAGCCTCACACTCCTCAGTCCATATGAACTTGGTATCCTTCTTTAACAACTCCGTCATAGGTTTTGCAATCTTTGAGAAATTCTCAATGAATCTCCGGTAGTATCCTGCGAGTCCAAGAAAACTCTAGATCTCTCCAACTGTTGTTGGGGCTTCCCAATTTGTCACGGTATCAACCTTAGTGGGATCTACTGCTATACCTTCTCCGGATATAACGTGTCCGAGAAATCCAACTTCTTTCAACCAAAACTCACATTTGCTAAACTTGGCATATAACTGGTGTTCTCTGAGCTTACCAAGTGCCAAACGCAAATGCTCCTTATGCTCCTCCTCATTCTTCGAGTAAACAAGGATATCATCAATGAACACTACGACGAACTTATCCAAAAACTCCATAAACACTTTGTTTATCATGTTCATAAAATATGCAGGTGCGTTAGTCAGACCAAATGACATAACGATGTACTCATACAGCCCATATCTTGTGGTGAATGCTGTCTTAGGTATGTCTTGCTCCCGAATCTTCAATTGATGGTACCCTGATCGCAAATCGATCTTGGAAAACACTTTAGCTCCTTGCAATCGATCAAACAGATCATTGATCATTGGTAGTGGGTACTTGTTCTTGATTGTTACTTCATTCAACCCACGATAATCAACAACCATCCTTAACGATCCATCCTTTTTCTCCACTAGAAGTACTGGTGATCCCCAAGGCGAAGAACTTGGGCGAATGTAACCTTTATCCAGTAACTCCTTAATCTGCTCCTTAATCTCCACCAAATCCTTCGCGAGCATCCTGTATGGTCTCTTCAATATTGGCCCTGTGCCTGGCAAAAGCTCAATCAAAAACTCAATATCTCTATCCGGTGGCATGCCTGGCAACTCTTCTAGAAATACGTCAGGGAAATCCCTTACCACTGGTACTTCCTCCTGCACAACTCCTGATAAGGAATTTACTTGTGTCCTATTTGGCGCATGCCGGGATACATACTTGATCCTTCTTCCTTCTGGCGTCGTAAGAAAAATTGTCTTACTGGCGCAATCGATGTTTTCCCCATACATCGACAGCCAATCCATACCCGAGAATTACATCCAAACCTTGGGATTCCAGAATAATTAAATCCGTTGGGAAAATATGTCTTCCTATACTTAATGGCACTTGGAAACATCCTTGTCTGGCCATATATTCCGCTCCTGGTGAGCTTACTAGCATAGGTGTTCTAAGAACCTTAGTGGGCAGGTTATACTTATCCACAAATCCCCTTGATATGTATGAATGCCATGCACCAGTATCAAAAAGAATGAGTGCAGTAAATGACTTAACCAAAAACTTACCTATTACTGCATCCGGCTGATCTTCAACCTCCTCCATGTTAACGTGGTTCACCTGTCCCCTGTTGAAATGGTTCGGCTTCTTCCCAGAGCTTCCATTGCCATTCTGGCCTTCAGGACATTCATTGGCATAATGTCTGGTCTTCTGACACTTAAAGCAAGTGACTTGGCTCAGGTCTTTCTTGGCTGGGGTTGATGGGTTGGTATGGTTCTGGCCGTTGCTTCCTCCATTACCATTACCATTCTTGGTGACATTGTGATTGTGCGAGCTACCTCCTCCATGGGTATGCTGAAAATGTCCTCCTGGTCTAGGGGTAAATCGTGGCTTCTGCTGAGCTCCTGAATTGTACTTTCCTTGTGCATACTTCCTCTTGCGATTTTCAATTTGTTGCTGCTTCCCTTCAATCATAAGAGCACGATCTACCAACTCCTAGTAGTTGTTGAAGGTTGCTACCATCAACTGCATGATCAACTCATCATTTAGTCCTTCCAGAAACTTCTCCTGCTTAGCTGCATCCGTAGCAACGTCATCTGGGGCATAACGTGCTAATTTACTAAAGTCCTCCACATACTGGCCAACTGTCCGTCCTCCTTGGCGCAAGTTGTGAAACTCATGCTTCTTCAAGGCCATAGCTCCTGTTGAAACATGGGCAGTTCGAAAAGCCTACTGAAACTGGTCCCATGTGACAGTGTCGACAAGGAAAGTGGCTGTGAAATTCTCCCACCATGATGCTGCGGGTCCTTCAACCTGATGTGCGGCAAACTTCACCTTCTCCGCATCTGTGTATCCAGCTGTGGTCAACTCTCTAGCTGTCTTGCAGAGCCAATCATCTGCTACTATCGGCTCGGTGCTACTGGAAAACACCGGCGGATTCAGCCTAAGAAAACGGGCTAAGTGATCAACAGGTGGTGGTGGTGGGTTGTTGTTGTTGTTCCCTTGATTCTGATTCTGGACTAGCAACAGCATCAATGTGTTCTGCTGCTGTATCAACTGGGTGAGCTCCGGTGGGAAGGTAAATCGGGGTCACATCTCGGAGGCATATGAGGGTTTAGAAAAGATAAGATTTAAGAATAGAGGGGGTCTAAAAATAAAACACTACCCATATGCACATGAGGCAAAAACAAACAATTCACTTCATTCAATCAAACAAGGGCATACAATCGATCTAACTATCGCAAAAGTGCTCGGACTACTGTATTTACATGGTGGACTAATACTACTGATGAGGTGGTCTACTAGAAATATTCTTCGGTTGTAGACTCCATGATATCTGCTCCGGCTTCATCAACATAGTCATCATCGCTATCATCTGGATCCGAGTCGGTGTCGTCGATGATGATGTAGTCTTTCGGGCAAATCTCCTTGGGTTCTTCGTCTTCATCTATTGGTGTAGGGCCTCCCATAAATATCCCGATCTTCATTGTTAGGTCGCCATTCTTATCCACTAATACTTCTATTTCCTCTTCATAATCTTCATGTGTAGCCTTGAGTTCTTCCTCCAGTTCCTTGATTCTTGTCCTTGCCATCTTCAGGTCTATCATGTTGGCGCACATCTGGTTCTCCTGATGTCGAATGTGCTGGTTTAACTCCTGGATAAAAGCTTCAATTGATCTATCCTTTCTGGTGCTGATCATCTCCCAATGCTCATCTTGGCGCCCCCAAATCTGGTAAATAGTATCCTTGAGATCATTGCGGTAGACTTCTCCAATGCGTCCCATGGCGATGTGAGCTGCCATGCTCTTTCCTAGACTCCAAGTTGGTGCATCAAAAGAAAACTCTATGGGCTCAGTGACTGGCATGAATGTCCTTCCTGGAACTTGAACTTGAATCATCCAGCGCTCTTCTTCAGGTAAAGTGGCGTTGTAGGTTCCGGTGAAGCTTGGTACTCCTATGTTCAGGTATCTAGTGACTTCCTTCAAGTGACGTCCAAAGGGTGTATCTTCATCCGGTTGCGTGAACTTGTTCCTTGCATCCGCCATCCTAAAGAGTAGAAAAGATGAGAGGTCAGAAGAGAAGAGAGTGAGTAGTGATCTAGGTCTTTAGCTTAGTGGTCGTGTCCTACAGTCAGCGTGTGCTCTGATACCATCTTTGTAGCGATCAGACCTCAAACAGTATGATCTCTGTGCTCAAGTGTCATCCCTAGATCAGTAATGCTGACACCACATAGTACTTGAAGGACTTATAACAAAGTAGCAATCACATACTTACTACATCGAGTGTCTCAATAGAGAAGTTATTACAATAAATATGGCTTAAGGCCATCTAATAACGATAACAGCGGAAGGCTTAGAAGATAAGTGAGTCCATCAACTCCAACGACATCACTGAGTATAGAACCACGACCTAAAACTCCTTAATCGTCGTCTGAAAAATCTGCAACATTAACGTTGCAGCCCAAAAACGGGTCAGCATATGGAATATGCTGGCAAAGTAACACATAGAGAGTAATGAAAGATTAAGCCTATACTACATGCATATTTGGCTAGTGGAAAGCTCTATGGTTACAGTTTTTGCGTAAAGCAAATTTTTCCCTACTGCAAAGGAATACATTTTATTTAACTATTATGGTAGTTGTTAAACATTGAGAATGGTTGACAGCATCCTCAATCCCAATTAAACATCATTAAACAAACCCATCAAACTTAATTTTATAGTAACATGTTGAGATTCACATGATAATCCAAGTACTAGATACTCAAGATGTCCATAACCGGGGACACGGCTAATCATGATTAGTTTATACACTCAGCAGAGGTTTGCGCACTTTTCCCCACAAGACTCGATCGCCTCTGTTTGGTTTCTCGCACTACATGGTGTTTGAGATACGGATGACCGAGACATAGTCTTTCAGAAGCGCTAGCACCTTACGATGGATAGACCGTTACACCTACTTTCCCCTACATCTGCTAGTCTACCCTGTAAGAGTTCGCACGACTTAATCAACTATGCTAGAGCCCATAATAGCTTGTGGCTGCACATGGAAGTTTCTAGCATGAAAAATCTCATGATCCCTTTGGGCCTGGGTGGCGGTCCATAAAGAAAAACAACAGGCAATCCTGGAATACCCAGGTACCTCAATCCACCCAGATGTGTGTTTAAGTTGCCAACTTAGATAAACCATTAATTAACAAACTCACATCTGTCATGGATATTCACTCACCCAACCCACGTCTACTAGCATAGCATGGCATACTAGGCAAACGTAGAAGTAACTCCCAAAGGTTTAATAATACAACAGGTAATAGGTACTACCTCAACTACTTCCCAACCCACAATTTAATTAGATCCTAATCATGCAATGTGTGAGGATTGATCTAATGCAATAAAACTGGGTAGTTGGAAAGCATGATCAAAGTGTTACTTGCCTTACTGATGATCCGTGAAACCTAGAGATTCGAAGTAACAGGCGGCGCACTCCGGGTATTCTATCGCAGACAAACAAACAAGCATACAATAAGTACTCAACTAATGCACAGGTAAAACTCAAATAAGAGATCTAACCAGAAGGTTCAACTTAAGAACTCCGGTTTGCAAAAAGAATCAAATCAAACGAAGCAACGAAAGTCAAACGGCGAAAGAAACAACCTTCGTTCTACTAATCTGGATCTAGGTCAAATTTTACAGAAGCAAAAGCTTGTTTGAGTTGGTTAAACGAATAGAGGGTTTCGAGACGAAACTCCAGGCGCTTGAATCGCCTGATTCCGATAAACGAGCGAAAAGTTATACTAAAATGAAAATCGGATCAGAAATCGCGATCAGAAAAATTGCAGATTTAATCCGAGAAAAAAAAACAACGAACGTTCGCTAGAATGAACGAACGAACGAACGAACGCTCGCTATTTAAATAAATCGGAAAAACCGATCTATTCAAAAAACCAAAACTAAAAAAACGAACAAAACCGTCGAAAAAACCAAACGGTTTTTCGGGAAAAACCGGCGACTAAAAAAAACTACCTCCGGCAACTCCGGCGACGGATCCGGCGGGCGGCGGCTGCTCCGGTGGCGGCGGCGGTCGGCGGCGACACGGGGCGGTGGTCGGCCGCGGCGCGGCGCGGCGGCGGCGCTAGGGCGGCGGGGCTGGGGCGCTAGGGTTTGGGAGTTCCCGGGCTAGGCTCCCCAGCTTATAAAGCTTGGACGGGCCTAGTGTCCAGGTCGGACACGGCCCGTAGGTCGGTTGCGTTTTTTTTAATATTTCGCGTAGAAAAACAAATAAAAGAAATACTAAACGGACTCCAAAAATCCCGAAATAAATTTTCCCCGGTTTCTAAAATCAAGCCGGACAAAGTGAACATTTATTTGGGGCCTAAATGCAATTTAGGAAAACGTGCATTTTTCCTAAATTCAAATAAAATAGCACAAAACTCCGAAATAAAATCTTATTTGATTTTATTGTTAAATCCTCAATATTTCTTTATTTTGGGAAAGTCATTTTATTCGCTCTTTCATATTTTTGTAATAGAAATAATTAATGATAAAATAATTAAAATCAAATGATTCTATTCTCAAAATTTGAGAAAACTCAAATATGAAAATAACGAAATCCCCGACTCTCTCCGTGGGTCCTTGAGTTGCGTAGAATTTCTAGGATCAAACCAAAAGCAAATAAAGTATGATATGCAATGATGATCTAGTGTATAATATTCCAAATTGAAAATTTGGGATGTTATAGATTCACCATAGAAATCAAAAATTTCCCTTGCTTGCCATATTATGTAGTCAAATTCATTCATAAGAACAATAGTGGCCAACTTTTTAGTCTTGGGGTTCTTTATAACGGGTAACTCAAAAAACAATCTTTGTAAGGTAGGATGAGTACGGATAAATTTATTTTCAAGTTTTAAAACTAGTGCTGAAATAGCTTTCGCGTAAGTTTTAGTCCTCTTAAGTATAGGAACATCATCAAGACTTAAATTTCCAACAGAATTAAAAATTCTTGGAAACGTTCTTTTCCCATAACATCCCCTTTCCCCAAAACAAATGTTTTTGGCATCCAGATTGCCAGATTGTCCAATTTTAGGATTTAGTCCATCATCTGTTTCTTCCATACCGAAATCACTCATGATTGCAAGCATAAAGATAGATCTGACGAGAAAAGGGCGAACAAAAAAGAGGGCGAATAAAACAGAAATTTTTTGTGAAGTGGGGGAGAGGAAAACAAGAGGCAAATGGAAAATAATGTAAATTGCAAGGAGATGATATTGTGATTAAATACAAGGTACATGTTGATGATGTATCCCCAGCAACGGCGTCAGAAATTCCTTGTGATGCCTGCTTGAACTATGTTGGTATTTCTCCAAAGAGGAAGGGATGATGCAGCACAAAGACAGTAGGTATTTCCCTCAGGGATGAGACCAAGGCTATCGAACTAGTAGGAGAACCACTCAACACTACATGAACGGCACTTGCACACAAATAACAAATACTCGCAGCCCGATGTATTAAAGGGGTTGTCAATCCCCTTCGGGTAACGACGCCAGAAATTGCCAAGTAGACGGGATAAAAATTGTGATAGATTGATAGATGCAAATAAAAGCAAATAAAATTCAGCGAGGTATTTTTGGATTTTTAGATAATATGGATCTGAAAATAAAAGCAAATAAAAATAGATCGTGAAGGCAAATATAATAAAGAAGAGACCCGGGGCCGTAGATTTCACTAGTGGCTTCCCTCGAGAAAAATAGCATACGGTGGGTAAAAAATTACTGTTGGGCAACTGATAGAACATAAAATAATCATGACGATATCCAGTCAATGATCATTATATAGGCATCACGTACAAGATTAGTAGACCGACTCCTGCCTGCATCTACTACTATTACTCCACACATTGACCGCTATCCAGCACGCATCTAGTGTATTAAGGTCATGGAGAAATAGAGTAATGCAATAAGAACAATGACATGATGTAGACAAGATCTATTTATGTAGAAATACACCCCATCTCGTTATCCTTACTAGCAACGATACATACGTGTCGGTTCCCCTTCTGTCACTGGGATCAAGCACCGTAAGATCGAACCCATCACAAGGCACCTCTTCCCATTGCAAGATAAACAGATCAAGTTGGCCAAACAAAACCCAAATATTGGACAATAAATACAGGGCTATAAGTAATCATGCATATATGTAGCGACCTGACCTCAGACGGTCAAGTCTCTGTGCTTCAGTGTCATCCCTGGATCGGTAATCCTGACACACAGTATTCGAATGGTTTTATAACAAAGTAGCAATCACACACTTATTACATTGATAGTCTCAAAGAGAGAACTTATTACAATAAATATAGCTTAAGGCCATCTAAGTAAGATAACAGCGGAAGGCTTGGAAGATAAAGTGAGTCCATCAACTCCAACGGCATAGCTGAGTGCACGACAAACAACCTAGCACACCTTACTGTTCGTCTGAAAAGTCTGTAACATGATACGTTGCAGCCCCAAACGGGCCAGCACATGGAATATGATGGCAATATAACACAGTAGAGTAAAGAACAGATAAATGCTATCACTACATGCATATATGGCTGGTGGAGGCTCTATGGTTATAATGTTTTTGTGAAAAGCCAATTTTTTCCTACAACAAAGGAATATATTTTATTTAACTATCATGGTAGTTGAAACATTGAGAAGGTTCCTCCAACTCAATCCCAATTAAAGTAATCATTATCAACCCAACAAATTAATTTAGAGTGATGAGATCAAATCAATAATTCAAGTACTAGATACTCAAGTTGTCCATAACCGGGGACACAGCTAACCATTATTAGTTTGTATACTCTGCAGAGGTTTGCGCACTTTTCCCCACAAGACTCGATCTCCTCCGTTGGATTTCTCGCAATACATGGTGTTTGAGAAACGGATGACCGAGACACAGTCTTTCGGAAGCATTAACTCTAACCCTGGGTAGACAGTACCAACCTACATCCCCTACATCTGCTAGACTACCATTCGAAGAGGTCATGCAACCTACTCAACTATGCTAGAGCCCACAATAGCTTGTGGTTGCACACGGAAGTTTCTATTATGAATAATCTTATGATCCCTTTGAGCCTGGGTGGCGAACCGTAGGATGATCACACGGGTACTGCGGGATATCCTAGGACAAGACTGGATTCTCCAGGTGCCCGCAACCAATCCACTCAGGTGTATTTAAGTATCCACCTTAAGTAAACCATTAATTAATAATCTAACATCTGTCATGGATACTCTCAAACCCAAACCACGTCTACGAGCATAACATGGCAATAAGTAGCATAACGTAGATGTAACTCCCAGGGTTTGATAATAAAAGGGTAATAGGTTCTACCTCATCATCTACTTACCAAACCCACAAGTTAAGAGATCCTACTCATGCAATGTTTGAGGGTTGAAACTAATGCATAAAAACTGGGTAAAAGGGATATGATCAAAGTGTTACTTGCCTTGCTGACGATCCGCAAAACCTAGAGACTCGTAGTAGCATGCTTTGCACTCTGGGAATTCTATCGCAAACAAACAATAGCATACATAAGCACTCAACTAAAAGCACAGATAAAACTCAAATAAGAAGATCTAACCAGAAAGTTCAACTGAAGAACTCTGGTTTGCAAAAACAATCAAATCAAACGGAGCAACGAAACTCAAACTACGAAAGAAACAAGATCCATTTACTAATTTGGACTAAAGTCAAATTTTACAGTACCAAAATCTTGTTCAAGTTGGTTAAACAGAAAGAGAGCTTCGAAACGAAGATCTAGGCGCTTGTTTCACCTGATTTGGATAAACGAGCGAAAAGATAAACTAAAACGAAGATCAGGGCCGAAATCGTGATTGAAAATAATCACGGAAAAACCCTGGAAAAAAGAGACGAACAGGCTAACGAACGAATGTTCGTTGTCTGCGGCTATCTAACGAACAGCGTTTGTTAAAACGAACGTACGGACGAACGTCCGCTATTTAACTAAACCGAAAAACAAACCGAAACTAAAAAAACTAGATCTAGGGTTTCGAAATAAAAACCAACGGTTTCTCGAGAAAACCAAGTCGGAGGCGGCGACTACCTCAGCAATGGCGGGATCGGTGGCGGCGGGCTGCGGCTCTGGCGGCGGGGCGACGGGGTGGCGGCGGCGACGGTCGGTGGCTCCGCGGGCCGGCGGCGGCGGGCGATGATGGGGAACGGCGGCGGCGGCATTAGGGTTTGCGGGGGCGGGGCAGCTGGGCTGGCAGGGCGAGGCCTCATCCTTTAAAGAGCCGGCCGGGGCGAGGTGTCCAGGAAGGACACGGCACGTTATGTCGGTTTACTTTTTTTCTTAAATAATCCTGACGCGGAAAAACTAATAAAAGAAATACTAAACGGAGTCCAAAAATCCTGAAATAAATTTTCACGGTCCTCTAATAATATTGCGGACAAAGTAAACATTTATTTGGGCCTCTAATGCAATTTTGAAAAACACATATTTTTCCTAATCCAAATAAAATAGCAATAAAAGTCCAAATAAAATACTTATTTGATTTTAATATTTTTCCTCCAATATTTCTTTATTTGGAGAAGTCATTTTATCCCCTCTCTTTTATTTTTCATATTAGAAATATTTGAAGAGAAAAATAATTAAAACCAAATGATCCTCTTTTCAAAATTTGAGAAAAACTCAAATATGAAAATAACGAAATTCCCAACTCTCTCTGTGGGTCCTTGAGTGGCTTAGAATTTCTAGGATCAACCAAAATGCAATAAAATATGATATGCAATGATGACCTACGTATAACATTCCAAATTGAAAATTTGGGATGCTACAAACCTACCCCCCCCCCCCCTTAAGATTAATCTCGTCCTCGAGATTCGGGTTGGCTAGAAAATAGGTGTGGGTGGTCCTTGCATAGGTCTTCCTCTCGTTCCCAGGTGGCTTCATCCTCGGCATAGTGGCTCCACTGAACTTTGCAAAATTTGATAACCTTGCTCCATGTAACTCGGCTGGCAAACTCGAGAATCTTGACTGGTTTCTCCTCATAGGTCAGATCACTATCCAACTGAATTGCTTCCAGGGGCACTTTATCTCTCAGAGGAATCTCGACCATCTCTGCATGACACTTCTTCAACTGGGAAACGTGAAACACATGATGAACTCCTGACAGTCCTTCGAGTAACTCCAACTTGTAGGCAACTTCGCCCATACGTTCCAAAACATGGTATGGTCCTATGAATCTTGGGGCTAGATTTCCCTTAACTCCAAAACGTTTAACTCCTCGCAGGGGTGAAACATGAAGATATGCTCTTTCTCTGATTTCATAGACTACCTCCTTCCGTTTTGAGTCTGCATAACTTTTCTGCCTGGACTGAGCTACCTTCAGTCTGTCTCAAATCAACTTAAACTTGTCTTCTGACTCTTTGATCAAATCTGGTCCAAACAATTGGCGGTCTCCAACTTCATCCCACATCAACGGCGTCCTGCACCTTCTTCCATACAAAGCTTCGAAAGGTCCCATCTTCAAACTGGCCTGGTAGCTGTTGTTGTATGAGAACTCCGCGTAGGGCAAGTTATCATCCCAACTAGATACATAATCTAGCGCACAAGCTCTCAACATGTCCTCCAGAATCTGATTGACTCTCTCAGTCTGTCCATCTGTCTGCAGATGAAAAGCTGTACTCAATTCTAGCCTGGTACCCAAAGTCTGGTGCGGCTGGTGCCAAAACTTTGAAGTACACTGTGTTCCTGTTCATATATATCTTGGCCAACTTCACACTTGTATAGGTGGTCTTCACTGGGATAAAGTGAGCTACTTTGGTCAGACGATCCACTACTACCCAGATAGAATCATATCCCGGTTGGGTCCTAGGTAATCCGGTGATAAAATCCATGCCGAGCTTATCCCACTTCCATTTGGGTATCGGCATAGGCTGCAGTAATCCTGGTGGCTTCTGATGTTCTGTCTTCACTCTCTGACATACATCACATACGGCTACATACTCGGCAATGTCCTTCTTCATACCCGTCCACCAGAAATGCTCCTTCAAATCTGAATACATCTTGGTTTTCCGGGGTGTATCGAGTATGGCGAGTCGTGAGCCTCCTGAAGTATCAACTTCCCGATCTCCGCATTATTGGGCACATAAACACGGTCCTCAAACCACAAGGTGTCATGCTCATCCTCACAAAAACCTTTGGCCTTTCCTTTGCTCATCACCTCCTTTATCTCAGCAATTTCCTTATCATCCTTCTGAGCTTCTCAAATTTTCCCAATAATGTCGACTGAATTTCCAATGATGCAACAAAACCTCTAGGGACTATCTCTAAGCGTAGCTCCCTGAGATCTTCAGCTAACTCCATTGGCAATCCTCCGCTTATGAGGGTATTGGCGTAACCCTTCCAGCTCAAAGCATCTGCTACGACATTGGCCTTGGCTGGATGATAGTGCAACTTCATATCGAAATCCTTTATGAGCTCCAACTATCTCCTTTGCCTGAGATTCAGCTCCTTCTGTGTGAAAATGCACTTCAAACTCTTATGATCCGTGTACACATCACAAAGGTTTCCAATAAGAAAATGTCTCCAGGTTTTGAGTGCATGCACTACGGCTGCTAACTCCAAATCATGCGTGGCATAATTTAATTCATGCGGTCGAATCTGTCGTGAGGCATACGAAACAACTCTTCTATCTTGCATAAGTACACTTCCAAGTTCTAAGCGAGACGCGTCACAATACACTTGGAAATCCTTACGTATATCTGGTAGAATCAACACTGGGGCTATAGTCAAACATTTCTTCAACTCCTGAAAACTTGCCTCGCATTCATCCGTCCATTTAAACTTGATAGCAATAATTGTGTAGCAAGTACAACAGTAACGATAACATTAGTAACTTAGCAATAACAATATAAGATAAATTCGTAGGCATTGGATCGGTGATTTGTTGGATGATATTCATCATGTGACAGTCATAACCTAGGGCGATACGGCACTAGCTCTAGTTCATAAATATAATGTAGGCATGTATTCCGTAAATAGTCATACGTGCTTACGGAAAGAACTTGCATGACATCTTTTGTCCTACCCTCCCGTGGTAGCAGGGTCCAATTGGAAACTAAGGGATATTAAGGCCCCCTTTTAATAGAGAACCGAAACAAAGCATTAACACATGGTGAATACATGAAATCCTCAAACTATGGTCATCACCGGGAGTGGTCCCGACTATTGTCACTCCGGGGTTGCCGGATCATAACACATAGGAGGTGACTATAACTTGCAAGATCGGTTTTAGAACATGGATATAATGGTGATAACATAAACGGTTCAAATATGAAATCATGGCACCCAGGCCCAAAGTGACAAGCATTAAGCATGGCAAAGTCATAGTAACATCAATCATAGAACATAGTGGATGCTAGGATTCAGGCCCTAACAAAACTAACTAGATTACATGTTGAATCTCATCCACCTCCTCACCGACTAGCGAGCCTACGAAGGAATTACTCACTCCTGGTGGGGAGAATCATGAAATTGGCGATGGAGAAGGGTTGGTGATGACAAAGAAAGAAGACCCCCCTCTCTGGAGGCCCAAATGGACTCCAGATATGGCCTCCTAGTGAAGAACAGAAGGTGATGGTGGCTCCGTCTCGTGGATCGTGATAATTCTTTATCCCTGATTTTTTCTCCGAATATGTGATTTTATAGTATCTAGGTTGAGGTCTGCGGGGCCACCAGGTGGGGACAACCCACCTGGGCGCGCCAGGAGGGGGCGCCCTGGTGGGTTGTGCCCACGCAGGTGCCCCCCTTTGGTGGATATTGGCTCCAGAAATTCTCTTTATTGATATAAAAATTCCTTGCAAAGTTTTGTTCCATTCTGAGAACTTTTATTTCTGCACAAATACAACACCATGGTAGTTCTGCAGAAAACATCACCAGTCCGAGGTTAGTTTGATTCAAATCATTCAAATTAGAGTCCAAAGCAAGAGGAAAAGTGTTAGGAAAAGTAGATACGTTGGAGACGTATCAATTCCCCCAAGCTTAAACCTTTGCTTGTCCTCAAGCTATTAAGTTGATAAACTGAAAGTGAAAAGGAAAAAACTTTTACGAACTCTTTTGCTCTTGTTTGCATAAATAAGCTTAAACAGCACCCAGGTTTTCAGCCAACATTATAACTAACCATGCCGATAATAACTCTTAAAAATTATATTAACTCATATCAATGACATAATCATCTAGCAAGCAATAATAAGATATCTCAAACGGCAACACGTTGTCAAAACAACCATGATATAATATGACAATAGTGGTATCTCGCTAGCCCTTTCTGAGACCGCAAAACATAAATGCAGAGCACCTCCAAAGTTCAAGCAGCAACTAAACATTTTAATTCATGGTAGAAAAGATCCAGTCATGATGCACCCTACATTAGCTACACACAATGCATAAGCATGACAGCAGTGCTCTCAAGTTCTGGCGCTTATTTTAGAAGGTGATGACACAACATAAAAATAAATAGATAGTCCCTTCGTAGAGGGAAGGAGTGATTTGCAGAGGTGCCAGAGCTCAAGTTTTAAAACAGAGGTAAATGATATTTTGAGACATGCACCCTTGTCATTTACTTCACGACCATCAGTTATCAATATCTTCCATGCAAAGCACGCTAGTGGTGGTTCCCAAGCGATAAAAGTAAAGATTTTAACTCCATTGGGAGTTTTTGTTTGATTATTTGTCAGCTTTTTCTGTTTGCGGTTTGGGACTGGGCATCCCTATTACCGCCCTTTTCTCGTGCGATGGCGAGTGAATAAACACTCAACCTAAGAATAACCTGCTTAGCATAGAAGATATCGACCACCTCCTGTCGTTCCATGAACGATCCAGGCACACAAAAAGGATATTTATTAGAAGTTTTTAGAGGTGGCACATGCAAATTTACTTAGGATGGCAAGTTAATACCACATATAGGTAGGTATGGTGGACTCATCTGGATTAACTTGGGTTCAAGGTTTTTTATGTACAAGCAGAATTCCCACTTAGTACAGGCGAAGGCTAGCAATTAGATTGAGAAGCGGCCAGCTAGAGAGCAACAATAGCCATGAACATGCATTATGCATAAGTAACATTGGACACTAGCATGAGTAGGATATGAACACCATGAACATAAATATCATAGAGACTATGTTGGTTTTGATTCAACTACATGCATGAACATGTGCCAAGTCAAGCCACTCGGATATTTTAACGCAATTTAGCGCATCATTATCATTTTAACGCAATTTAATATCCAAGATAAATCATTATCCACTCCTAGCTACTTATGCATGGTATGAGGAACTATAATTTTTAATTGTGATTGCAAACATGTTTAATCATAATGGGCTGAATCATGGATACTAGGTTAAACATATTTACACAAATAGAACAAGTCGAGTTCATACCCGTTTCTCTCTACCTCGGCTAGTTCATCGAATATCGTCACTATTGCCTTTCACTTGCACGACCGAACGATGTGAAAATAATAATAGTGCAAGAGTGCCGTGGACTAAGCTGGAATATGCAAACATTTTATTCAACAAGAGAATACAAGGTAAAATGGGCTCTTTATTAGGTCAACAATTTATTCAAATGAGAGCCACTCAACATTTTCATTGTGGTCTTCACGTCGTAAGACGTAAATAAAAAGAAAAGAAATTCAGAGAAACACACTGAAATATTTTTGGAGTTTTTGGTTTTCTTGAACAAGCAGATAAAAGGGAAAGCAAAAACGAGAAAACTATTTACACGAGAAAGCTCTCAACAAGCAAAAGAAGAACAAGGAAATCTTTTTGGGTTTTCTTTTTAGTGCTACAGCTAAGCGTGCATAGAAAGTAAATTAACTACAACTAATTTTTTTGGTTTTTCTAAGGTTTTCAAACACACAAGAAGAAAGCAAGAAAATAAAATTAAGCATGGTTGATACAATGAAAAAGTGTAAACACCGACAATTGGAATGAGATGTGTGAACATGAATGTAATGTCGGTGAAAAACACGTACTCCCCCAAGCTTAGGCTTTTGGCCTAGCTTGGTAATTGATTAATAGCCTGGATAGTAGTCGGGGTGCTGAGGAGCGGGCATCCATGCATCCCACTGCTGAGGCTCCTCCTCTGCTGTAGCCTGATCGTTCCGGTAGGCGATGATGTCCGCAGGCATAATCCTATATCCGCCCTGGCAACAGGATCAAACAAAGAAGGAGCAAGCAATGGAATAATATCACGAGTCTTCACGCTAAAAACTAGGTTATATGGAACAGGGATGTTAGGGGATTCAATATCAGTAAAATGGTGGTGATCCATGGCTGCGCGGTCTAGGTAAACCTTGGTCAGAGGGTAACCATGAAGGTGTATCTCAACATTAAAGTGAGCCGCCAAATGAGTAGCGAAAATCCCACCATGTATTTTACCCTTGGACTTATTAACATGGAGGCGACGTGCCACAATAGGTCCCAAGATATAAGTGTTGTCGCCCTCTAGTGCATGATGTAAAACAGTAAAGTCCGGTGCGCAGAGCGCACCTACCTTTTCTCTAGCAAGCAAACACTTAGCAACAAATAAAGAAAAATAATGCAAGGCAGGAAAGTGTATTCTAGTGGCAGTGGCGGTCGACACCCCTCTCTCATCTCCCACTGTCAAGGTACGATAAAAGGCCTCAAACTCTGCCGGCCTAGGCTCAACTAAATTCTCGTCAGAAGGGATCATGCATATGTTATAAAATTCAATAAGAGGTATCTGACGGGTTTCAGCATATAAATTAAACTGCACCACAGGAGGATTATTCCTAGGAAAGAAATTAAAACTTTGAACAAAGGTGTTTGTGAGGAGATGACACTTTTCACATTCAGCTGTGATGAAGTCGGTGAGGCCGACATTAGCAGCATATTGTGTGAACACTTGCAGGATTCCAACCTCTTCCATGAACAGGGTATGCGGCCATTCGCACGGCTGTACTTTCGCCAACCTCCGGGGTGGAGATCACTGTTAGCGACTCCCTAACTCTCTTGGAGTTCTTCTTGGAACCAAACTTCCTAAAGATATTCATGTTTTCCCAAGCAACAATCCCCCAAAACAGTTTCGGAAATGGAGCTTCGAGCAAAAAGATCGAAATCCGCGGGTTTGAGAGCAAGAACACATGAGAGAGAGAGAAATGGAGAATTTTTCTGGAGGCAGGTGCTGATGTGCTGTGAAGAGATAAGTGAGGGGGCCCACATGGGGACCACAACCCACCAGGGCACGCCTGGGGGTCCTGGCACACCCAGATGGGTTGTGCCCACCTGGTGCACCTCCCTCTGTTGTTATTTGCACCAAAAATTCTTAAATATTTAGAAAAAAATCGTATTAAATTTCCAGGGCATTCTGAGAACTTTTATTTTTGGGTCATTTTTTTGCACGAAAAATTCAGAAAACAGACAAAACATGGCATTTTATTTTATTTAACTAATAAAAACAGAAAACAAAAGGTAGGGACAGAAGGCAGTTCTTACTAAATTCGTCGACTTCATACCTCTCAAAAATGATCCATTAATAAGGTTGATCAGGTCTTATTAACAACCACTTTCGATTAGCATGAAACCGAAGAACTTTCGTAAATCACTAAGTTACCTCAATGGGGATATGCATGTCCCCAACAATAAGCATTTCATATTTCTTTTTGGCAGTGGGTAGAGGTATTTGAAAACTTCCAATAGTGATTGTCAGAGACTTTTCAACAACATTAATACCATTTACTTGGAATTGTTTCTTCGGAAAGTGCACCGTGTCCTCATTACCATTGATATGAAATGTGACCTTGCTTTTATTGCAATAAATAACAGCCCGTGCAGTATTCAAGAAGGGTCTACCAAGGATAATCGACATGTTGTCGTCCTCGGGCATCTCAAGTATAACAAAGTCAGTCAAAATAGTAACATTAGCAACAACAACGAGGACATCCTCACAAATACCGGTAGGTATGGCAGTTGATTTGTCAGCCATTTGTAAAGATATTTCAGTAGGAGTGAGTTTACTCAAATCAAGTCTTTTATATAAAGAGAAAGACATAACACTAACACCAGCTCCTAAATCACATAAAGCAGTTTTCACATAATTCTTTTTGATAGAGCAAGGTATAGTTGGTATCCACGGATCTCCAAGTTTTTTGGGTACTCCATCCTTAAAACTATAATTAGAAAGCATGGTAGAGATTTTAGCTTTCGGTATTTTTCTCTTATTGGTGATGATGTCTTTCATATACTTTGCATAATGAGGCATTTTAAGAATATCAGTCCAGCGAGTACGCAAAAAAACTGGCCTCGGCATTTCAGCAAAGCGTTCAAATTCTTCATCATCTTTCTTTTTAGTTGACTTAGGTGGAAATGGCATAGGTTTTTGAATCCACGGTTCTCTTTCTTTACCGTGTTTTCTTGCAATGAAATCTGGTTCATCATATCTTGTATTCTTAGGTTGTGGGTTATCAAGATCAACTAGTGGTTCTATCTCAACATCATTGTCTGGTTCTTCATTATTTGGTTGACTATCTTCATGAAACTCATCATTAACTTTTTCATTATCAGAAGGTGAGTCTTTGCTACCAGGTTGAGTTTCAGCATCAGATATGTAAACTTCATTATCGTTATCAGGAGTTTTTCTACTTCAGGTTCACTAGAAGCATGCAAAGTCCTATCATTTCTCTTCTTCTTTTTCTTTTTATAGAAGGACTAGGTGCAGTGGTGTTGTTCCTTTGTGAATCATGTTAAATTATTTTTGGGTGTCCCTTAGGATAAAGTGGTTCCTGAGTCATTTTACCTCCTCTAGTTGCAACTCTAACAGCAAAGTCATGTATATTATTATTCATTTCATCTAGAAACTCTCTCTGTGATTTAGCAACTTATTCTAACTGGGTTTGTACCATAGAAGCATGCATTCCAGCACCTCTAACATCATTTTAGATTCTAAATAACAAGTCGCTCAAGCGAGCAATCATATCAGAATTGCATTTCAATTGTTTCATAACATTTGCATTGAAGTGATCTTGTTTTCTAATATAGTTTTCAAACTCATAAAGGCATTGGCTAGGGTGCATATTGTGAGGATTGCCATTATCATTGAATTTTATAAGAGAATTTACCTCTACCACCATAGGCAGTGGTGGCGTATTAAGACCGTGTATTTCTTTAATAGGAGGTAATTTTTTAACATCCTCAACTTTAATACCTTTTTTCCTTCATAGATTTCTTTGCCTCTTGCATATCTTTAGGACTGAGATATAATATACCCCTCTTCTTCAGAGTGGTTTAAGAGGTGATTCAGGAAGAGTCCAATCATCATAATTTTTCAATATGTTATTCAGTAATTCTTCAGCTTGCCCAACAGTTCATTCCCTAAAACACAACCAACACAACTATCTAGGAAATCCCTAGAAGCATCGGTTAGTCCATTATAGAAGATATCAAGTATTTCATTTTTCTTAAGAGGATGATCAGGCAAAGCATTAAGTAACTAGCAAAGCCTCCCCCAAGCTTGTGGGAGACTCTCTTATTTAATTTGCACAAAGTTAAATATTTCCGGCAAAGCAGCTTGTTTCTTATGAGCAGGGAAATATTTTTCAGAGAAGTAATAAATCATATCCTGGGGACTACGCACACAACCAGGAGCAAAAAAAGTATTGTACTAAGCTTTAGCATCACCCTTTAATGAGAATGGAAATAATTTGAGAATAAAGTAATAACAGGTCTTCTCATCATGAGTAAAAAGGGTGGCTATGTCATTCAACTTAGTAAGATGTGCGACAACAGTTTCAGTTTCATAACCATGGGAAGGATCAGATTCAACCAAAGTAATTAACTCTGGGTCGATAGATAATTCATAATCCTTATCACCAATAAAGATTGGTGAAGTAGCAAACTTAGGATCATATTTCATTCTAGCATTTAGAGATTTTTCTTTATACTTTCATAGTAATTTCTCTAGATCATATCTATCCTTACAAGCAAGAATGTCTCTAGTTGTCTCCTCTTTCATAACATAACCTTCCAGTACCTTAGGCAATTCATATGTAGGAAGGCTAGTTCTAGCAGGTGTTTCAGGAGTTTCAGTTTCAAGCTCATCATCAGATTCAACAACATCATGTTGTCTTACTCTAGCAATTTGTTCATCAAGAAAGTCACCAAGTGGCACATCATTATCAACAAAGCAAGGTACTAGCATCATCATAAGTATCATTCATAGCAGAAGTAGCATCATCAATAACTTGCGACATATTAGGATTGATACTATGTGGTGGTGTCGTGGTGGGCAGACGGTAGATGCCAAGGGATGGCTAAAGAGAGGAGGAGGCTCGAGGGCACTGGTGGGCTCCAGAGGCGAGGTCAGTATGAGCGAGCGCGAGACGCAAGACATACCCAGGTTCGGGGTTCTACGGAGAGATAACACCCCTAGTCCTGCCTAGTTTGGTTTATATGGAATAGTACAGAGTTGCTCCTAGAGCTGTTTGGAGGAAGAAGGAAGACAAACCAAGGCTTAGGTTGCTCCTTCTCCTCGTGTATGCGTGTGTGCTACTGCTGGCTCGATCTTCTGTTCGCCCCTATGCATGAGGGCTCCTGGGGGTTTTATAGGTCAACCCCCCAAGGATACAATGGTAATGTTACAAGGCCATGGGGCCGGGGTGTCATTGTCCAGGAAGCTAGTGCTGGGACCCGCCGGGTGTTAGGTCTCGTCGGGTTCTCCATGCACGGGCCCCGTGCACCACGGGGCATTATTTGCCATTTGTTCGATCGTCACAGAGTGGCCGGGTCGACTCCGCTACAGTGGTGCACTGTTAGGTCGCCGCCCGCCGGCGTCAGCAGTGACGATGGGTGCACTGTAGCCACGCCGGCCCTGGTCAGTAGGTAGGTGGGGCATTATTGCCACGCCTAGGCTGGCTAGAGGAGTTGGTGGGGCACTGTTGCCTTGCTCACCCTTGAATGGAGACTCGTCCCACCGTATGGGTGGGATGGGACGGGAGCTGACCCGTGGCCGGGTTGAGGAATAAGCTAAGGAGGGAGTTGGCTTGTTGGAGAAATCTCGGTATGCCGGGTTCGGCCATCTTGTGCCAAACGTTGGGGCCGGGTTGAGGAGTTTTGCCGGGTCGAAGGACTTGGCTGGGTTGAGCAACCCAGCCAAGTGCGAGCCAGATGGAGGGGCATTGCTGGCCCCGATGGTTTTTAAAAGGATCTGGGTTTTGTTGCTTGCCCAGGGTTCATCCCCCCGATAGTAGTCGCCGAAGTTGTGAAGGTCTGCCGTCTCCGAGAAGGAGGGCCTTGGTAGTTTGCCCCCTAACGAGGCGAGGTTGTGACTGCCAGGTCTGGCAACACCCACTGTGTGCCAGCTTCCGGAAGCCGGATCGCGGCATCCCATTGCAGGCGGGAAACCGAGGAGTCGCCGAATCTTGAGGCGATCTTTTGGGCTCTCCACGGGCACCACGTGGCGCTCGGGAGCCGAAGGAGCTTGACAGGCCACTCGTGCGATGGGACAGGGCGACGGGTTGGGGCCCGCCACTACACGCCCTCGGCCCACGCGCGCAGATTTACTGCAGTGTCTGTGAGTCGGTTTCCATTGTCGAGGAAGTTATTACGTGCGGTATGTGTGCACTTATTGCGGGGAAGTGGGAAGGGTGAGCGCAAATGATCCCACTTCCCCAAGTTTCGAGCCGTGCCTTATAAATTGGGGGCAAGGGGGCGGCAGAAATCATTCTCGCCCGCACTCCCCTACCTCTTCGTCCTCCTTCTACTCTTGCGACTACCACGCACTGCTACGCTCCGTCGTCCTTTGAGAAGAGCTTCACCTCACATCTTCTCTTCCCTTTCTTTCCTCGCTTCGCCTTGCCGATGGCGCTCCCGTGCGGCTCGTTGATGGGCTCTTCCATCACCGATGAGGACGTCATGTACCTTCGCTCCACCAGGCCCTTGCCGAGGGAAACGGAGGTCGCTGTGCGCCTGCCGGAGGGGGAGCAGGAGCCACGGCCGGAGGGGACGGAGCGCGTGGTCTTCTACCTACACTTCAAGTGCAGGTTTGGCCTCCCCGCGAGCCACTTCTTCTGCACCTTCCTGGAGTTCTTCGGGATCCAGCCCCATCATCTTGGCACGAATGCCATCTTGCAGCTCTCCGTCTTCGTCACCCTGTGCGAGGGGTACCTGGGGGTCGAACCCTCGATCGACCTCTGGGTGTGCCTCTTCGCTTTGAAGAAACAGGGCCCGAAGGCTGGGGAGATGTCCTCCTACGGGGCCGCCATCATTTGCAAATGGACGAGCGGGGTCTGCCCCAAAATACCGCTAGAGGATTCTGCCAAGAAGTGGCAGAACTCCTTCTTCTACGTCCGCAACCTCAGCGCGGACCACATCAACTTGCCGCCCTTCGTCGACGGGACACCACAGGGGAAGCAGAACTGCAACTACTTCCCCAGGCACCCATCGCGGGAGGTGCTCAACTAATGCCAGCAGGTTACGGAGATGAAGGAGCGAGAGGGGCTCACCGGCACCGACCTCATCGCCGCCTTCATCAAGCGTTGGGTGCTACCACTACAGCAGCACATCCACATCATCGGCCCGATGGCTGGTCTTCAGGACCCAACCGGATGTCGAACCTATGCCTGGGAGCCGAGCAGATCGCCCGCTGGGTCAATGATATCTCCAAGGCTGGGCTGAAGGAGGATTGGGAGTTCGGGAAGCCCCCGTACAGCCAAGCGAACCTGGCACCAGCGGTCAGTCCTTGGTCTCTGCAGTTTGCCGCCACTCATCTTCTTGTTCGTCCTGACGCGACACGGGAGGTTCTCCTGAATGCCATCCAGCACCCATATGACCGGGCACCGACGCAGGTGGTGCGGGCCGGCCCGGAGGAGCCCGTGGCCCAGGGCGAAGAGGCGGAGGAGGCGGACGTCGACACCGGCGTGGGGTGCAGTGCGGTTAAGCTTCGACGTTCTTTATTTCTTGAGGTGCCGGTCACGAGGAGGCGTGGGGATTTTTGACGCGGATTGTTGGTGCAATGGTGCTGAGTGGAGGAGGTGGCAACGCGGCTGGAGCTGGGTCCTCTCGGGGTCGGGGGCCGCAAGCTAGCCGCATGGGAGGGGCGACGTGGCGCCCCGAGGTCTGGCCGTGAAGCGTGCGGTGGACCCTGCGGCCAGGACGAAGCCGCCCGCCAAGAGGAAGCGTCGCGCTCCGTAGGCGACGCTGACAATACCCACCATCCAGTTGTTTCCCGGGTGAGTTCTCTTTCTATTGAATTTGATTCACCAAGTGGCTTCCCTTAGTTCTTGCTTGTTTACTATGTCGAGCTTCCGGTCGCCGGTCTCGCTAGCACTGGCGGCGGCGGATGCCGCGTTCAGTGGGGGCGTCATGTTTCGGAAGACCCAGACCAGCGCCATCGATGAGGATGAGGAGATGGTTGACCCGAATCTGGGCGTGGACCCGGCCGACACCGAGGGTCTAGCCCGGCGGGACTGGAACAGGGCTGAAGCGGAGCCGGAGGCGGCGTCGACCCAGGCATGGGTCAGCACCGCAGCGGCGTAGGCGTGGACCGGCAAGGGGTCAGTGTGGCCTGAGATGTCGGCGGGCATGGAGCCGGCGGCGAAGGTCTTCATGGCGCCATCGCAGGGGTAGCGCGGCCGGGGCGGCCACGCGGAGGTGGTGGACCTCGAGCAGGAGGTCGTGGAGGTTGATGACGACACTCCATCATGAACCGACGTGGTCGAGCGGGCGAAGGTCGAGGGAGGGGGCGGTGACGCCATTTTGAGGGAGGCGCCGCGGATGGAGGCGTCACGGACGGCGCCGGGAGGAGCACCGCCGGTCGCAGCGCCGCAGGCGACTTCGGCCATCGTGCCGAAGAGAGTGCCGGAGAGGGTGCCGGCCGTAGAGGAGGTGGTTAGCGGCGAATATGCCCTGGAGCCTAGGCCAGGGGGCGTTGGGTTGCAGCCTACTTAGGCTGGTCCCAGTGAGGTCTTCTTCGGGCTCTTGACCTAGGAGGAGGCGGTGATCGCCGCCGTGAGCCAGCGCCTTCGAGGGCGCAGGGACAGGATCAAGGCCTTCGCCCAGGCCGAGGTGGAGCAAACGCGGGAGCTGGAGCGTGATGACCCACAAGTATAGGGGATCAATTGTAGCACTTTTCGACAAGTACGAGTGTCGAACCCAACGAGGAGCAGAAGGAAATGACAAGTAGTTTCCAGTAAGTTTGCAAGTGCTAAAATTGTAAGTAGCAGAGTAGTTTTATAGCAAGATAATTTGTAACCAGCAGGTAACGATAATAGTAACACAAGTGCAGCAAGGTAGTGCAATCCTTTTGAGGCAAAGGACATGCCAAAATGGTCTCTTATGATAAGCAAAGCATTCTCGAGGGTACACGGCAATTTCATCTAGTCACTTTCATCATGTTGGTTTAAATCGTGTTCGCTACTTTTATAATTTGATATATGGGTGGACCAGTGCGTAGGTGTTTTTCTTACTTGAACAAACCTCCTACTTTTTATTAACTCTCCCACAAGTATCCGCAACTATGGGAGAAGTATTAAGAATAAATTCTAACCATAGCATTAAACTTTTGGATCCAATCGGTCCCTTACGGAATAGCGCATAAACTGGGGTTTAAGCTTCTGTCACTCTCGCAACCCATCATCTAATTGCTACTCCACAATGAATTCCCTTAGGCCCAAATATGGTGAAGTGTCATGTAGTCGACGTTCACATGACACCACTAAGGGAATCACAACATACATACTATCAGAATATCGAACACATATCAAATTCACATGATTACTTGCAACATTATTTCTCCCGTGACCTCAAGAACAAAGGTAACTACTCACAAATAATAATCATGCTCAAGATCAAAGGGGTATTAAATAGCGTATTGGATCTGAACATATAATATTCCACCAAGTAAACCATATAGTAATCAACTGCAAGATGTAATTCCTACCTCTTAAGCTTGCGTTGGTTTTCCCTTGAAGAGGAAAGGGTGATGCAACACAGTAGCGTAAGTATTTCCCTCAGTTTTGAGAACCAAGGTATCAATCTAGTAGGAGATAGCACACAAGTCACCTAGTACCTGCACAAACAAACAAGAACCTCACAACCAATGCGATAAAGGGGTTGTCAATCCCTTCACGGTCACTTACGAGAGTGAGGTCTGATAGAGATAATAAGATAAATATTTTGGTGTTTTTGTTGTATAGATTGAAAAATAAAGATTGCCAAATATGAATAGCAAATTGATAGGAAAATAATATGATGGAAGATAGACCCGAGGGGCATAGGTTTCACTAGTGGCTTCTCTCAAGATAGCAATTTCTATGGTGGGTGAACAAATTACTGTCGAGCAATTGATAGAAAAGCACATAGTTGTGAGAATATCCATGCATGATCATGTATATAGGCATCACATCCGCGACAAGTAGACTGAAATGATTTTGCATCTACTACTATTACTCCACACATCAATCGCTATCCAGCATGCATCTAGAGTATTAAGCTAATAAGAACAGAGTAATGCATTAGGCAAGATGACATGATGTAAAGGGATAAACTCAAGCAATATGATATAAACCCCATCTTTTTATCCTCGATGGCAACAATACAATACGTGCCTTGATGCCCCTGTTGTCACTGGGAAAGGACACCGCAAGATTGAACCCAAAGCTAAGCACTTCTCCCATTGCAAGAATGATCAATCTAGTAGGCCTAACCAAACTGATAATTCGAAGAGACTTGCAAAGATATTTAAATCATGCATAAAAGATTTCAAAGAAGAGTCAAATATTGTTCATAGATAATCTTGATCATAAACCCACAATTCATTGGATCTCGACAAACACACTACAAAAAGAATTACATCGAATAGATCTCCAAGAGAATCAAGGAGAACTTTGTATTGAGATCCAAAGAGATAGAAGAAGCCATCTAGCTAATAACTATGGACCCGAAGGTCTGTGGTAAACTACTCACATATCATCGGAGAGGCTATGGTGTTGATGTAGAAGCCCTCCGTGATCGATTACCCCTCCGGCGGAGCGCCAAAAAAGGCCCCAAGATGGGATCTCACGGGTACAGAAGGTTGTGGCGGTGGAAATAGGGTTTTGTGGTGCTCCTGGATGTTTTTGGGGTATATGGGTATATATAGGAGGAAGAAGTACGTCGGTGGAGCTGTGAGGGCCCACCAGGGTGGGGGCGCGCCCCCTACTTCGTGGCCTCCTCGCTTCTTACTTGACAGTCACTCCAAGTCTCGTGGATCATGTTTGTTCCAAAAATAACTCTCCCGAAGGTTTCATTCTGTTTGGATTCTGTTTGACATTCCTTTTCTGCGAAACACTGAAATAGGAAAAAACCTAGCAATTTGCACTGGGCCTTTGGTTAGTAGATTAGTCCCAAAAATAATATAAAAAGGTAAATTAACACCGATTAAACATCGAAAACAGATAATATAATAGCATGGAACAATAAAAAATTATAGATACGTTGGAGACGTATCAAGCATCCCCAAGCTTAATTCATGCTCGTCCTCGAGTAGGTAAATGATAAAAACAGAATTTTTGATGTGGAATGCTACCTAGCATAATTCTCAATGTAATTTTCTTTATTGTGGCATGAATGTTCAGATCCGAAAGATTCAATACAAAAGTTTAATATTGACATAAAAATTATAATACTTCAAGCATACTAATAAAGCAATCATGTCTTCTCAAAATAACATGGCCAATGAAAGTTATCCCTACAAAATCATATAGTCTAGCTATGCTCCATCTTCACCACACAGAATATTTAAATCATGCACAACCCCAATGACAAGCCAATCAATTGTTTCATACTTTTGATGTTCTCAAACTTTTTCAATCTTCACGCAATATATGAGCGTGAGCCATGGATATAGCACTATAGGTGGAATAGAATGGTGGTTGAGGTGAAGAAAAAAAGGAGAAGATAGTCTCACATCAACTAGGCGTATCAACGGGCTATGGAGATGCCCATCAATAGATATCAATGTGAGTGAGTAGGGATTGCCATGCAATGGATGCACTAGAGCTATAAGTGTACGAAAGCTCAACAAAAGAAACTAAGTGGGTGTGCATCTAACTCACTTGCTCACGAAGACCTAGGGCATTTTGAGGAAGCCCATCATTGGAATATACAAGCCAAGTTCTATAATATGAAATTCCCAATAGTATATGAAAGTGACAACATAGGAGACTATCTATCATGAAGATCATGGTGCTACTTTGAAGCACAAGTTTGGTAAAAGGATAGTAACATTGTCCCTTCTCTCTTTTTCTCTCATTTTTTATTTTTTATTTGGGCCTTTTTCTCTTATTTTTTACTTTTTTTCCTTTTTATTTTTGTCCGGAGTCTCATCCCGACTTGTGGGGGAATCGTAGTCACCATCATCCTTTCCTTACTTGGGACAATGCTCTAATAATGATGATCATCACACTTTTATTTACTTACAACTGAAGAATTACAACTCGATACTTAGAACAAAATATGATTCTATGTGAATGCCTCCGGCGGTGTACCGGGATGTGCAATGACTCATGAGTGACATGTATGAAAGAATTATGAAGGTGGCTTTGCCACAATTACGATATAAACTACATGATCATGCAAAGCAATATGACAATGTTGAAGCGTGTCATAATAAACGGAAGTGTGTACTTCCATGACGATAAATCGTGCGTCACAGAAGTGCTTTGGTCAAGGGTGACCGACACGTGGCATCCACCATAACGGAACGCTGTTAAGCTATCGGGTCAGGTTTTGGATCCGATAACCCGTTAACAGCCCCGACCAATGGGGATTTTCCATGTGTAAAATCATCATTGGCTGGAGGAAACACGTGTCGGCTCATCATTGGGACATATATCATCCACTCATTGGATAGAAGGCGCCTATGATACGTCGACACGTGGCACGGCCCAACAGAGGCCCATTCCTGTGAAAAGGCCAGCCCGTTTGACTTGGTCAAAAGGTGGCGGGCCGGCCCATGGAAAGCATGTTAACGGCCTGTTCGCATATAGCCCATTTACAGCCCGCTAACCCAGGGCCTGTTACGCCCTATCCGAATTAGTGGGCCATCCAATATGATTCCAGCCCGTTTTCACTTCTGGCCCATGACGTCTTCCGGCCCAGATGAGGCCCTATGTAACTCTTGGCCTATTAACGGCCCGTGGTGAAACTGGCCCGTAATGAACAGTGTATCACTTTACACCCATTAACGGCCCGTGGTGAAACTGGCACATAATGAATAGTGTATCACTTTATACCCATTAACGGCCTGTTATTCCGTTGGGCCGTTTCCAGCCCATGTTATCTTTCGCCCTTCTCAAAGCCCATTTATTCTTGGGCTCATTTCCAGCATTCGTTTACTTACGGCCCGTTACTGTCATTTTCTGCTTGTGGGCCAAATTCAGCCCGTGGTTACAGTTGGCCCGTTTGTGGTCTGTTAATACGTTGGGCCGTTTTCATAGCGTCATCAAATAGGACCTATTAACGATCGCCCGTTATGGTTGGCCCATGAACGGACGATTCCAACTCTATCCCATTTACGGCCATAATGCGGCTTGTTATTGGCCCATGTTTGGCCAATCGATCATACGGCCCGTATAAGGCCCATTGATGATACGGCCCGTAGAAGGCCCATTGTTTCTACGGCCTGTAGAAAGCCCATTGTTTCTACGGCCCGTAGAAGGCCTACTGTTTCTACGGCCCGTAGAAGGCCCACTATTTCTACGGCCCGTAGGAGGCCCATTGTCACTACAGTAAATATTAGCCCATGGTTATTGTGGCCTAGTTTTAAAAAATAGGTTATTGCAGCCACTAGCAAACCACGGAAAAAGAACTACACTGACTACAAGCAAACAAATAAAGAAGACAACAAGGAAATAAATAAGCAAGCAACTTATGCTAGGCTATCACGGCTATTACACATATTACATCCACTGGGCATCAAAGTTCGCCACCAGTGCAAATATAGGGAACAAAGCAGTATATAAATGCCGCAGCAAAACAAGTCCAGAACTGAAACCACTTCAGAAGAGTTCAAGAAACAATATCCTGGGTACCCATAATGCTGGCAAGATGCTTAGCAAGCTTATTAACTTTCTCTTGTTTGGTGCTTAAATCCTCCAGCGCTTGATGTTGCACAAGAAAGTACACATCTGAATTCTACACGGACTTCCTCAGTCCTTCGGCTTCTTGCCGCAGCACAACTAACTGATGCCTTTCAGCTTGTAGCTGAGACTGACGAAGCCGAAGTGATTCAGGCAGCGAGTTCAAAGAGCTTGTGCCAGCGGTACTGGCCAGTAACTCGAACACTACATCAACGCAGGACTATGGGGTTTTCTCACTGTCTACAAGATCGTTTTTATCACCTTTCTTGGAGACCAACAGGGTTGTCTCACTATCTTGAACCTTATCTGCATTACTTTCTCTACCATTGCATAGTGGGGTGCTCTTCTCCAATATTCTGTTTGCATACTACAAGAGAAAGAAGCAGACACATCACAGGTTTAGCTTGTAGTATACGAAACTCATTTTGGTAAACCGGTTCAGTAGTAAGGTGGACATGATAACAGCATGAAACAAACATATTTCTATGTACTATGGTCACTGTATTGTCCATATCATTCTAGTTTATGTTCCCTAATCAAGATAGAGACATAGTTCAACTCATATATTTTTAAGACACATCAGCATAGACAGAATATAAGTGTGAGAAACTACACAGCATTGGCAGCACTTGTAATGTGCATCACATGAGAACATAATTGTTTATACAACTTAAACTGAAATCAACATAGAGCAAGAAGTTAGAACAGCAATCCAGGTAAAAATAGGTTTAAAACATACCTGTTGCGCCATTGGAGTTTCAATTGGATCCTTCAAACGAGTAAATACAGTGATGCAATAGCAAAGGAGTATGGACCATAGCTATGGAATCTGACTTGAGAACAGTTGCTCTTCTGCTTTAAACGTGGAGTTTGGGTTAGCTGTGGTGGTCTTCGTGCTTTGGGCACTGCAGTAGCTTTACAAACTGCTCGTGTGGGGGTACTCTATGGTGGACATGGTGCTTTGTCAACTATAAGTGGGTTACTATCCACTGGGGTTGCGGTTAGAAGGGTTGTAGCTGGTTCTCTACCCAACGGTGTAAGTGTGCAATCTGGAAGAGTCTCGATTATGTGTGGTGGGGCTAGTTTGTGGGCCAGTACAACCATGGTTCTATCTGCATCGACGGGTAGCACTATCTTTTGTGAAGAACGGGTTTTTGCTCCCTTAGATACTACCATCACCCCTCCAATTCAAATGGCTGATAAACAAGAAAAGAAATTGAACGTACAGACATTGTATGATAGACAGATGTGGTAATTCACATATATGTTTGTCGGATTTCAGGTTTCGGCAGACCCTTGAGGTTCGAACACTGGGGTGCGCACGGAGATTTCGCCTCCTACCTACCTGCACCCCTCCGCCATGCTAGGATCTAAAACTAAGGAAAGAACAACACAAGAGACACAGGGTTTATACTGGTTCGGGCCGCCGTTGTGGTGTAATACCCTACTCTAGTGTGTGGTGTGGTGGATTGCCTCTTGGGCTGATGATGATGAACAATACAAGGAAGAACAGCCTCGCGAGGGTCTGTTCTTGGCTGGGGCGATGAACTGCTCAGGGGAGTTCAGTCACCTTCTCTCTCTCTGCCCCCGGCCAACCGACCGAACCCCCCCTCTCTGTGGGTGGCTGATCCTATTTATAGAGGCCCTGGTCCTCTTCCCAAATATCGAGCGGGAAGGGAGCCAACAATGGCGGGCTAATTTGAAGGGGGACAGCAAGTATCAGCTATCCTGACAAAAGTAGTCTTCACCTACGCATAGCTTTGGTGATGATGCCGTCTTGGGCTCCACAATGACCTCCATCTCGTAGCCCTCCTGGTCTTGGTCTCGTTGCACCGAAAAGGCAACCTTTGCCCGATGCCTCGGTACTCCGCAGCTGCGCTTGCCCCCTTTGCACCAAAGAGGAAAGGAGGACGCTGCGCGGGCTGGCACCCGCCTGGCGCCCTGAGTCATCATGGCTTGCGTCACGGGCACCTCGTGAGGTACCCTGCCTTGATCTCTCCGCCTCCTCGTGAGCCAGCCTGACGAGGCCGTGCCTGAGGAAGCTCCGTGTCGTCCGCCCCGCAAGGCTTGGCCCCTCGCGAGGGTCTTGGGTTTGTGTTGTTGAAGATGGGCCGTGCTGGGCCTCCCTTTGAGCCATGCCACAGGCCGCAGGCAGGCAAGTCTGGGGACCCCCGTTCCCAGAACACCGACAGTAGCCCCCGGGCCCAAGGCGCGCCTGGACTTGGCCGTGCAAGGAGGCGGAAGGGCAAGAGCGAAGCACCGTGGGCCCTAACAGCCTGCGGCCTTGGGCGCCGCGTGGCGGTTGATTGGACATGGGCGTCTCCACTTCCCCACGACGCCTCGGCAACTGCACGGATTGGACAAGTCCCTGCATGCGAAAACGGGTCATGATTACCTGCGATCATGGAGGTCGGCTGTTGGCCTTCACCGGCCATAAGTACGAAACGGCTAGCGCCCTTCTAGTCCATCCCTCCTTGCTTCTCCTTCTTCCCGATCCTTGCTCTGTCTTGCCCCGATGGCTCCGATCCGCCGGTTCTCGACGGCAGAGAAGGGAAAGGCTCACCGAGAGGGGCCAGACCCACTCCCGCCGAAGAAACGGCTCATCCCCCGTGGACCGGACGAGGGGGCCCTTCAGGTGGTGTCGAGGCCTTTGCGTGAGCGGGCGCCACCGGGGTTCCCGCTTCCATTGTACGCCCACGTCGAGGGCCCCGGAGGAGCTGATGCTGACCGCCACGGGCGGCGCCGCCGTCGGCGCCGACGGGTCACGAAGGTGTGGGTCGTCCCCCCTGGGGTCCACACCGAGGGCTCCTCCCAAGAGTTCGTGCTCCACGTTGCCATTCCTCTTCAGTCTTGGATCCACCTTCCTCCCTTCTTCTCCTCCATCATCCCGCAGGGGGAGCCCCTGGAGCTCTGGCTGCAGCACGCCGGCTGTAGCACCCTCGCGACCGAGGCAGAGGTTGCGGTCGTCGCCCCGGGCGAGGTCTACATGACTCGGGGCTGGAGGGAGATCGCCCGGGTTTGCAGGACAAGGGTGTCTTCGCGGTCCACTTGGACTACGACGGTGCTTCGGTGATGCTCCTCAAGGTCTTCGATGCGAGCGGGCGCCGGCTGGAGTGCTGCCCCGGGGAAGGTGGCCAGGGCCCTGCTGCTACAAGGACTGGGCTCGCCACTCGCTCCCTTGGAGGCTCCTCAGGCGGTGGAGACGCCGGAGGTTCCAGCGACTCCGGCGAACTCTTCGCGACTCCGGAGACAAGCGACGACAGCTATGAGCCCCCGAGCCAACGCCGCTCCTGGAGCAGGGCGGGCTCGTCAGGCCACCGCCGACTCTGATCTGGATGGGGTTGGCGTCGGTGCTTGACGGCCCACTGCTGGTGATGGCGTCTTTTGCAGGGACATGCGTAGTTTGTGTCCCTTCAGGATCCGTTCCCTGCGAGGAATCAAAAACGCGTCCTGTAGGGGCTTGTAAGGTGCCTGTGATCCTGTCTTGTATATATAACCCTTGTCGTAGAATTGCACAAGTTGCTCATTCCATCTTAGCTCAGTCCTCCCTTTCGAACCTCATGAGGGCTGCGTGCTCTGCACCGACAGGTCCCAGTCCCAAGGCGGCTTCAGCCGTCGCTGGTATGCCAGGTCACGATGCCGTGGTCAAGGCCAGGAGGTGAGCGACCCGGAGTCGAGTAAGAGCCCCTGAGTCGCAATGCTCAGGAGGTCCCCTTTGGCGCCCAAGCAGCCGTCGTTCGGTGAGAAAGGAGAGCGGCGTCGCTAACATGGGATAGCATTAGGTGCGGGGATGGTGCCACGATAGCTGGCGCTTCTGGGCGATGACTTATCTCGAGGATTAGGGGCCGCTCTCTGGTGTGTCACCGGGTCCGTGCATCGGCAGGCGCGAGGTTGCTTGGCGAGGTCCTCATGTGTCTCTCCCCTCTCGCTTTTGCTCCCCTTTATGGTTCATGCTCTTGAAGATGTCGCCCTTGGACTTGGCCCCACGGCCGAGGCTGAGGCGCGTGTCCTGTCTTCTGCAGCGCTGACGCGGGTCCTCACCCACATCTACCTTCGCGATCCTGGTGTCGACCTCGACGGCCTGCTGGAGCCAGTGAGTGGTGAGCGTGCCGCTGCCGCTGCCGAGGCCGCGAAGGGTCGCGCGGAGGCTCTGCTGGGGAAGTTCCGGGCCTTCAGCACCAAGCCGGAGCAAGGCGCTGCCGACCCCGCTGCTCCGTGAGGCGAACCTGATCCGCGCTGCTCCACCGCCGATAAGTGACTCCGTCGCGGCTCCTGTCCTGCTTTTAGTTCCTGCACATGTATAATGCCTCGGGGAGGCGTTTAAACTTGCGTTGGGCGTCGAGATAACAGTGTGGACTGTAATATTTGCTTTTGAATTCCTTGAAATTTGCGCTTTTCCTTCCTACTTGCTTATGTTCTACGCCGGCAAAGCCCGGCCCCGCGCGTACCTCACCCAGCAATAGTCCCGACCGGAAACCAGGACGGGACCAAGGAGTGAGGGGCTACGTGACAAGTTAGGCTCCTGAGTCGCGATGCTCAGGAGTCCCCCTTAGCGCATGAACAGCAAGTAGGGAGGTATGATGTGGGTGGATCTACCGTTCTACGTCTGCAGAGCCCGGCCGCGCGCGTGCCTCACCCAGCGATGGTCCTGACCGGAAACCAGGACAGGGCCACGGAGTGAGGGGCTACATGACCAGTTAGGCTCCTGAGTCGCGATGCTCAGGAGTCCCCCTTGGCGCACGAACAGCAAGTAGGGAGGTATGATGTGGGTGGATCTACCGTTCTACGTCTGCAGAGCCCGGCCGCGCGCGTGCCTCACCCAGCGATGGTCCCGACCGGAAACCAGGATGGGGCCACAGAGTGAGGGGCTACGTGACCAGTTAGGCTCTTGAGTCGCGATGCTCAGGAGTCCCCCTTGACGCTCAAACGACCTTCGTACCTTGGCTCCGCTCGAGGAGAGACGCGCGACGAACCAGGCCCGGGGGGACCTGGCTGGGCGGCGTGCGTCTGGGTGTGACCCAGGCGCAACCCCCGTGCCCAGCCCCCTCGCGCGGCACTCCCGAGGGGAGGCGTTACGATGAGGCTAGACACTGAGCTCTGGGCTCCCTGAGGTTGATGCTGCCCGGGGGCCACCCTCAGTTGTTTATCACCAGTGCGGAGCATAGTGCTACCGTATGTGTATGGGCATAGCCGCCCCTCGGCAGTGTCGTCAGCCAGCGCGGAGCATGGTGCTTCCACTGGTACGTGGGAGGGCTGGCACGGTAGGGCCTGGCGAGGTGTATCTGGGCACCCGTGAGCCAGCGTGGGACTCACGGGGCCCTACCTCTAGGCGGGTTGCGCCTGGCACTGGGCCTTATCTTGTGATGTGTCCCTGCAAATTTGGTTAGATGCCTGCACTCTACGTCCTCGGGTCCCGGCCCTCGAGCTGGTCTCAGCCGTCGCTGGTATGCCAGGTCGCGATGCCATGGACAAGGCCAGAGGGTGAGGGCTGGAGAGCCAGTAATAGCCCTGAGTCGCGATGCTCAGGTACCCCCCCTTTAATGTGCAAGTGGTCGGCATGGAGAAGAAGAGGTGCCGTGGACCGGCATCGAATAATCATGCATGGTGGGTTTAACGCATAATTGGAAATAAATGCAAATGGGATACATGCCACTGGGCCTGGCCCGAGCGGCTTGGGGATCATGCGGCCTGAGAGGCGCCCCCAACAAGGTAAGCTGACAACATAGAATAAAAAGGGATACACGCCGCAGGGACGGACCCCCGCGGCCTGGGAATAATGCAGCCCTGAGGGGCGCTCCCAGTTGGAAGTGAAACTAGAGAGATGACACCTGATGATGTGGAGGACGAAGGAGTGTTGGTGTAGCAGACTCGATGGGCTGCGGGAGCCGATCCTCACGAGCCCCTAGGCCCAGGGGCCTCGGGAGGCTTCGAAGGCGCTGGCGGCTCCTCGCGGGCCATCTCCATCTCTACCAGGGCTGCGGATCGCCTGGCCTCTCGTGCCTCCGCGATGCCCCTCATGAGGCGCTGGTACATGTCAGCCGCGCTCGGCAAGCCGTAAGGCATGTGAACGTAGCTGTGGGGCGGACCTCTGCAGCGCCCCTCTCGCGAGGGCCAGAGGCGCTCCAGGGAGGCGATTTGGTTGAGCCCTGGTACATCGATGCAGACGCGCAGCCCTCCATCCTCGCCTGGATGGGGAGCCACTGCTGGCAGGCGGCGGCCGCCTTTCATGACTCTTGACTCCTGTAGCTCCTGAATGGCCTTGCAGACGAACTCCTGAGGGTCTGGATCTCCTTGCCTTGCTCCTTCTCGAGGGAAACATGCTTCAAAACACGCCTCCAGGTGGTGCCCAAGCGCCTCCCTCGTGACCCTAGCTAGGTCGGTGGCCCTCCAGGTGAGAGCCCCCGAGCCCTGCCTGAGGAGGGCGCCGGGAGCGCATTCCTATGCGATGGAGGGAGGTTCCCCCTGTGCAGGCGCGGGCCTAGAGGGGCCTGCCTCCTGAGGAGCCGGGCCGGACAATGTCTTCTTCTTCTTGGGGGCGGCCTCGGGAAGCCTCCTGCTTCCGCGATCCGGGTCTTCCAGTGATGCGGCCTGAAAGGCTCGTTCCAGGGAACACACCGCGTCCTTCTCTTCACACGGCACCGTGATGACTCCGCCGCTTCCTGGCATCTTGAGGACGTTGTAGCCGTGGTGAGTTACGACCATGAACTTGGCCAGCGCTGGGTACCCAAGGATGGCATTGTACGGTAGGCAAATGTGGGCGACGTCAAAGTCGATGAGCTCGGTGCGGTAGTTGTCGCGTGCCCCGAAGGTGACAGGGAGGCGGACCTGCCCAATCGGGACCGTGGAGCCGTCGGTGATACCGGAGAAAGGCTTGGTTGGCTGAAGCTGGCTATAGGGCACTTGGAGGTTGTTGAACGTCTCCACGGACAGGATGTTGAGCCCTGCCCCTCCATCGATGAGGGTCTTGGTGACCACCACGTTGCTGATGATTGGGGAACAAAGCATCAGGAGGACTCTGGCTGTAGCCGCACACTTGAGCTGATCTGCTGAGCTGAACGTGATGGCGCACACCGACCGCCTGAGGGGGCGCGTGGCTTCGAGCCTGGGGAGGACTGCATTCACTTCGCGGGCGAACTGCTTGAAGATGCGCTGAGAGGCGGCGGCAGCGGTGGGAGGCCTGCGTTGCCTTGCGGGCGATCCTCGCGAGGCTGATCCCTCCAGTCTCCCTCGTGAGGCTGATCCCTCCATCCTCTCTCGCGAGGCGGGTCTTGCCAGCGATCCTCGAGAGGTTGGTCGCGCCACCCTTGGCGCGGGCCACAGTCTTCCCAGCGTCCTGCGTTCCTTCCTCCTCCTCGACCGTAGCCCCGGTCATCGCGGTCGGGGCGACGGCCGATCCTTCCTTCACGCACGGCTCGGAGTTCTTGACATTCGTTGGTGTTGTGGGTGTGGAGGTCGTGGTACACACATTACCGGCTGCCCTTGGAAGGTTCGGGCTGATCTCTGCCCCGCTTGGTGTCTGGTTCTACCGCGAGCACTGCAGCCCCCTTGCGCTTCACATCCTTAGCCTTGGGCTTCTTCTCTTCTGGGTCTGCGGCGGGCAGCTTGAGGAGGGAGAGACGCCCTTCCTCAGCCCTGGCGCACTTGTTTGCCAAGTTGAACAGCTCCAAGGAAGTGCACAGGTCTTCATGCACCGCCAGCTCCTCCTTCATCTTGACGTCGTGCACGCCGTCGGAGAAGGCCGTGATTATGGCCTCCTCAGTCACCTTGGGAATCTTGAGGCGTGCATTGTTGAAGCGCTAGATGTACTTCTGCAGGGTCTCCCCGGGTTGTTGCTTGATGCGGCGCATATCGCTCACGGCAGGTGGCCAGTCGTGAGTGCCTTGGAAGTTGGCGATGAAGCAGGTGCGCATCTCGTCCCAGGAGGAGATTGTGCCTGGAGCCAGGTTCAAGAGCCAGGTGCGGGCCCCGTCCTTGAGTGCCATGGGGAACCAGTTCGCCATGACCTTCTCATCTCCGTTGGCAGCTTCGATGCCCAGCTCATAGAGCTGGAGGAACTCTGTAGGGTTAGCCGTGCCGTCGTAGCAAGGAGGCAAGTCTGGCTTGAACTTGCCGGGCCACGCGATGCTGCGTAGTTTGGTGGTGTAGGCGCGGCAGCCTGCTGTGGCCACGGGAGGCCTTGGGTGATGGAGAGCCTGGTCTTGCATGTCCCCACACGCAGCAGCTGGGAGCAGCGCGGGGTCTTGACGCGCGGGAGCAGGAGCATGGTCGCGACGTGCTGGAGCAAGGAGCGCCCGGGCGGCTTCTTGCGGGCGAGGGACTTCTTGGCAGCTCTGTTCTTGCCGCGCTGGCACCTGACGAAGCGGGTTCCGCCTAGGGGCCACGCGCCTTGGATCCATGGCGTCTTCTTGTGGAGGAGGCGGCCGAGGCGCCGCCGGAGCCTCGTCGCCCGCGCGGGGCGGGGTGCAGTGCAGTGGAACAGACGGCGCAGGAGAGCCCCCCGTGGCGCGGACGAGCTCGGCGATGCGGTAGAGCCATTCTTCGTAGACGTCGTCGACGGGACGGTAGCGCAGGAGCTCATTTGCCGCGATGAGTCCAGCCCGAGCCTCCATGGGTGCGCGGAGCGCGCGGGACGAAGAACAAGCTGGGGTGAGCGAGGGAGTTGCGGTGTGGCCGTCTTGCCACACGGACGGATGCTGGGACGATGCTTGCCGCTCGTCCCCTGCCGGGCCGGTGGCGGCGTTGACGGCAGGTGAGGGGGAACGGCGTGGATGCCCACCGACAGGGGCCGTCTGGGCGACGCAGGAAGCGAGTGCGTCCCGGCGCTCGGCACGGGCCCGACGAGCGTCAGACATGGGCGTGATGGTCGGAGGAGAATGGGGCGGTGGAAGACGAATTCCGGTAGACCCTTGATTTCGGGTTCCGGCAGACCCTTGAGGTTCGAACACTTGGGTGCGCACGGAGATTTCGCCTCCTACCTACCTGCACCCCTCCGTCATGCTAGGATGTAAAACTAAGGAAAGAACAACACAAGAGACACAGGGTTTATACTGGTTCGGGCCACCGTTGTGGTGTAATACCCTACTCCAGTGTGTGGTGTGGTGGATTGCCTCTTGGGCTGATGATGATGAACAATACAAGGAAGAACAGCCTCGCGAGGGTCTGTTCTTGGCTGGGGCAATGAACTGCTCAGGGGAGTTCAGTCACCTTCTCTCTCTCTGCCCCGGCCAACCGACCGAACCCCCTCTCCCTGTGGGTGGCTGGTCCTATTTATAGAGGCCCTGGTCCTCTTCCCAAATATCGAGCGGGAAGGGAGCCAACAATGGCGGGCTAATTTGAAGGGGGACAACAAGTATCAGCTATCCTGACAAAAGTAGTCTTCGCCTGCGTAAAGCTTTGGTGATGACGCCGTCTTGGGCTCCACGATGACCTCCGTCTCGTAGCCCTCCTGGTCTTGGTCTCGTTGCACCGAAATGGCAACCTTTTCCTGATGCCTCAGTACTCCACGGCTGCGCTTGCCCCCTTTGCACCAAAGAGGAAAGGAGGACGCTGCGCGGGCTGGCACCCGCCTGGCGCCCTGAGTCGTCATGGCTTGCGTCACGGGCACCTCGTGAGGTACCCTGCCTTGATATCTCCGCCTCCTCGTGAGCCAACCTGACGAGGCCGTGCTTGAGGAAGCTCCACGTCGTCCGCCCCACGAGGCTTGGCCCCTCGCGAGAGTCTTGGGTTTGTGTTGGTGAAGATGGGTCGTGCTGGGCCCCCCTTTGAGCCACGCCGCAGGCCGCAGGCAGGCAAGTCTGGGGACCCCCGTCCCCAGAACGCCGACAATGTCGTCTAACCAAATAGGACATCATGACATAGTTTCACATATATGATGCCTAACTAAATAGGATAGCATGCCACAGTTTCAGATATATGATGGATAACTTAACAGGATATAATGGCATAATTCAACATATGATGAGTACCTAAACAGGATGACATGACAAAACTATATGTTGTCTTTCTAAAATAGGTTGGGATGAAATAATTGACGTACATGTTGTCTAAGTATACAGGATGGCATGGTATAATTGACATAATTGATTCATATACTAAGCAGCTGGCACTCGCATGTATGATCTCTAAACTAATCAGATAGAATTCAATATTGTGCATATGATGTCTAAACTAAGCAATGCAAGACACCATATGCATCATATGAGAAATATAAACATTGCAACTTAGATCATACACCTCAGATGGGATATAGGACTGGCCATCTGTCTCTAAATCCTCCTCTGAGGAGCTCCCTGTAACCATCGAGATATATGCTTCAACAGGTACCATTGCCTGCTCTGAAGACCTTGTTTTCACTCTAGATTTTTCCATAACCGACTCAAATGGATGATACACATGAAGAGTAGTTCAATATACACAAATTGTCGACAAATGGAATACGTAATGAAAAAAAGATGGCATGAGATAATTCTCATATATGATGCATGGCTCCATGGCGGTGCATATTCACATATATGATAACTGGCTGAAAAACATGGCATTGCATAATTCACATATCTGATATAGAAAGCAAACAAGAGGCATTCACACAAAGCATGTCTAATCTAAACAGATGACATGGCAATGCAAGACACCATATGCATGATATAAGCAATATAACCCAGCCAAGTTAGAGCATGCACCTCGGGGGGGGGGGATACGACTGGTCATCTCTCTATGAATCCTCCTCTGAGGAGCTATCTGTAACCAGCAAGAAATCTGCATCGACAGGTAGCACTGACTGCTCAGAAGACCTTGTTTTCACTCCAGATTTTCCCATGACTGACTCAAATGGCTGATGCATAGGAAGAGTAGATGAATGTATAAACATTGTTGACAAATGGAATACATTATGGAAAAAATATGGCACGATACAATTCACATATACGATGACTGGCTAAACAGGATGGCATTGCATGATTCACGTATATGGTGCCTGGCTAAAGAGGATGGCATTGCATAATTCCCATATACTCCCTCTGTTCCTAAATATTTGTCTTTTTAGATATTTCAAATGGACTACCACATACGGATGTATATAGACACATTTTAGAGTGTAGATTCACTCATTTTGTTCTGTATGTAGTCACTTGTTGAAATCTCTAAAAAGACAAATATTTAGGAATGGTGGGAGGATGATATAGAAACCAAATAGGTGGCATTCACACAAAGCAAATCTAAACTAAGCTGATGACATATAAGATGTATAATGTAAGCAATGCAAGGCGCCATATGCATGATATGACCAACATCAGCATGCCAGGTTAGAGCAAACACCTCAGGTGGTAAACAGGCGCGGTCGGCTCCTTCTGAATCTCCATCTGAATAGTTATCTTCCTCTGGAATACAATCTGGAAATGCAGGAGGGGGGCCACTTCGCCCACCATGGAGTGGCGTCTGCATGACATTATATTCGCACGCAACGGTCTTCTCTTTTTCTCTACATGTTCAGTACGATTGTGTACAATATCTAACATGCATAATAAAAAAATAGTTAGATTTTGTAAGTCCTAAGGTGTGCATGCAAAAATGAAGATTGATGGTAGCAAACGAGTGGATGGATCCAAAACTAATGATAGCAGGTAGATTATAGCTTCAGTTTAAAAAGATAGACAATGGATCATCTATTGTTTGTTGCCCACCCAACATGAACCACATAGAAGACCCCAGATGAACCAGATAGTAGATAGATACTATTCGTTGCTGGCTCGATATGAGACCGATGGGCAATTCAAAACTCAAGATTGAACGATAAAGTAGCAGGTAATAATAACCGATGTATAACGTAAGCAAACACGAAAGACTGCGACCTCTCTTCCGGAACTGTGTAGTCCTCAGGTTCATCTGTTCAGTCGATGATGGTAATGCAGTTGGCGTGGCTGCCGACAACGGGGAAGATGATCTGCGGCGGTGAAAGGAAGTCTGCAGGGGGGATCTCTGCTGCAGTGAACGCTTCTGTCGATGGTGCACCTCAGGTGGGGTGGATGACGGCACGGCAGGAGCAGGACATAACACACAGAGTTTTCTTTGACGCCTATCTGAAAATGAAGTAAATCTGTAAGGGCTCCTTAGAATTGGAGGATTCTATAAACACAGGGACAGGAAAAACACAGGAATAGGATAGGAATGCACGTGCAAAACAGAGCATTTGGAAACATAGGATTTCAGTTAACCTGGGTGTTTGGCTCACATGAATTGGAAGAACAGAGGAATGGAGAAACAAAGTGATGCGACGAGTGTACAACCTCTTTGCCATAGCCTTGTGGACCTCAGCATCATTGGGTTGGACGTGGAGGATGGTGATGATGCTGGTGTGACTGTCGGAGGCGGGGAAGAAGATCCGAGGCCTCTGGAAACGGCGCTGAGGGTACTACTCCACTGTGATGGACGGTTCCGTCGTTGGAGCAGCTCCGCTAAGGTGTACGGCGACAAGGCTGAAGCATGACAAGACAGACAATGTTAATCTGAAGTGGGACCCTAATATCATCTGCAATAGATGATGTAAAATACATCACCGAAAAGTGCTAGTTGTAAAACGCATCAGCCGCACCACGGCCGCTCCAACAGATGCTGTAAGTACTGTTCACTGTGAACTTAACTAAAGAAAATGAACTTCACAATCGAAACTGAATTTTACTGTCGAAACTGATTGAACTAGTAACAGAGCATTGTAATAGATGTTTAGGGCGTTCGAGCACTAGTAGCAGAGAAGCAGTGATCTAAATCAACAGACGCTCGAGCAGGGAACGCACTAGCAGAGAGGAAGTCGTACAGTAGCACTACGAGCAAGTGCTAAAGCAACAAGTCCTATAGCTGCTAGAGGTCGTGCAACAGCAGCAGCAGCGCAAGCGAGAGCAAGAGCAGAGCAGCAGCACGAACGAAAGCAGGAGCAGTGCAGCAGCGCGACTGATAGCAAGAACAGAGCCGTAGCGCGAGCGAGAGCCGGAGCAGCTGCAGCTAGTGCCGTTGTGGAAGTTGCCGCCGAGGAAGCAACGACATGGGGGAGAGATGCCATAGATGATGTGGCCGACGACGGCGCCGTCAATGGAGACACGCCATGTCTGCTCGGTATCGAGCACCGGCAGCCCCGTGAGATCGAATAAAAGATAAAATGCAACGGTGAGTGCAGAACCTCCTTGGTGGCGCCGACTTGGCCTCGGCTTCATCGGAGGAATTGGTGAGGGTGATGCGGTTCCGGTGGGGCAGGTCAAGACGGCGCTGTAGGGATTGAGGTGGCGCGATAGATGAGGCGAACTTCGGGGCAGCTCCTTGGAGGTGGAGGACGGGGCGGCTGATCCAGCGGGACGACAACATCGACAACGGATCCTCATCCAGTGCGGTGGATGAGGGACGGCGAGCTGTTGCGATGGACGACGTAGTCGGGGAAGAGTCTCCGGCTGGGTGGCGGTCGGGAGGCCGACGGAGGAGCGTGGGGTTTCATGGGTTTTGGCGGCCTCGGTGTATGAATGGGGGGCGAAGGAGGAGTGGGGAGCCAAGCTTAGGGACGCGCTTGTCCGAAATGTAGGGTAAGTTACCAGCGTACCCCCACCGGTTTTGACATCGCGACGTGGAGCTTCATTTCCGGCTAAGGGGTAGAAGGGGGATTTCGCGTGTTTGGGCTGCGGGAGCGATTTCGGATGAGGAGGGAGTTCTCGCGCGCGTCCAAATTTCGGGATAACAAGGCACGGCGCGGGTTGAAGAAGCGGGAGTTTCAAAGCAGGTGAGACAAAAGATACTCGATCTTGAAATTTTCGGGATAACAAGGTGCGGATTCCTTGTTCGGCAGAACAAACTTAACGTGTAAAAAAACAATTCATACAAGACACAAGAGAGTCATGTCCCCTTTTACTATATTGCTATAGATGCCATTGAAAAAACTACAAGAAAAATGTAAAAAAATCGGGAGAACAAGAAACAAATCAATACCCACCAAAGAAAGAGTAATGTCCCTTTTTATATGATTACAGATGCCATGATCTCGAATTTCAATTTTTGAATCCACGTTATGTTGAATTCGAATATATCGTTGGGTGACCATGCGGTTTATAATTGATGTAGTCGTACATTTTGATCTTCCATCATATATGAACATTTTACTCCACCATGTGAACATATATATTGTCGTCTACCATATGGACTAAATTTGAATCAATTTTCCTTATTTGAATACGATTGTTGTCAAGTTATACAATAATTTAAATATTATCTTGATAACAAAAAACATACATATAGCAGTAATCATATTTCACTATGAACTACATGTACCATACGCTCTCCAATTCAAATATTTGTATCCATTTTATGTTGAATTTAGATCATAGTACATTATTCGTCTAGGTAGCGAGATGTTTGGGATAATCTAAACCCTATTTTCATACGTATAATTTTTGGCTAAATTGGGACAAGTTTTGGTATAAGCCTCTTGCAAAACCGGAGATTCTCTCAACAATCCTCGTGGTTCCGAGAGGGAACGTGTCACCTTTGTGTGTGAAATGATATACGCTGCATCCCCCCAGATTTTATTTACAGAGGCAACATAGAACTATATGAGTGCCTTATTAAATTTTGGAATTATTTCGGGTTCATTTGGCCTTTTTATACATTAATTGAGTTTTTGGACTTTTAATGTGCATAATCTAAATATGAATTGCTTGCACATGCTCTGGTGCACCAAAGTGGGTTGAAAAATCACATGTATGTCCTTGGTTGAATTTCTAGGTCCCATGGAAGAAATGAGAATGAAATTCAAACATCTGGGTGTCATGACTCGGCCGAGAACATCAAGAAACTTTGATTTTAAATTCATGTAAATCCAAAACTCGCCTGGAAATCATGAAACTTGGCATGGTGTCATGTCATGGCACTAACATGTTGTGGTAAAAAATTGGGCCACCTTTGAGTGTGAAACGATATACGCTACGCCCCCCCCCCCCCTTGAGTTTCTTAACAAAGGCAACATAGAACTACATTAGTGCCCTGTTAAATTTTGGAATTATTCCGGGTTCGTTTGTCATTTTTTATACATTAATTGAGTTTCTGGTCATTTAATGTGCATAATTCAAATTTGAACTACAAGCACATGCTCTCGTGCACCAAAGTTGGTTGAAAAAAATCACATTTGTGTCCTCAGGTGAATTTCTAGGTCCCATGCAAGAAATGAGAATAAAATTGAAACATCTGGGCATCGTGGCTCGGCCGAGAACATTGAGAAACTTGGTATTAAAATTCTTGTAAATCCAAAGCATGTCTGAAAATCATGAAACTTGGCATGGATGTCATGTCATGGTACTACCATGTTGTGGTAAAAAATTTGGCCGAATAGGAACAGATTTTGGTATAAGATTTTGCAAACCGAAGCTTCTCTCAAGAAGGCTCGTGGTTGTGAGAGGGAACGTGCCACCTTTGAGTGCGAAATGATATACATTGTCCCCCTTGAGTTTATTTACAAAGGCAACATAGAACTACATGAGTGCCCTGTTAAATTTTGGAATTATTCCGGCTTCGTTTGGCCTTATTTACACATTAATTGAGTTTTGGTCATTTAATGTGCATAATTCAAATTTTAACTACAAGCACATGCTCCCATGCACCAAAGTTGGTTGAAAAATCATATTTGTGTCCTCGGGTGAATTTCTACTCCCTCCTTCCATCTATATAGGTCGTAATGCGTTCTTCGAGGCTAACTTTGACCGAATGTTAGAGCAATAATATATGACATGCAACTTACACAAAGCATACCTTCAATTTTGTATGTCAAAAGAGCTTCCAATAATATAATTTTCATAGTATACATGTCATGTGCTATTAATCTTGTCAATAGTCAAAGGATGTCTTGAAAACACATTAGGCCCTATATAGATGGAAGGAGGGAGTAGGTCCCATGCAAAAAAATGAGAATAAAATTCAAACATCTGGGCATCGTGGCTCGGTCGAGAACATTGAGAAACTTGGTTTTAAAATCATGAAACTTGGCATGGTGTCATGTCATGGTAGTACCATGCCGTGGTAAAAACAATTAGCCGAATAGGAACAAATTTTGGTATGAGCTTCTTGTAAATCCGAGCTTCTCTCAAGAAGGCTCGTGGTTCTGGGAGGGAACGTGTCACCTTTGTGTGCATAATTCAAATTTGAAATACAAGCACATGTTCCAGTGCACCAAAGTTGGTTGAAAAATCACATGTGTGTCCTCGGGTAAATTTCTAGGTTCCATGCAAGAAATGAGAATGAAATTCAAAATTCTAGGCGTCGTGGCTGGGTTGGAAACATTGACAAACTTAGTTTTTTAATTCCTGTAAATCCAAAACACGCTTGAAAATAATGAAACTTGGCTTGGTGCCATGACATGGCACCAACTTGCTGGGGTAAATTTGCAGTCCAATTTGCGAAGGCGCACACATTAACAATCAACAAAGTCATTTTGGAACAAGTGTTGTCACGTTACAATCGGAAACACAAGTATTATTAAAACCGTGGGCGTTCTACTTACTAGTACCATTTACGTGCCGCCACGCATCCCCATTTTTTATTAGCTAGGAGGAGCCGTGCAGGGTAGCTATTTGAGTACGAGAGGCGTGCGATCAGACCCCTGCGCATGCTTATCGGGAGGAGAGCCCTTTGACCTCCATCTGCCGTCCACCTCTCTACCAAGGTCTCCATTAATGGCACCCGAGCCTCTGTTTAATGGCATGGCTATGTCTCACTCGACTGAGATTTAAGAGAGAAAAAAGAAAATCTGAAAGCACAAATCTTGATGTAAGATCCGACGTACCTATATAGCATCTACTGCGACTTATAGCAAGACTGATGAATATATAAGGACGATTAAATTTTTTTTGATCAAAGAAGGGCTTGCCCCTTCCGATTTTCATTACTGAAAACCACCACAATTCACAAGAAGTTTAGCACAACTCCAGCCTAACACGAAGGAGTAAAAGCTACCAGATTGAAATCGCAACATCCCAAGAGGCCAACAAAGGCCAAACATCCGCGCTAGAACCCAACATTTCACAACTGACGACACAATCCACATCCTAACCGATTATTACATCAAAAGAAACCAGGAAACTAGTCTCCGCGGCGAGCGGCGATGAGCTCTTTCGTGTCCTCAAGACGCTGCTTGAGAACATCCATAGATTCCTCCACCAGCCTTTGGCGCTCGTTGCGGAGCATGTCACTCTCGTCCATAAGTTTCTTCAACGAGGCACTGGTCTCCTCCTGCAGGTCTGCACTTCGAACGATCTTCTCCCTCAACAGGTCGCGCTCGGCTCGGAGCCTCTCATTGCCCTCCCTTAGTTGCCGGATGACGCCGGTAGCCTGTTCAAACGAGGTTATCATGTCGTCCTGCAACCTTGCTGAGCCGGAGATCTGATCCATCTGGCTATGGACGATCGCATGCATGCGCCTGTAACAGTTGTCGCCTGCCCGCGAGAAATTTTCCTAGGCCGCTGCGGCGCGGCGGGACATCTCTGCTGCTTCCGCGGTGCGGCCGGACCAGTCTACTGCATCGACGGCGCGGCGGGACCTTCGTGCTGCTTCAGCGGCGCGGCGGGACCTCTGTGCTGCTACTTCCGCGCGGCGGGACATGTCGGCTGCTCTCGCAGGGAGGCGGGACATCTCTCGTGCTTCCGCTTCCATGCTCACCTCTCCCTGGTGGCAATCTCTCGACCCAGAACTCACGCTAGCCATGGCAGACACAAGGGAAGGATGCGGAATGACTTGTTTGTTTTTGTGGATGAGGAGTTGAGGAGGAATGTGCAGTCATCTTGGCATACTAGTATTTATAACCGAGTACTAATACACTCCTAAGTGGGAAACCGTTTAGGTTGTGATCGGTGTGAACAGGTTTGCAATTCAATATAGCATGGAGTAATTTGGAATGTGACGAGATGCAAGCTCAAAATTTATTGACGGTTCTAGTTTCGAAGTGCGACACTATTCCTGGATGGAGTACTTCTTTTTCTACTCCCTCCTTTCCGGTTTTATAGGGCTTATCTCAAAATTTTAGTTTTTCCATTTTATAAGGCTCAATTTGGTTGTTCCCCAACACATGTTCAGATTCCAAGGTGCATTAAATCATTGCATGCAAGTATTAAGAGAAAATTGACCCATGCATGTACTTTATGCATGCATGCATTGCAATTAATGCATTAAACCTATCTCTCGGGACTTCTCGCACGCACCATCATGCCACCCACAAAAACTTGTACTCTGAGTTTAGTAGTACGTTATACAGGAAGAGAAGAGGTGCACACACGCACTCGTCCTCTCACACACGCGTCTGTTTTTTCTCGAAAAGGAGGATGATGACCCCCGACCTCTGCATCTGGGAGTCACACACGCAAATTATTGAAATATATCGAGTGTAGTGCTTTGATGTGTCGCGTCAACTCGTACATCAACGAGAAGTTTGATTATCCTCTCGGACTTAACTGCACCTGCCTTTGGCTGTATGACAGGTTGGACACACACCTGTAGGGCCCACCTGTCATACACGCAAAGGCAGGAGCGTCCCTCCCTCGCCCATGAGCGTGGTGGCAGGCAAGACTAGGAGAAGCTTTCGCTACACGCTTACCCTCCCGCACGCGGTGGACATGCAGCAGTTCAATCAGTGTTAGATGGCCAGAAGCGTACTGTAGTACTCCTCCAGTGCAGTAGTATTCCATCATTGTTCGACTTCCCGAAGAGGCGAAGAGCCAAGCGCAGCTCGGACGCTCGTGTGGCAGTTTCATGTGTATAGTAGTCTAGGATAGCGTGTATCTTGCCTGTAAGCTTAAAATCGTTGGGGTCGTCTCCATGCTATGTGGCCGTCTCGAAGTTTTTTTAAAAAAGTTAAAATAGTCTTCTGGCCCTACCCGAAAACTGTCGCGTGTACTACCCGGGAAAAGCCCCACCCTCAACTTTTAACTACGCGAAAATAGTTCGAGCTTGTTCATTCTATATAAATATAGTACTTACTGTATGTTTATTCACCCCTGGGGTTGTTTAATGAATGGAGGGGCGGGGAGCACAAGTGAACAATACTGTAGTACTACTAGTAGTAAGTAGGAGTCGTACAGTAGTCACCTTAAATAGAGAGTTTCTTTTCTTTAATGCCACGTACAAAAATTCAAACGCTTGTTGTGGAGAGAAAAAATATAATCACTCCACTATATGTGGACGCAGGGGCCTGAGCGCTTGCTTTACTAGGGTTGCTCTCTTCATTCTCTCATCCTCTCCAGATATAAACAAGACATCGGTAGCGACATTTTCTCTCTGCTCACCGCTGGTCACAGATCCGGCTGGATCCCTTCCGCTGGTGTGTGTAGAGGACTAAAAGGTGCATCATTCACATGGTCATCACCGCCAAGGGAGGAAACTCACAGCTGCCGGAGGGGCCCGATCCTCTGCTCGTGCCGTTCTCTTCGACACATGGCCGGCTCGGGAGGTCCTCCGACCCCTCTTCTTCCCTGTTGTATTGTCCGCAGATCCGACCTACCGCTGCTGACATCCCGGTGACCCTTAGGTATAAGTTCTTCGAAAGAGGCCTTGCTCTAATGCCCCAGCTCCCCACGTGTCTGCATATGCACCTTTTTCTACTCCCATCAGCTCTTCCAAAGCCACCTAAATTTTTAGTATTATTAGAGGTAAAGCTACTTCATGCATTCGAATCTAGGGCTTTGTTCAAACAATGAAGAAAGTGGGGAAAGTTGAAGCATGAATCTAGGACTTGATTCAAAGAGGAAATAATATGGTGAAAGTAGTAGAGACCGGATACCCAATGGTCTCTTGGTTGAAAAGGGAAATAATGGGAAAACACAGTGCAAACTGGATAAGGAACATATCTATTATTGGTTGAAAAAAGGATAGAAAGTGGCGGCTGGTGGACAAGTCAACAGAGTATGTCCAGGATTAGATTTGCTGCCATCACATAGTAAAAGGTCTCCATGATTAGATTTGCTGCCCTCGCATAGTAAAAGGTCTTAGGATTAGATTTGCTGCCCTCACATAGTAAAAGGTCTCCAGGATTAGATTTGCTGCCCTCACATAGTAAAAGGTCTCCAGGATTAGATTTGCTCCCCTCACATAGTAAAAGGTCTCCATGATTAGATTTGCTGCCCTCACATAGTAAAAGGTCTCCAGGATTAGATTTGCTGCCCTCACATAGTACAATGGCACTCTTGCTATTTTTCCCAGTATGATAAGTAAGTTGCTCCTTTACGCTGCTGAGTGACCTGGTGTCCCCATGGTCCCATGCCCTTAAACCAACTCTTTAGCTACTATTGATTTACTGTGTCTGGTAAACAAGAAATTCCACCATTAAAGTAATCCCATATTTGAGGAATCTCATTGTTGATTGTAATGCTTCTGGTAACATGAAGCATTGCTGACATTTTAAAATTTCTATTGTCCTTGCGTGATTTCCATGAACATAATTAAGATGCTTCTTTTCATTTTGTATATGTTTCGTATATTATTATTGACCAGGAACTGTTTACTTTCTATCTTTTTGTGCAGATAGGGATATCCATTTCACCTTGTTGCTATTGTGACCTTTTGGTGAACTGCACAAAACACTTTTTTTGGAATGAGTGTCTTGTGCAGTTCAACTAAAATGTCACGTGGGCAACATCTCTCAATTTTGGTGGAACTGCACAAAATGGTGATTGGGGTTTCCAAAATCTCCGTCAAGTTCTGCTGGTAATCTCGTGCAACATTTTATTAGTCTTTGCAAGATGGAGCCATCACTGTCACCACAATGGCACTTTATTTTAGTGGAACTGCACAAAAGTATAAGAAAATTATAGTTGCACCTTACATGAGCCGGACAACCAACCTTAATGTTCCTCAATTTTAGTGCAACTACTAAAGAAGAACCTGCCAGCTCACAAGAGCAAGTACTTCTTGCTAGCTGAATGATGCAATCTTTGCTTCATTTCAGGTGAACTGCAGAAAAAGGCGCATGAATTGAAGCATGGAACTCTAGGCAGACCTCATCCAAGTAGAGCTGGAGGTTGAGTTCAAGGAGGCCGCTATTAAAGCAAAATCATGCTCTCCGGTCTCCTTGTTTGTGTTGTGCAAACATGTTGTGCAAACAGGAATACTCAACTACAGATGTTGTGACGGTCAAGAGCATTCGCCAAGTTCTTCAATTGTATGACATGTCTAGCCAAGATGGATTTAATCCCGATATTCACTTTATCAAAAGGCTCTAATGGGTTGGTTCTGAATCTTGCATGTTGGGAATCAGTGAGATGTGTAGGCATCTTTGTTGTACTTATTATTTGAATCTTATTTGTTGGTTATGAATCTTGCAAGCTGGGAATCAATGAGATGTGTAGGCATCTTTGTTGTACTTATTATTTGGATCTTATTAGTTGGTTCTGAATCTTGCAAGCTGGGAATCAATGAGTTGTGTAGGCATCTTTGTTGTACTTATTATTTGGATCTTATTTGTTGGTTCTAAATCTTGCAAGCCGGGAAACATGGCATGATGATGCAGAGGACAACAACCATAACAAACAGTTCAAACTTGGTAGTATTATCTTTGTGAAAGTGCGACAAATGTGTTGATCGTGTGCGTCCTGAGAATAATAATTCTAATTGTTGTGCATGTTGATCCTGTGGCAATGATAGAACGAGCGAATGCATTGCTTGTTTTAAGTACAAGATTCTATTAAAGCTAATTAAATTTAAGTAAAGTGACCACTAACTCCTGTTATTACAGTACCAATACAGACCCGCTCGTGAACCGACGTGTGGCCGAGGGTGCATCTTCTGCCGGGCATGCAGCGGACGAGGGAGGGGTAGTAACTGTTGTCGCCTGTACACACTCAGCTTACTGTTGAGTCCAGTTCCCCAAGAGCTGAAAATCGAACTGCTGCCGCCGCCTACACACTCGTTCATTCGAAGAGACTCCAATGACGATCTGAGGGGTGAGCCTGCTGGATATGGACATCAGCAAGGAGTTCCCCTTTGAGTTCGCCGTTCAGTCCTATGGCTGCACCAAGTTGAATGTGATGTACACCAACGATACGGAATCGGTGAAGCTCTGCCTCGCCTCAGTCCTATGGCTGCACCAGGTTCTGGAGCATTCCCCCGTTTCATCGGCAGCGCTAACTGCACCTTCGCTATGGTGGAGAGAAGGAAGAACGCGACGATTTGGCCATCTGGTGTAACAAGCTTGTCGACATCCAGAAGCAATACAAGATCATTAGCAACGGGCAGGAGAAGACTGCGTGGTTGACCTTGCTGAGACCATCATCGACCCCTGATACGCCAACATGAAACAAGACGACCTGAACACGTGGGAGGTACCTCTGAATCTAGCCTACATAAACTATGTGGCCAAGGACGCATACGCATGCAACGACATGTACTGGCAAATCTTGGACATGAGGGCGTGTCTGCTTCCCGTAACCGACGAGTACACGGACAGCCGCAACGTCATGATCAAGCGTGCGAGGAAGGTCTAGATGTTACTTTATCTGTTTATAAGCACCTTTATCATCTGAGTGTTTCATGCATTAGCCTATGTGTCGTAATTATCTGTTTTGTCTGAAATATTTCTTTTAAGAACCCATTAACATAATTTCTTCTTTTAGTGGCTATTTGCTTATGTATGTAAACTAGTTCACTTGTCCGTAAAAAAACTAGTTCACTCGGCTGCCGTGCTTTGAATCTCCTTCCTCCCAACATATTCCCCTCCTCAGGTGGACCCAGCAGGTCTCTGAATTTTCTCCCACTTTATTTTTCGATGTAAACTGAGTTTTCTCCCAGTACTTTCCCCTAGAACCAACTCAACTGTCCCACGTCTAGCCTAAAAATAATAATACCCCACGTACTATTAACTCATCAAATTAAAATGATATTTTATTTCGTAAGTTGAAAGTTCTTACAAAATAATAATAATAATTGTTTATATATAACTTGGCAAGTTAACTCCTAGTGATTGCGTACATAAGCTTGCAAAGATTTTACTGACGTGCAATCATGTGTTTATGTTTTTATAGCATTTCTCCGTCTAGCCCAACATGATATTTTCACCCAGCCCAACAAGTCTGCAGATTTTGAGAAAAATGCAAATGGGATTTAAACGGGCTGCATAGATGCTACATCATTGTTTCACCCAGCCCACCAAATGGACTAAAAAACAAACGGACTGACAGCTAGGTCCACGGCCACAGCCCAATTTTTTGTGATTTGCCAAGTAAGTCGCTTTGTCAGGCCTGTTGGGCTGCAAATCTTTCAAGATGAGGGGAGCTTCATTCGGCTGGCCGAGAAAATGGCCTATCAGTAATGAGAAATGGGCTGTACATTTTTAAAACACATCAAACCGGCAATTAGTTTCAAATATCTTTTTTTTCATTTCGAGATTTTAAATTACATTAAATTTTATGCGTGGAGAATTTGTTGGATTTTATATTGATATACATTTATTTTTAAAATCAGTTTGAATGTGAGTCGAAATTTCGGGATTAAAAACAGTTCGGACCGCACCGAAATATGCAAAATTTCGTATAATTTTTTAACCGTGGCCACAATATGGGTTGTAATGCTAACAAAAAGAATATGGGCTCCAAAAAAACCTTAATAATTAGCAAATGGGTTGTAAATTATTAGAAATAATAGCAGATGGGCTGTATGCTGTTTTCCATAGATTTGAGGCTTTCCTAAAAAGGTTGACGCACAAGCAGTTACTGTTGGATGGCCATCCAACGGCCGTCGTGCTTCTTCAATATCTGCTCTTCCTGCTCCAGCCGCTCAAACAAGCGCCGTCGGGACTGCCTGCTCCCTCCTCCCCGCGGCCGGCTCTGCTGCCGCGTAGGCCCTACCGTACTCCCATCGCTGGCCCAGCCATCCCTCTACTCACCTACACCTGCTGTTATTCTCCAGCGACGGCAAACAAACCAGTAAACCCTCGTACAGCCGTACTCCCCTCTGCGTGGGAAACAACTGCCGAGTATTCCATGCCTCCGTGTCGTTCCCTTCCTAGGCCTCACCGTCGGCCACCGCCCTGGTGCTCTCAGCGCGGCCTAGTCAACATGGTCAACGACCGACATGCATCTGAAGTGGACTGTACGTGGAGAGGCCGATAGCTGGGTCCACGGCCACACGCAAGGAAATGCCTCCTTATTACGTGCAAAATAATGATTCCTCCTCCTGACATCAGGGACCCACCGAAAGGGCCTCTATATTTCACGAAAAAACGTTACTGCCGCTGACAGCTCGGACCCACCAGCTATATCTTCGCACGCAAGGAAGTGCCTCCTTATTACGCACAAAAAAATGAATACTCCCCCTGTTAGCTGGGACCCAGTATAGTGGCAGGCCGACTTGTGGGCCTACTAAGTTGACAGGGATGGAGGGATTTGTCAACTTAATCAATATGCACGATTCTAGCTCCAGTGACCGTACGATGTCCATCCAACGGCTGTAGTGCTTCTTCAACCTCTGGTCTTCTTGCTCCAGCCGCCCAAACCAGCGCCGGTCGTGCCTCGTGCTCCTGCCTCCCATGGCCGGCTGCGATGCGGCAGAGGCCTCACCGCCCCCTACTACTCCCACCACTGGCCAGGCCATCCCTCTACTCACCCACACCCCCTGTTATTTTGCGGCGATGGCAGCCTCACACCGCAGCAAACCAGTGAACCCTCGTACTCCTCTACGCATGGGCATCCACTGCCGCGTCTTCCCTCGGCTCTGCGTTGTCACATCCCTAGTCTGGTATGACCTAGACTAGCTAGTCATTTGTGCATCATGTTTAAATCTCATTTAAATTTGAAATGAGGATTGGTGGAACCCTCAGAATCATTTTTGAAAATGACCCAAATAAAAATTTCTCCAAAAGGGTCCAAGAAAATGCTCATGTTGCTCTCTGAAAATATTGGACAGAGATAAAAATCAAACCAATATTTTTAGGAGCTCATGGATATTTAATTTTGGCCATTTGGATTAATCCGATAATTATTTGCTTTGGAAATATATTGCTATATATATGAAATATGGTCCAAAAATTATGCCATTTATAAAGGAGCTCTGGAATAATATATCTAGCTCCTGCAAAAATTGGCATAAGGTAATAAAATGATTTAATATTTTATTAAATCAAAAC
>NC_041382.1:225398358-225411941 GCF_002162155.2 Triticum dicoccoides
GGTTCCGGATGCGCTGCAACGCCGCCACCATCGCCGTTTCCGTCGCCGGCCACCGAAGATCGCCGCGGTCGATTCGCCGCCTCCGACGCCTCCCCGAGACCACCGAGCTGCTCATCGACCTCGCTGTGAGCTCCTCTTCCATTTCCCCTCCTCCCCGCGCTCGTTCCCGCACTCTAGCCGCCTTTCTCACCGGAGCCGAATTGCTCCTCGCCGCCGGCCATGGCGCTGCCGTGGCCAGGGTCACCCCAGCTAGCGCCCGAGCATGTTACCAAGTTCGCCGCCCTCCCAGGAGCCCACAGAGCCCTTCCGTTTCCCCTCTAGTGCACCGCAGCGCCGCGTTCGACCTTGGCCGAACTCCGGCGGCCACCTAGGTCGACGCCGGCGCCGATTCCGGCCGCCCCGACCCCAACCGACTCCACAGGAAGACGCGGCGCCCTTCCAGCTATCCGTAGAGCCCCTCCTTCGTCTGTTTGGTCGCCGGAGCAAGAAACCCGAAGGCCTCCGCCGCCTCGGCCTCGCCGGCGACTCTCCGCCGGCGGGTTAGGCCCTGTTGACCAGGGGTTTGACCCCCCTGGATCGATGACAGGTGGGGCCAGCCCCTGTTAATTAGTTTAGTTTTTCTAATTTTTTTAGCCACTGACTCACTGACATGCGGGCCCGGCCCGGCTAATTAAACTAGGTTAGGTTAAATTATATTAGGATTAGCCGTAGTCACTGACCAGTGGGCCCCACTGGTCAGGTTTGACCCGGACCAGCTCAGTTGACTCTGCTGACGTCATGATGACATCATGCTGGCGCAATATTTATTTCTGGATTTAGTTTAAATCAGGAAATTCCAGAAATTGATTTAAACTTCAAAAATTCATAACAATTCAACCGTAGCTCAGATTAAAATAATTTATATATGAAAATTATCAGAAAAATGTAATCTATCCATCTGTACTAGTTTCATGCATGACAAACCAACTTATACATGCTGAATATGAGAAAACACATTATGGCATATATAGGAGCTTAATTTGGAGATGCATTTGAACCTTTGGTTCAAATGGACTTCAAACCAAATGAATACTAGTTGCACTAGCTCAAACAACATCACATCTTCATGCCATGTTCATGCATCATATTGTTGCATATGTTTGTGTATTGATTGCCGGCACCGTTCCTTCTCGATAGGTCTTACTCCGGAGACCGTTCCAGAGTACCTGTCTGTGAAGCAGTGCCTCCTCTGTTGATTTACCAGGCAAGCAAACCCCCTTGTTCATTCCGATACAATCCTACTCTCTCGCTCCTGCTCTCAGTTATTGCATTAGGACAACAGCGATTCATCTGCTACTTTGTGCTGCGGTAGTTGAACCCATTCCTCTGCATGACCTGTCATTGCCACAGTAAATAGTTGAAACCCACTAGCATGTGTAGGAGTTGATTGAAGCCACTGATGTGTTCCTACCATGCTATGCCTGCTATTGCTTAGAGTTGTGTCAGGTCTGATTCATTGGGAATGAATTGGAGTGTTACGATATGTTCTGGTGCTGGGAGTTAAGTGTGTGAACACGATTTGGTAAAGGTAGCGGTGAGAGGCCATGTAGGAGTACATGGTGGGTTGTCTCACTGGAACCGTCCTTAAGCACTGAGTTCTATGTATGTTGTCCAATGACTCGATACTACCACACATTGGGCTCCGGGCGCTCCAAGCCCTCTCGACTTATTAACCAACTTGATCTCTGTCCAGGAGTCGCAACTAGTTTCTGGTGTTTGTAGGTAGTGTTAGTAGTCTACCAAGTGGCACCCGGCCAGGTGGGCTTGGGACAGACTAGGCACAAGTGGCACGGTGTACCAAGCGTAGATCCATCCGGCGAGGTGGGCTTGGGAACCCAGCACACATCGTTTGGGGCCGTGAGTGAAACCCCGGCCGGATCTCCTTGCGGATGGAACCCGAATAGGCGATAAACCTGGATTAGAGTCTTGTGTGGTTAGTCAGGTCGTGGCCAACACCCTCGCCAGGCTTCCGCTTGAAGGTTGCCGAGATACATGACGTGTACATGGCGGTAAGTGGCGAGAGCGTGTGTGAAGAAGTACACCCCTGCAGGGTTAACATGATCTATTCGAATAGCCGGGTCCGCAGTTATGGACTTCTTGGATGCTTACATGGTACATAGACAACTTGAAGTGGATACTCTAAAATGCTCAAGACAAGTGTGAGTGCTATGGATGGCCTTCTCGTAGGGAGACGGGGATGAATCCATAGTAGTGTATTGTGTGGTGATTAGTGGACTCGTGTACGTTGTCTCACCTCAAGAGTTTCTGGTAGTCGTAGAACAGGATAGCCACAGAGTCAAAGCTGGCTTGCTGCAACTAAACCCCTCATTACCCTCTTGATACAAATGCATGTATGATAGGATCTGATGTAAGTCTTGCTGAGTACCTTTGTACTCATGTTGCTTCATTTATGCTTTTGCAGCGGAGACTTCGGTCTTACTAGTGTTCTCGTGGACTTCGACTAGTAGCTAGTACCTCAGCTACGATCTTGATCGGATGTTGTAGATAGTCAGGCTTTCAGCCTTTTTCATTTATAGATGTCTGTACTCAGACATGTAATGCTTCCGTTGTTGCTTGATTGCTCTGACTGTTGGGTCATGTGACCCCTGTTTGTAATAATGCTATGATGGCTCTTCTGAGCCTTTATCTATATGAGTTGTTGAGTTATGCTGTGATGCCATCTTGTACAGCACATGCTTGCATGTTATGCGTACGTGTAATGTGTATTGCTATGTGTGGGATCTGACTATCTAGTTGTTTATTCTTAGTAGCCTCTCTTACCGGGAAATGTCTCCTAGTGCTTCCATTGAGCCCTGGTAGCTTGCTACTGCTCCGGAACACTTAGGCAGGCCGGCATGTGTCCTTCTTCGATCCTGTGTCTGTCCCTTCGGGGAAATGTCACGCGATGAATACCGGAGTCCTGCTAGCCCGCTACAGCCCGGTTCACCGGAGTCCTGTTAGCCCAGTGCTACAGCCTGGATTCACTCGTTGATGACCGACACGTTCGATGCTGGGTCATGGATGCCTGTCCCTGTAAGTTAGTGCCACTTTGGGTTTACGACTAGCCATGTCAGCCCGGGCTCTTTATCATATGGATGCTAGCGACACCATCATATACGTGTGCCAAAATGCGCAAACGGTCCCGGGCAAAGGTAAGGCGACACCCGTGGGGATACCGTGCGTGAGGCCGCAAAGTGATATGAGGTGTTACATGCTAGATCGATGTGGCATTGAGTCGGGGTCCTGACAGCGCTGGTATCAGAGCCTGACTGCCTGTAGGATTACCAAGCCAAACCGGTCGAAGTTGAGTCTAGAAATGCTTTAGTTATGTAAGGGAATTGATTGTGGGTTGGAACGTAAGGCTCTTTTTACTCCTTTACCTCATGGCCTTCTGATCTGAGTCGTCCTATCTTTCCTATGGGGTTAAGGAACTAGGCTTTCTCTTCCGTTTATCAGGATCACGTGTTACTACTCTGTAGTCCAATAGGATTGGTTGATCAGAGTCATACCCTAGTTTTGAGTATTTCCGGTGTAGTCTGTTTAGTATGATCTCAGAACCTTGAGTAATGTTGATGAGTATGTTACCACCCCATTTTTTTAGTAGGATGTCTCATTCTGAGCAGTTTACTGCTGTTATGCTGCCGAAATTTCCCTAGGAGTTCGAGAGATACTAATTCCTTGTCCTACATTCTACAGCCCATAGTTGATGCTGATTCCGTCCTTGGTTCGTTTCTCAGGATGTCATCAGCTAAGCGAAGTTCCGTTGCTCGTAGCCAGAACCACGGAGATGGTAGGGATGAGGATCCTCCCGATCAGCCTTCGTTGACAGAGTTCATGCTAGAGATGGAGAGGAACAAGCGTGAGTCCAACCGCTTGTTGGCACGTATCGAGGAGAACACCGCACATCAGTCCAATAAGCCTGTGACCATTCATGACTTCATTCGCTTGCACCCACCTACCTTTCATCATTCCATCGAGCCACTCGATGCAGATGACTGGCTCCGTAGCATCACTCATAAGCTGCATTCCGCGAGCGTAGCCGAAAGTGACAAGGTCACCTATGCTGCACACCACCTGGAAGGTCCTGCTAGTCTTTGGTGGCAGAACTATGAGGCTATGCTTCCAGCTGGCCAGACTTCCACCTGGAGGGATTTCGTTGAGGCTTTTCGCGAGCATCACATTCCTGGAGCCCTCATTGATCGCAAGAGAGAAGAGTTCTGTAGTTTCACCCAGGGTAAGATGGCTGTTGATGCCTATAGTAGAGAGTTTGAGAACCTCGCCCGTTATGCCACAGAAGAGGTGTCCACGGACGCCAAGAAGCAAGCTAGGTTCCGGAAGGGTCTCAACCCCAAGTTGCGTCGTGATCTCCACCTGCATCATTGTGATACATTCCAAGCCCTTGTGAACAAGGCCATTAATGCAGAGACAGCTCAACTCACTTACGAGGAGTCTCGTAAGCACACTCGTGCTTTGGGATCTTCCTTCGGGTCTAGCTCTCAGAAGCGCCGGATTTGGGTTCCAAACTCCGCTCTTCCACCCAAATATGTACCGAGGCCATCTTATGTGGCACCTCATCAAGTTCAGCAGTATGCTCCACCCAGGCCTATTGGTGGGCCGCCTTTTAATGCAGGTCCACATCCTACCTCCAAGATTTGTTACAAGTGCGGAGAGCCAGGCCACATTGCCCATATTTGCACTCAGACCAGAGTTGCTCCACCCCAGCCCGAGAAGTCTATTGGCCGTGGTAAGCCATCACGCAAGATGATCAGTGTCAAGTCAGCTCCCACTGAACATGGACGTGTGCATCACGTCTCAGCTAAAGCCGCTCATGATGATCCAGATGTCGTTCTTGGTACACTCCTTGTCAACTGTCATCCGACATCGGTTTTGTTCGATACTGGAGCGTCTCATTCCTTCATTTCCAAAAGCTATGCCCGCTTGCACGACATGTCATTTTGTGATATGCCTTCCCCACTACTTATTCAAACTCCTGGATCCAAATGGCAAACTTCTAGGATAAGTTATGGCAATGAAATCCTTGTGGACAGACTTGTATTCCTTGCTTCCTTGATATCTCTCAAGTCTTCGCATATTAACATCATCTTGGGTATGGGCTGGATGACAGCTCATCATGCCAAGATTGATTGCTTCACCAGGTCTGTTCAGCTCACACACCCATCTGGCAAGATAGTCACTGTCTCCACTAGAGTTGCAAAGCGTCAGCTCTATTCCCTTAATGCCAGCCCTCTTCCAGACCTTGAAGATATCCCGGTAGTCCGTGACTTCCCGGATGTCTTTCCAGAGGAACTGCCAGGTGTTCCGCCTGACAGAGATGTAGAGTTCGTCATAGATCTTATCCCAGGAACTGCTCCAATCTCTAGGAGACCCTACAAGATGGCACCCTTAGAACTAGCCGAGCTTAAGAAACAACTCGATGAGTCCTTGCAAAAGGGTTTCATCCGTCCTAGCTCTTCTCCTTGGGCTTGCCCCATCCTCTTCGTCAAGAAGAAGGATGGTACGGATCAGATGGTTGTAGATTATCGCCCCGTTAATTTGGTTACGATAAAGAACAAGTATCCGCTCCCCAGGATCAACGATTTGTATGATCAGCTCGCTGGATCCTCAGTCTTCTCCAAGATGGATTTGAGGTTAGGATACCACCAAACTAAGATCAGGAACGGGGACATTCCCAAGACAGCCTTTGTTACTCGTTATGGTCAGTACGAGTACACTGTCATGTCCTTTGGCCTAACCAATGCCCCAGCCACATTCTCCCGCTTGATGAACTCGATCTTCATGGAGTACTTAGATAAGTTCGTCGTGGTTTACCTCGATGATATTCTTATCTACTCGAAGAACGAGGAAGAGCATGCCGAACATCTTAGACTTGTGTTAGAAAAACTCAGAGAGCACCGCCTTTATGCCAAGTTCTCCAAGTGTGAATTTTGGTTGCCAGAAGTGACCTACCTAGGCCACGTAATCTCTGGTAAGGGCATTGCTGTCAATCCCGAGAGAGTCAAGGCCGTTCTCGATTGGACTCCACCTGAAACAGTCAAACAAGTTAGGAGTTTCCTTGGGCTAGCCAGTTATTGTCGCCGCTTTGTTGAAAACTTCTCCAAAGTAGCCAAACCCCTCACGGAACTTCTCAAGAAAGATAAAAAGTTTGAGTGGTCCCCACAGTGTGAACACAGTTTTCAGGAACTGAAAAGGCGCCTGACTTCTGCTCCCATACTTGTGCCACCGGATTTCGCTAAAGACTTTATTATCTACTGCGATGCCTCACGACAGGGACTAGGTTGCATTCTTATGCAGGATCATCATGTGATTGCCTATGCATCTCGACAGTTGCATCCACATGAGGACAATTATCCCACACATGATCTAGAGCTTGCGGCCGTAGTCTATGCACTCAAGACCTGGCGACATTACCTCCTTGGTAAACGTTGCGAGATCTACACCGATCGCCAGAGTCTCAAGTATATCTTCACCCAACCAGACCTAAACCTTAGGCAAAGATGATGGTTGGAGTTGATCACAGATTATGATTTAGGGATTACCTACACCCCAGGCAAAGCCAATGTCATGGCTGATGCTCTAAGCCGTAAATCCTATTGCAACAATCTCATGTTGCAGCAAGGCCAACCACTTCTCCATGAGGAATTCTGTAAGCTTAATCTTCACATTGCTCCTCACGGGTTCCTTTCTACCCTGGTGGCGAAACCTGATCTTAAGGATCAGATTATCGCAGCTCAAAAGCAAGACACAGGAATTTCCCGGATCAAGAGAAACATTAAGAAGGGAGTTGGTGGATGTTTCACTTTGGATGATCGTGGTGTTGTTTTCTTTGAGAATCGCTTGGTGGTTCCAAGAATCAACATCTTCGACAACTGATTCTTAAGGAGGCGCATGAATCTCCTCTCACGATTCATCCCGGTAGTACTAAGATGTATCAGGACCTACGCCAGAGGTTCTGGTGGACTAGGATGAAGAGAGAAATCGCAGAGTTCATTGCTAAATGTGACGTTTGTCGTCGCGTTAAGGCAGAGCATCAGAGACCTGCTGGCACCCTTCAGCCTTTAGCTATTCCTGAATGGAAATGGGATAAAGTTGGTATGGACTTCATCACCGGTTTTCCCAGGACCAGGAGAGTGAATAACGCTATCTTCGTAGTCGTTGATCATCTTTCCAAAGTGGCTCACTTCCTTCCTGTTCGAGAGAGTATCACTGCTAGTCAGCTTGCTGACTTATACATTTCTCGAATAGTATCACTCCATGGTGTTCCACTAGAGATCAATTCAGACCGTGGCAGTCTTTTCACTTCTCATTTCTGGGAGAGTTTCCAAACTGCCATGGGAACCCATCTTTCCTTCAGTACCGCTTTCCACCCTCAGTCGAGTGGTCAGGTGGAACGGGTCAATCAAATTCTCGAAGACATGCTTAGAGCTTGCGTTATCTCATTCGGTATGGATTGGGAGAAATGTCTTCCTTTCGCCGAGTTTGCTTATAACAATAGCTATCAATCCAGCCTCAAGAAAGCTCCTTTTGAGGTTCTCTATGGACGAAGATGTCGAACACCTTTGAACTGGTCAGAAACCGGTGAAAGACAATTCTTCGGACCGGATATGATCCAGGAGGCAGAAGAGCAAGTTCGCATCATTCGTGAGAATTTGAAAACAGCCCAGTCTCGTCAGAAAAGCCAGTACGATCGTCATCATAAGGATATGACTTATGAAATTGGCGACCAAGCTTACCTTCGGGTTACTCCTTTGAAGGGTACCCATCGTTTCGGTATCAAGGGCAAGTTGGCTCCTCGTTACATTGGTCCTTTTCGCATTCTCGCTAAACGAGGAGAGGTTGCCTACCAGTTGGAACTACCCCCACATCTTTCTCGAGTTCATGATGTCTTCCACGTCTCTCAACTCAGGCGTTGCTTCTCGGATCCCATCCGCGGAGTGGACCACGAAACGCTTGATCTCCAAGATAACCTCACATACCGAGAGTACCCGGTTCGCATTCTTGATCAAGCAGAGCGTGTCACTCGACGTCAGAACATCAAGTTTCTCAAAGTTCAGTGGTCTCATCATTCCGAGAGAGAAGCTACTTGGGAGCGAGAAGATCGTCTTCGACTGGAGTACCCCACTTTCTTTCCGTCGACCCCTGAATCTCGGGACGAGATTCTTTCAAGTGGGGCGAGTTGTCACATCCCTAGTCTGGTATGACCTAGACTAGCTAGTCATTTGTGCATCATGTTTAAATCTCATTTAAATTTGAAATGAGGATTGGTGGAACCCTCAGAATCATTTTTGAAAATGACCCAAATAAAAATTTCTCCAAAAGGGTCCAAGAAAATGCTCATGTTCCTCTCTGAAAATATTGGACAGAGATAAAAATCAAACCAATATTTTTAGGAGCTCATGGATATTTAATTTTGGCCATTTGGATTAATCCGATAATTATTTGCTTTGGAAATATATTGCTATATATATGAAATATGGTCCAAAAATTATGCCATTTATAAAGGAGCTCTGGAATAATATATCTAGCTCCTGCAAAAATTGGCATAAGGTAATAAAATGATTTAATATTTTATTAAATCAAAACAAATGTCAGAAAAATTAGAAAACAGAATAAAAGAGGGAAACCTGACCTGGGCTTCTTACCTGGCGCCTCTGGCCCAACAAGGCAGCCCAGCCCACCACCGCCGTCGTCCTCCTGGCGCCAGTCGGCCAGGCGTGTGGCCGACGCGCGCGAACGGGCGGAGCGCCACGCCACCAGCTCGCCTGCCTGCCTACCCCGCCAGCGCGACGCCGCGTTGCTTCTTCTCGGTGCCGCCCCGATCCCCTGGCCTCACCCCCCCTCTCTCCCAAACTCTTCCCCCTCTTCTGCTCCCTCTCCCTCTCGAGCCCGAGCGCAGCCGCAGCCGCGCCACCGTAACGCCGCGCCCATCGTCTCCCCCTCGACCCCTCGCTGTGCCTGCGAGCTCCGCCTCGACCCCCTCTTCCTCTCCACCGAGCCACGAGGTTCCGGACGCGCTGCAACGCCGCCACCATCGCCGTTTCCGTCGCCGGCCACCGAAGATCGCCGCGGTCGATTCGCCGCCTCCGACGCCTCCCCGAGACCACCAAGCTGCTCATCGACCTCGCTGTGAGCTCCTCTTCCATTTCCCCTCCTCCCCGCGCTCGTTCCCGCACTCTAGCCGCCTTTCTCACCGGAGCCGAATTGCTCCTCGCCGCCGGCCATGGCGCTGTCGTGGCCAGGGTCACCCCAGCTAGCGCCCGAGCATGTTACCAAGTTCGCCGCCCTCCCAGGAGCCCACAGAGCCCTTCCGTTTCCCCTCTAGTGCACCGCAGCGCCGCGTTCGACCTTGGCCGAACTCCGGCGGCCACCTAGGTCGACGCCGGCGCCGATTCCGGCCGCCCCGACCCCAACCGACTCCACAGGAAGACGCGGCGCCCTTCCAGCTATTCGTAGAGCCCCTCCTCCGTCCGTTTGGTCGCCGGAGCAAGAAACCCGAAGGCCTCCGCCGCCTCGGCCTCGCCGGCGACTCTCCGCCGGCGGGTTAGGCCCTGTTGACCAGGGGTTTGACCCCCCTGGATCGATGACAGGTGGGGCCAGCCCCTGTTAATTAGTTTAGTTTTTCTAAAATTTTTTAGCCACTGACTCACTGACATGCGGGCCCGGCCCGGCTAATTAAACTAGGTTAGGTTTAAATTATATTAGGATTAGCCGTAGTCACTGACCAGTGGGCCCCACTGGTCAGGTTTGACCCGGACCAGCTCAGTTGACTCTGCTGACGTCGTGATGACGTCATGCTGGCGCAATATTTATTTCTGGATTTAATTTAAATCAGGAAATTCCAGAAATTGATTTAAACTTCAAAAATTCATAACAATTCAGCCGTAGCTCAGATTAAAATAATTTATATATGAAAATTATCAGAAAAATGTAATCTATCCATCTGTACTAGTTTCATGCATGACAAACCAACTTATACATGCTGAATATGAGAAAACACATTATGGCATATATATAGGAGCTTAATTTGGAGATGCATTTGAACCTTTGGTTCAAATGGACTTCAAACCAAATGAATACTAGTTGCACTAGCTCAAACAACATCACATCTTCATGCCATGTTCATGCATCATATTGTTGCATATGTTTGTGTATTGATTGCTGGCACCGTTCCTTCTCGATAGGTCTTACTTCGGAGACCGTTCCAGAGTACCTGTCTGTGAAGCAGTGCCTCCTCTGTTGATTTACCAGGCAAGCAAACCCCCTTGTTCATTCCGATACAATCCTACTCTCTCGCTCCTGCTCTCAGTTATTGCATTAGGACAACAGCGATTCATCTGCTACTTTGTGCTGCGGTAGTTGAACCCATTCCTCTGCATGACCTGTCATTGCCACCGTAAATAGTTGAAACCCACTAGCATGTGTAGGAGTTGATTGAAGCCACTGATGTGTTCCTACCATGCTATGCCTGCTATTGCTTAGAGTTGTGTCAGGTCTGATTCATTGGGAATGAATTGGAGTGTTACGATATGTTCTGGTGCTGGGAGTTAAGTGTGTGAACACGATTTGGTAAAGGTAGCGGTGAGAGGCCATGTAGGAGTACATGGTGGGTTGTCTCACTGGAACCGTCCTGAAGCACTGAGTTCTATGTATGTTGTCCAATGACTCGATACTACCACACATTGGGCTCCGGGCGCTCCAAGCCCTCTCGACTTATTAACCAACTTGATCTCTGTCCAGGAGTCGCAACTAGTTTCTGGTGTTTGTAGGTAGTGTTAGTAGTCTACCAAGTGGCACCCGGCCAGGTGGGCTTGGGACAGACTAGGCACAAGTGGCACGGTGTACCAAGCGTAGATCCATCCGGCAAGGTGGGCTTGGGAACCCTGCACACATCGTTTAGGGTCGTGAGTGAAACCCCGGCCGGATCTCCTTGCGGATGGAACCCGAATAGGCGATAAACCTGGATTAGAGTCTTGTGTGGTTAGTCAGGTCGTGGCCAACACCCTCGCCAGGCTTCCGCTTGAAGGTTGCCGAGATACATGACGTGTACATGGCGGTAAGTGGCGAGAGCGTGTGTGAAGAAGTACACCCCTGCAGGGTTAACATGATCTATTCGAATAGCCGGGTCCGCGGTTATGGACTTCTTGGATGCTTACATGGTACATAGACAACTTGAAGTGGATACTCTAAAATGCTCAAGACAAGTGTGAGTGCTATGGATGGCCTTCTCGTAGGGAGACGGGGATGAATCCATAGTAGTGTATTGTGTGGTGATTAGTGGACTCGTGTACGTTGTCTCACCTCAAGAGTTTCTGGTAGTCGTAGAACAGGATAGCCACAGAGTCAAAGCTGGCTTGCTGCAACTAAACCCCTCATTACCCTCTTGATACAAATGCATGTATGATAGGATCTGATGTAAGTCTTGCTGAGTACCTTTGTACTCATGTTGCTTCATTTATGCTTTTGCAGCGGAGACTTCGGTCTTACTAGTGTTCTCGTGGACTTCGACTAGTAGCTAGTACCTCAGCTACGATCTTGATCGGATGTTGTAGATAGTCAGGCTTTCAGCCTTTTTCATTTATAGATGTCTGTACTCAGACATGTAATGCTTCCGTTGTTGCTTGATTGCTCTGACTGTTGGGTCATGTGACCCCTGTTTGTAATAATGCTATGATGGCTCTTCTGAGCCTTTATCTATATGAGTTGTTGAGTTATGCTGTGATGCCATCTTGTACAGCACATGCTTGCATGTTATGCGTACGTGTAATGTGTATTGCTATGTGTGGGATCTGACTATCTAGTTGTTTATTCTTAGTAGCCTCTCTTACCGGGAAATGTCTCCTAGTGCTTCCATTGAGCCCTGGTAGCTTGCTACTGCTCCGGAACACTTAGGCAGGCCGGCATGTGTCCTTCTTCGATCCTGTGTCTGTCCCTTCGGGGAAATGTCACGCGATGAATACCGGAGTCCTGCTAGCCCGCTATAGCCCGGTTCACCGGAGTCCTGTTAGCCCAGTGCTACAGCCTGGATTCACTCGTTGATGACCGACACGTTCGATGCTGGGTCATGGATGCCTGTCCCTGTAAGTTAGTGCCACTTTGGGTTTACGACTAGCCATGTCAGCCCGGGCTCTTTATCATATGGATGCTAGCGACACCATCATATACGTGTGCCAAAATGCGCAAACGGTCCCGGGCAAAGGTAAGGCGACACCCGTGGGGATACCGTGCGTGAGGCCGCAAAGTGTTATGAGGTGTTACATGCTAGATCGATGTGGCATTGAGTCGGGGTCCTGACATGCGTCGTCCCCTTCCTAGGCCTCGCCGTCGTCCACCGCCCTGGTGCTGTCGGCGCGGCATGGTCAACGTGGTCAAGGAACGGCTTCCATCGGACGTGGACTGTACGTGGAGAGGCTGACAGCTGGGTCCATGGCTGCAGCAAGGAAGTGCCTCCTTATTAAGTGCAAAATAATTATTCCTCCACCTGACAGTGGGGACCCACCGGACGGGCCACCATATTTCGCGAAAAAAACGTTTGCCCCTGACTGCTGGGACCCACCAGCTACATCTTCGCACGCAAGGGAGTGCGTCTGGCCAAAAAAACGATTCGCCCCCCTGATTGCTGGGACCCACCAGCTACATCTTAGCAGGCAAGGAAGTGCCTGACAGTCGGGACCCACCTGGTCTAAGCGTACGTAGCATTATCATTCTGGTCGCGAACGTGTACGTACATATATACTGGTGGATGTAGAGGCGCGCACGTGTCGTAGTAGAGGCGCGTACGTGTCGTAGTAGAGGCGCGCACGTAGCATGTACATGTATGTACAGCGGCCAGGGTGCAAGAAAGAAAATACGGCCATGTATGTGTACATACAGGCAAGGTCTCGAACGCCTACTCACGCATACGTACGGCCAGGGCTCGTGTACATGGCTGGGTCGGAATGGAGAAACATTGTCGTCGTCGTGTTCATGGGGAGGCAACGGAATGCGTCGTGTTCATCAGGAGGCAACGGAATGTGTGGGAGCCAACCGGCTGGGTCGGAACGGAATGCGTGGTCATGTTCATCGGGAGGGCTTGGACGGAACATGCGATGGAAACGAGGCCTGAACGGGGTTCTGTTGATCGGGAGGTGTCTGGCGTACTGCAAAACGGGGGAAATGGACCTCCTACGGTCGAAACGGGGGTCCTGTTAACCGGGAGGGGTGCGGCGTACCGCAAAACGGACAAAACGGACCTCCTACGGTCGAAACGGGGGTCCTGTTGATCAGGAGGGGTGTGTCGTACTGCAAAATGGACGAAACATACCTCCTACAGTCGAAACAGGGGTCCTGTTCATCGGGAGGGGTGTGGTGTACCACAAAACGGGACTCCACGGGATATTGTTCATCTCCACCGTCGACCTCCTCCAGCCTCCACGGGCTCTGTTCATCCAGCCTCCACCGCACGCTACTCCACCGGCTACTGTTCAACCACCCCTCCATGGGCACCCCTCCACTGTCTACTGTTCATCCAGCCCTCCACACCATGGGGT
>NC_041382.1:225412288-225413713 GCF_002162155.2 Triticum dicoccoides
TCGATCGGCTTCAGTTAGCAGCAGTAGCGAAGGAATCGCTCGATCGGGTTCAGTTAACAGCCATCGATCGATCGCTCGGGTTCAGTAACGCATAGCCTGCGGTGCAATCGCTCGGGTTCAATTAGAGCCAACGCCTCACACACATGCACATACGTCTACGAGAGAAACACGCATCACTCGGCCCCCGACCTCCCACCGTAACTGGGAACTCCCCGAAATTTTCCTCCCCCTCGCTTCTACCATGGTTTTTTCCGTCATGGACGGCCCAAAGAATGTCATGCCGCTGCGTCTCCGCCCGTCCAGGACGAAAAGCCCATTTTCTGTCATGATTTTTTGTCATAGAAGTAGGAGCCCACCACATCTATGATGATATCGGGTTTTGTCACAATTATCGTCATAGAAGTGTCATATGTATGACAGAAAAAAAATTTGTTCGGCCCAAAATGTCACGGATGTATCTTTTTTTTGTAGTCTCCTAGGGGGTAGATTGGTAGGAAAATACCATCGCTCGGCCCCGACCGCCACTCATAAGGAAGACAGTCAATAAATAAATCATGCTCCGACTTCATCACATAACGGTTCACCATACGTGCATGCTACGGGAATCACAAACTTTAACACAAGTATTTCTAAAATTCACAACTACTCAACTAGCATGACTCTAATATCATCATCTTCATATCTCAAAACAATCATCAAGTATCAAACTTCTCATAGTATTCAATGCACTTTTTATGATAGTTTTTATTATACCCATCCTGGATGCCTATTATATTAGGACTAATTTTGTAACCAAAGAAAATTTCCATGTTGTTGTAAAGTACTATCAAAATAATATAAGTGAAGCATGAGAGATCAATAATTTCTATAAAATAAAACCACCACCGTGCTCTAAAAAGATGTAAGTGAAGTACTAGAGCAAAATTATCTAGCTCAAAAGATATAAGTGAAGCACATAGAGTATTCTAATAAATTCCGATTCATGTGTGTCTCTCCCAAAAGGTGTGTACAGCAAGGATGATTGTGGTAAACTAAAAAGCAAAGACTCAAATCATACAAGACGCTCCAAGCAAAACGCATATCATGTGGTGAATAAAAATATAGCCTCAAGTAAAGTTACCTATGGACGAAGACAAAAGAGGAGATACCTTCCGAGGCATCCCTAAACTTAGGATTTTGGTTGTCCTTGAATTTTACCTTGGGGTGCCTTTGGGCATCCCCAAGCTTAGGCTCTTGCCACTCGTTGTTCCAATATCCATCAAATCTTTACCCAAAACTTGAAAACTTCACAACACAAAACTTCAACAGAAAATCTCATGAGCTCCTTAGTATAAGAAAACAAACCACCACTTCTAGGTACTGTAATGAACTCATTATTTATTTATATTGGTGTTAAACCTAATGTATTCCAACTTCTCTATGGTT
>NC_041382.1:225414022-225451717 GCF_002162155.2 Triticum dicoccoides
GCAAACAACACACGAAAAACAGAATCTGTCAAAAACAGAATAGTCTATAGTAATCTGTAGGTTTCGAATACTTCTGTAACCCCAAAAATTCTGTAATAAATTGGTGGACGTGAGGAATTTGTATATTAATCATCTTCAAAAAGAATCAGCCTAATCTCACTCTCCAGTAAAAAAATGGCAGAAAATCTCGTGAGCGCTAAAGTTTATGTTTTTTACAGCAAGATCACATAAACTTCCCCCAAGTCTTCCCAAAGGTTCTACTTGGCACAAACACTAATTAAAAGCATAAAACCACATCTAAACATAAGCTAGATAAATTATTTATTAATAAATAGAAACAAAAATAAAATTGGGTTGCCTCCCAACAAGCGCTATCGTTTAACGCCCCTAGCTAGGCATTGATTATTTCAATGATGCTCACATGAAAGACAAGAATTGAAGCACAAAAGAGAGCATCATAAAACATGTGACTAACACATCTAAGTCTAACATACTTCCTATGCATAGGCATCTTATAGGCAAACAAATTATCATATCAATCAAAAACTAGCATATGCAAGGAAGCGGAAAGAAACAATAGCAATCTCAACATAACGAGAGGTAATTTAGTAACATGAAAATTTCTACAATTATATTTTCCCCTCTCATAATAATTACATGTATGATCATAAGCAAATTCAACAATATATCTAACACAAAACATATTAGTAATAAGACCCACATGTATGCAAAGTTGACACTCTTCCAAAATAGTGGGATTAACATTAACTAAAGTCATGACCTCTCCAAACCCACTTTTATCAAAAACTTCATAAGATTGAACATTCTCTAAATATGTGGGATCGAAAGTTGACACTCTTCCAAACACACTTTCAATATTATTGCAAACATTATTATCAATCTCATATTCATCATTGGGCTTAAATAAATTTTCAAGATCATAAGAAGAATCACCCCAATCATGATCATTGCAACAAGTAGTAGAGATAGCAAAATTAGCATCCCCAAGCTTAGGGTTTTGCATATTATTAGCACAATTTACATCAATGGAATTTATAATAAAATCATTGCAATCATGATTTTTATTCAAAGATCTATCGTGAATCGCTTCATAAAGTAATTCATCACACTTTTCAGATTCACGAATTTCAAGCAAAACCTCATAAAGATAATCTAGTGCACTCAACTCACTAGCAATAGGTTCATCATAATTGGATCTCTTAAAGAGATTAGCAAGTGGATGAGGATCCATAAACTTTTAGCAAGCGAAAATGCAAGCAAAAAGAAGGTACATGGTAACACAAGTAAACAAAAGATCGAACGGAAGAAGGGGCGAATAAAACAACAAAGGTGAAGTGGGGGAGAGGAAAATGAGAGGCAAATGGCAAATAATTTAATGCGAGGGATAAGAGTTTGTGATGGGTACTTGGTATGTCTTGAATTGATGTAACCTCCCCAGCAACGGCACCAGAAATCGGCAAGTTGACGGGAGATCAAATCTTGACTTGACATGGTGTAAACCTCCCCGGCAATGGCGCCAGAAATTCTTCTTCCTACCTCTTGAGCTTGCGTTGGTTTTCCCTTGAAGAGGAAAGGGTGATGCAGCACAGTAGCGTAAGTATTTCCCTCAGTTTTGAGAACCAAGGTATCAATCCAGTAGGAGATAGCACACAAGTCACCTAGTACTGGCACAAACAAACAAGAACCTCGCAACCAACGCGATAAAAGGGGTTGTCAATCCCTTCACGGTCACTTACAAGAGTGAGATCTGATAGAGATAATAAGATAAATATATTTGGTATTTTTGTTGCATAGATTGGAAAATAAAGATTGCAAAATAGAAATAGAAAATTGATAGGAAAATAATATGATGGAAGAGAGACCCGGGGGCCATAGGTTTCACTAGTGGCTTCTCTCAAGATAGCAATTTCTATGGTGGGTGAACAAATTACTGTCGAGCAATTGATAGAAAAGCGCATAATTATGAGAATATCTAGGCATGGTGATGTATATAGGCATCACATCCGGGACAAGTAGATCGAAACGATTCTGCATCTACTACTATTACTCCACACATCGACCGCTATCCAGCATGCATCTAGAGTATTTAGTTCATAAGAACAGAGTAACACATTAGGTAAGATGACATGACATAGAGGGATAAACTCAAGAAATATGATATAAACCCCATCTTTTTATCCTCGATGGCAACAATACAATACATGCCTTGCTGCCCCTGCTGTCACTGGGAAAGGACACCGCAAGATTGAACCCAAAGCTAAGCACTTCTCCCATTGCAAGAACGATCAATCTAGTATGCCAAACCAAACTGATAATTCGAAGAGACTTTCAAAGATATTTAAATCATGCATAAAAGATTTCGGAGAAGAATCAAATATTGTTCATAGATAATCATGCTCATAAACCCACAATTCATCGTATCTCAACAAACACACCGCAAAAATAATTACATCGAATAGATCTCCAAGAGAATCGAGGAGAACTTTGTATTGAGATCCAAAGAGAGAGGAGAAGCCATCTAGATAATAACTATGGACCCAAAGGTCTATGGTAAACTACTCACACATCATCGAAGAGGCTATGGTGTTGATGTAGAAGCCCTCCGTGATCGATTCCCCCTCTGGTGGAGCGCCGGAAAAGGCCCCAAGATGGGATCTCACGGGTACAGGAGGTTGCGGCGGTGGAAATAGGATTTAGTGGTGCTGCTGGATGTTTTCGGGGTATATGGGTATATATAGGAGGAAAAAGTACGTCTGTGGAGTTGCGAGGGGCCCATGGGGGTGGGGGCACGCTTGCCCCCCGGGCACGCCCCCTGCCTCGTGGCCTCCTTGCTTCTTTCTTGACGGCCACTCCAAATCTCCTAGATCACGTTTGTTACAAAAATAACTCTCCCAAAGGTTTCATTCTGTTTGGATTCCGTTTGATATTCCTTTTCTGCGAAACACTGAAATAGGCAAAAAAAACAGCAATTTGCACTGGGCCTTTAGTTAGTTGGTTAGTCCCAAAAATAATATAAAAATGTAAATTAAATCCCATTAAACATCCAGAACAGATAATATAATAGCATGGAACAATTAAAAATTATAGATACATTGGAGACGTATCAGTAATCAACACTACTAGTCACCCACAAGTACCAATCTATAGTTCCAGTAACAAGATTGAACACAAGAGATGAACTTGGGTTTGAGAGGAGATGGTGTTGTTGAAGATGTTGATGGAGATTGTCCTCCCCAAGATGGGAGAGTTGTTGGTGATGATGGTGATGATGATTTCCCCCTCCGGGAGGAAAGTTCTCCCGGCAGAATCGCTCCGCCGGAGGGCAAAAATGATCCTGCCCAAGTTCCGCCTCGAGGCGGCGGCACTTCGTCTGGAAAGTCCTCTTATTTTTTCTAGGTCAAAATGACATATATACAAAAGATGGGCACCAGAGGTGGGCCGAGGAGGCCACAACCCTCAGGGCGCCAGGGGCCCTGGCGCGCCCAGGTGGGTTGTGCCCACCTGGTGGCCCGCCTCTGGTTGTTATTTGCTCCAATAATTCTTATATATTCCATAAAAAATCCCCATGAATTTTTAGCTCATTTGGAGTTGTGCAGAATATGTAGCTTGACATAGCTTTTTCAGGTCCAGGTTTCCAGCTGCCGGAATTCTCTGTCTTGGTGTGTACCTTGCAAATTATGAGAGAAAAGGCATTAGAATAACTCCAAAAAGCATTATTATGGATAGAAACATTATAAATAATAGTAAGAAAACATGAAGAAAAATGGACGTATCAACTCCTCCAAGCTTAGGCCTCCCTTGTCCTCAAGCGAAATCGAAATCGAAAAACATGTCCACATGCTTTGAGAGAGAGGTGTCGATAAAAACAAAATACGGACATAGAAGCATCATGTTGATTATTATAACAGCAACAAAATTAAACATAGTAATTTTATCATATACTTCTCATGAATAAGTAATAGTTCATCACACAATCGAAGTATAAAGCAAAAACTCTATTAGAAACCAACAAACTATGTTCTCAGTCAACTTTGCAACTACAATTCATCATCTTTTCGGGAAGAGTCATATGTTGGAGCCTTTAGGCAAGTCCACATACTCAACTATCACATAGTCTTCTATGATTGCTAACACTCATCTCGTACCCATGAGCAAAACGTTTCAACCAGACACATAGAAAGATAGGGGCTTATGATTTTTCCTCCCAACAAACTCACCTCAAGGGTGATGTCAACAACAATAACTCATGCCACCCATATTCAACTGGACATATGTGCCTAGATCTTTCCTCACCACATGATGCTTGCCAAAATAGAAAAATAAAAGGAATAGAGAGAAAAACTTTGACTCTTCGCATAAAAGTAGAAGATAGGCCCTTTGCAGAGGGAAGCAGAGGTTGCCATGTGCTTCTTTGTTTGTATTCTTAATCCCTTAGTGCAAACGAATGTCACGTTACATTGCCCCTTGTGATAGCGACCTTTATATGCAGTCTGTCGCTTTTATTCTTCACCATCACAAGTTCGTGCAACACTCAATTTTCTCTTACACTAAATGATCTCACACTTTTAGAAGCAATTTGTATTGCCTTTTTACACCGATGACAACTTACTTGAGGGATCTTGCTCAATCCCTAGGTAGGTATGGTGGACACTTGAAAATAAGATTTGGGTTTAAGGGTTTTTGGATGCACAAGTAGGATCTCTACTTAGTGCGTAATTTTTGGCTAGCAAAGATAGGGGGCAAGGACCACAAGTTAAAGGATCTATGACAATATGACTTCTATGTGAATATGAATAAACATAAATCATTACGATGTCTTCCTTATCCAACGTCAACAATTTTGGCATATAATATTTTGATGAGGTCTCACAATCACAAAAGATTTCTAGGATAGTATATTTATTTGTGAGTCTTCTCTTACCTTATTAATTCTTTCATGAGTTGCATCATTGACTAATGCTATGTTTGTCAATCTCTAATAAAATTTTCTACCTATACTTTTCCTTATGTGATGCCATCACCTACCATAGGATTAGTATATAATCTTATATTTATTTAATTCTTTTCTTTTATTTGTTTCCTTTCTTATTTCTTTTCTTTATTTGCAACATGAAAGTAAAGAAAGCAAAACTCATACTAAACTTTATTATATAACTTGCACACGATTACAAGGATAGATCACTAAGCACACTCTCAAAGAAGAAAGAATCGAACTAAACTTTTATTCAACTAAAGAAAAAGATCGAACTAAAATAAGTGAAAGTAAAAAAGATAGTGGGATGATACGATACCGGGGCACCTCCCCCAAGCTTGGCGGAAGCCAAGGGGAGTGCCCATACCCGATACTCAATTATCCTTTGGTGGTGAAGATGATGAAGGTGGTGATGAAGAAGTGATCTTGTCCTCAGATTTCCATGCCAGTGGTCCAGCATCTTGAGAGGAGGAGTAAGTCTCATGAGTCCTGCAACTAGCAAGCAAACTCATACCTTTAAACCTAGCCTCATATTCAAAGACTTGGTTTTGAAGATCATAGATCTGGCTTTGGAGGAAGTTGATTTGCTCATTGAGGGTGAAGATGATGTCCTTCATGGGCTTGCCATCCACCTTGAGATCACGAGAAAGATTCATGATCATGAGGTGATTGGCATTGAGCCCATGCTCCACCATCCCCTTGCACCGAAAGACGTCTTGCTCCACAACTTCAAGCCTGGCCTCCATGGTTCCCGTCCCCTTGAGACATGGCACATCGCGGAGGTGAAGCACCCCTCATGCATCTGGATGACGTGAGGGTGCTGCACCACCTCCCGCAGATATGGGTTGATGACGTTCTTGAAGAACTTGCCCTTGGAGGAGCTTGAGGAGGCCATGGTAGATGGGATCTGACAGAAAACAACAAGGAAAAAGAGAACATGGAATTTCTCCGTGATACGGTGATCAACAGGTTCGGCAAGTATAAATAGTTTTTTATCTTGGAGGACAATCATATGGTAGAAAAACAGAGTTCTGAAGGTGTCCCAGGTGGGCACAACCCACCTAGGCGCGCTAGGCAAGCCTGGCGTGCCCTGGTGTCTTGTGCCCACCAGGGGACGCTTCCTGGAAATTTCTTTATTTCCAAAATTCTAAAATATTCCAAAACTAATAAAAAATATTTTTTGTAGATCTTTCGGAGTCCGTTTACTTACCGTATCACGTACCTCCTTATTTTCACGATTCTGGAGTGTTCTGGAAGGACTCTTTTATGTGTTCTTCCGGTGTCATGGTTTGGATAATATTACTTTGAATATTAATAGGCGTACCTGAGATATAATGCTTTATTCGTTGCCCATTGACAACCTTCGGGTTAGTACCTTCGGAATTATTTATTTTGATGGCTCCAGACCGGTAAACCTCCTCGATGACGTATGGGCCTTCCCATTTAGAGAGGAGTTTTCCTACAAAGAATCTGAAATGAGAGTTGTACAAAAGAACATATTCTCCGACTTTAAACTCATGCTTTTGAATTCTTTTGTCATGCCATCTTTTTACTTTTTCTTTAAATAATTTTGCATTTTCATAAGCTTGGGTTCTCCATTCATCTAATGAGCTAATATCAAATAACCTCTTTTCTCCAGCAAGTTTGAAATCATAATTGAGTTCTTTGATTTCCCAATATGCTTTATATTTTAACTCAAGAGGCAAATGACATGCTTTTCCATAAACCATTTTATAAGCAGACATACCCATAGGATTTTTATAAGCTGTTCTATAAGCCCAAAGTGCATCATCTAATTTCTTAGACAAATTCTTCCTAGACCTATTGACAGCCTTTTGCAAAATTATATTTATTTCTCTATTGCTAAGTTCAACTTGACCACTAGATTGAGGATGATAAGGCGATGCAATTTTATGGTTAACATCATAATTGGCAAGCATTTTACGGAAAGCACCATGAATAAAGTGTGAACCACCATCAGTCATTAAATATCTAGGGACTCCAAACCTTGGGAAAATAACTTCCTTAAGCATTTTAATAAAGGTGTTGTGATTAGCGCTACTAGTTGGAATAGCTTCTACCCATTTAGTAACATAATCAACGGCAACCAAAATATGTGTATACCCATTAGAGGAAGGAAAAGGTCCCATGTAATCAAATCCCCAAACATCAAATGGTTTAATAGCAAGTGAATAATTCATAGGCATTTCTTGACACTTACCGATATTACAAGATAAGACGAACTTACGGGCATCCTTGAAGAGAGTAGGCCAATAAAATCCAGATTGCAATACCATGTGAGCAGTTATATCTCCAGCATGATGCCCTCCAAAAGCCTCGGAGTGACATTTCTGTAGGATTTGTCCCTGTTCATGCTCAGGTACACAACGTCTAATAATACCATCTACTCCTTCTTTATAAAGATGTGGGTCATCCCAAAAGTAATGTCTTAAATCATAGAAGATTTTTTTCTTTTGTTGGTATGTAAACTTAGGTGGTAAATATTTAGCAACAATGTAATTAGCATAAGCAGCATACCAAGGAGTACTATGAGAAACATTGATTGCAGCTAACTGCTCATCAGGAAAACTATCATCAATAGGTAGTGGGTCATCAAGCACATTTTCAAGCCTAGACAAATTATCAACAACTCAGTTCTCAGCTCCTTTTCTATCAATGATATGTAAATCAAATTCTTGTAACAAGAGAACCCATAGAATAAGTCTAGGTTTAGCATCTTTCTTTTCCATAAGATATTTAATAGCAGCATGGTCTGTGTGAACAGTTACTCTCGAATCAACAATATAAGGTCTAAATTTATCACAAGCAAACACGACTGCTAAGAATTCCTTTTCAGTAGTAGCATAATTTCTTTGAGCACTGTCTAGAGTTTTACCGGCACAATGAATAACATTGAGTTTCTTATCAACTCTTTGTCCTAGAACAGCACCAACAACATAATCACTAGCAAGTTCCAATCAGGTGGTTGAACAATAGGTGCAGAAATTAAGTCTTTCATAAATGTTTCAAAGGCTTCTAAACAATCATCATCAAACACAAAAGGAATGTCCTTCTGCAAGAGACTAGTAAGGGGCCTAGAATTTTTTGAAAAGCCTTTGATAAATCTCCTATAGAAACCAGCATGACCTAAGAAACTACGGATACCTTTTATATCTTTAGGACAGGGCATTTTCTCAATTGCATCAACCTTAGCTTGATCCACTTCAATACCTCTTTCAGAAATTTTATGACCCAAGACAATGCCTTCATTAACCATAAAGTATCACTTCTCCCAATTCAAGACAAGATTTGTTTGTTCACACCTCTGGAAAACTCGATAAAGATTGCTTAAACAATCATCAAAAGACTTCCCATAAACAGAAAATTCATCCATGAAAACCTCAATAATCTTTTCACAAAAGTCAGAGAATATATCAGTCATACATCTTCGAAAGGTAGCAGGTGCATTACATAAACCAAAAGGCATACTTCTATAAGCATAGGTTCCAAAGGGACAAGTAAAAGTGGTCTTTTCTTAATCAGGTTGAGAGACAGGTATGTGCGAAAAGCCAGAATATCCATCAAGGAAGCAAAAATATGTGTGTTTAGATAATCTTTCAAGCATTTGAACAATAAAAGACAAAGGGTAATGATCTTTTCTAGTTGCTTTGTGTAATTTTCTAAAATCAATTACCATTCTATAGCTTGTGACAATTCTTTGTGGAATAAGTTCAATCTCATCATTAGGAACAACAGTTATACCTCCTTTCTTAGGAACACAATGAACAGGACTTACTCATCTACTATCAGCTATAGGATAGATTATACCTGCTTCCAGAAGCTTTAATATTTCCGTTCTTACCACTTCTTTCATCTTCGGATTTTAACCGACGTTGGTGATCAACAACAGGTTTAGATATTTAGATAGCAGGTGATTTCTAAGGAGAAAGTAACGATAATAGTAAAAAAGAGTGCAGCAAGGTATCCCAATCCTTTTGAGGCAAAGGACAGGCCAAAACGGTCTCTTATCATAAGCAAAGTGTTCTTGAGGGTACACGGGAATTTCATCTAGTCACTTTCATCATGTTGGTTTAATTTGTATTCGCTACTTTGATAATTTGATATGTGGGTGGACCGGTGCTTAGGTGTTGTTCTTACTTGAACAAACCTCCTACTTATGATTAACTCTCCCGCAAGCACCCCCAACTACAAGAAAAGTATTAAGAATAAATTCTAACCATAGCATTAAACTTTTGGATCCAGTCGGTCCCTTACCGAATAGCGCATAAACTGGGGTTTAAGCTTCTGTCACTCCCGCAACCCATCATCTAATTGCTACTCCAAAATGCATTCCCTTAGGCCAAAATATGGTGAAGTGGCATGTAGTCGATGTTCACATGACACCACTAAGGGAATCACAACATAAATACTATCTAAATATCGAACACATATCAAATTCACATGATTACTTGCAACATGATTTCTCCCGTGACCTCAAGAACAAAGGGTATTAAATAATAAGCATGCTCAATATCAGAGGGGTATTAAATAGCATATTGGATCTGAACATATAATCTTCCACCAAGTAAACCAAATAGTAATCAACTACAAGATGTAATCAACACTACTTGTCACCCGCAAGTACCAATCTATAGTTCCAGTAACAAGATTGAACACAAGAGATGAACTAGGGTTTGAGAGGAGATGGTGTTGTTGAAGATGTTTAAGGAGATTGCCCTCCCCAAGATGGGAGAGTTGTTGGTGATGATGACGACGATGATTTCCCCCTTCGGGAGGGAAGTTCCCTCGGCGGAATCGCTCCGCTGGAGGGCAAAAGTGCTCCTGGCCAAGTTCCGCCTTGAGGCGGCGGCACTTCGTCCTGACGGTCCTCCTCTTATTTTTTCTAGGTCAAAATGACTTATATACCAAAAGATGGGCGCCGGATGCACGCCAGGGGGCCCTGGCATGCCCAGGTGGGTTGTGCCCACCTAGTGGCCCCCCACTAGTAGTTATTTGCTCCATTAATTCTTATATATTCCATAAAAAATTCCCGTGAAGTTTCGGCTCATTTGGAGTTGTGCAGAATAGGTACCCTGATGTAGCTTTTTCATGTCTAGGTTCCCAGCTGCCGGAATTCTCCCTCTTGGTGTGTACCTTGCAAATTATGAGGGAAAAGGCATTAGAATAACTCCAAAAAGAATTATTATGGATAAAAACATTATAAATAACAGTAAGAAAACATGATGCAAAATGGATGTATTAGAGCGCGCCGTGTTCGTAAGTTCTTCCTTTGTCTTCTATCTTCCTTTTGCTGCTTCTTTTAGTGGGGGCGCACTAGAGCACCCACTAGGTGTAGCCCCCGAGATTCGGGCCAACTACAGAGTAGTTGGGTCGAATCTTAAACCGTTGTCTTGTGCTGATAATTGCTCCTTGCAGCAACTGGACTCCTATCAGGTCGATGTCTTCAACTGGCTCCTAGAGAAGCATCGGCAGCTCAAGGAAAAGCTCGCTGCCAAGGAGGAGGCGCTCCACGTCGCCGCGGGTATCTTTCTTGCGTGCTCTTTTTAGTGGGGGCGTGCTAGCGTACCCACTAGGTGTAGCCCCAGACATTCAGGCCAACTACATAGTAGTTGGGTCGAATCTTAAAGTAATCGTTTGTTACTGAATCTTTGTCGTGCGGCCGCTTCAGCCGAGGTGTCGTCCTGGTGAATCCGACTGATCTGAGGCGGCGGCTATCAGTATGACCGGGTCATTGCTAACGTTGGTCGGCTTCGGGCCAAGGTGGCGATGGCGAAGGCGGAGGCGGCATGGGCCCGCCGGGCGCTTGACGAAGCCGGTCGGCTCCGGGAGTAGTTGGCGGGCGACAAGAGCCGTCTCGAGGCTGAGGTGGACCGCCTCAAGGAGGAGGCGGCCAAGGTCGTGAAGGCACAGCGGGCCCTTGCCAAGACCGTCCAGCAATGTGACAGGCTGGCCAACGATAAGGGCCTACTTCAGGCTGAGGTGGAGCGCCTGAAGGCGGAGGCGGCCAAGGTGGGGGAGGCCCACCAGGCGAAACTCCACCGCCGCACGGAGTACGAGAAGGCGGCCGAGGCCAAGGACCCCAAGCTGAAGGCAGCCCTCGCCTAGGTCACCGACTTGGAGAAGACGCTTCAGGAGCGTGACCGTGCCATCGCCAGGGAGCGGCGTGGTACGTTGCTTGAGGCGCAGGACCTGGATGAGTCATTCGCCAGTAAGTGCTTTCTTTGGATTTTGCCGGGTTGGGAAGCCAGCTTTCCTTCCCTTGTTTACTAATTTGTCTTGCTCTTCTTTTTTATAGGGCACTTCCCAAAGACGCGCATGGTGGCGGAGGAGGCCGTCCATTTCCAGCGAGATCCGCAAGGAGTCATGCGCTCCGGGACCGATCCATGGGTTTCTTGGACCATCCCGGAGATCATGACCGCCGCCGAAGCTCGACTGCAAGTCTTGGGCAAGCGGATGGGGCGGCTCTCCGAGGTCGGTGCGGCGATGACAGCGACCCTCTGGCCTGGCACCGTCGCCTCGAACAGCTTCACGTGGCAAGCGCGGTGGTTGGAGGCGGGCCTGGAGTGGCTCCACGCGTGGCGCGTCTCCGCCACCCATGCCGGCGCCAAGATGGCGCTCAGGTTCTGGTGTCTTGGCATCCGGATCTGGCGCTGGATATGTTGATGGGCCAGCGAGCCGGCGCGGAGCGCTAGCTCCAGGCGGAGGCCAGACGGATCACTGCTCGGGCGAGCTACATAGCCGGGTTTGCCATCCACGACGAGTTCCAGCCGGAGCAGACAAACGGTGGCGAAGTCGTTCCTGCTGATGACTACGGCCTACTTCTGGACGACCCGAAGGGCAGCTCCGAGGATACGCGCGTCTACGGCGATGGAGACGCCGAGGAGGGAGATATCGGCGCCTTAGTGAACCCGGAGGACACCAAAGGGGAGCCGGCAGCTGCGCGACCCCGCGCTGGAGATGCCTGATGCTGGGGTTGTCCTGTTTTATCTTAGTTAAAAATTGTGTTAGGTAGCAGGTCCACCCACCCACTGGGGGTATTTGGGTGTAGTATAATGAACTCCGGCCTTGGACCTGTTTAATTTCTGATGTAAATATTTCGTGAGTGTTTGCACTTCTGCTTTCTATCTTCTGAGCCCTTTTCCTGCTTGCCTCCCTTCTTGCCCCCCCCCCTCGCGAGTCGAACGGCCGGGCTACGGTCCATGACAAAGAGTTAGGCCCTTGAGAGAGGTGCGTGGTACTTAGGCTTTTTAAACGTTGAGCGTGAGTGAAACACCCACTGGGCTGGCTGGCGGTAATCCGGCGAAGCCGGTTGATGAGCAGTCGGTCATGCGGCAACTTAAGGTGACGGGGTTGGGTTGGGAAATCCGGTGGACCCAACTTAGTATTCATAGTGTGCTGGTGCTTTGGCCCCTTTTTCTTGCCGGCGGATAGCCGAAGCCGGTTCTGTGGCGTACGACGAAGTGGAGGGTCGTGGCGTCCTGAACGCGCCAAGAATTGCTAAGGAAGGCGGCGGGTGGTGGCCAAGCTAGCCAGCCTCCGAGCCCCCGGGTCGAGCGAGTCGAACCAGCGGTGGGGGTTTTCTAAGAGAAATTTGCAGAAGTGCGTGAGACACAATAACTTGGTCGGAAAGGGCAGCCCATGAGCGTCGTTCGGGGACCCCATAGTTTCATATGGTTACAAAAGACAGTGATACATACATGCACATAGCTAACAATAAAACGAGCAGAGGACGTCCGCGTTCCATGGTCGGGTTGTTTCTTAACCGGCGGTGTCTCCCTTGCGCTTGTTTGACTTGCGGGCGTCGATGAGGTAGTAGGCGCTACGCTCGCACAAGGCCTTGCTGATGATGAAGGAGCCTTCCCATGGGGAGGACAACTTGTGTTGGCCGGCTTGGTGCTGGACGAGTCAGAGGACGAGGTCTCCCTAGTGGAATGTGAGGGGCTTGATCTTCTTGTTGTGGTAGTGCCTTAGGACATGCTGATAGATGGCTGACTGGCTGAGCACCAAGAGGCATGCTTCTTTGAGTTGGTCGACGCCTTCTTCGCGGGCTTCCTTGGCTTCGGCTTCCATGTACAGCGCGACGTGTGGCGAGTTGAACTCGACGTCGGTCGGGATGACGGCTTCGGCTCCGTAGACGAGGAAGAACGGGGTAAACTGGTCGACCAGTTTAGCGTTGTGCGGAGACTCCAAAGGAAGTCTGGCAACTCATCGAGCCAGTTGCCAGGTAAACGGACGAGCGGCTCGACAAGCCATGGCTTGATGTCGGATAGAATGAGGCCATTGGCCCGCTGGACCTGGCCATTGGATTGCGGGTGCGCCACGGAGCCCAGGTTGAGGCGGATGCCGGAGAGGAGCAGTATTGCGCGAGCACGCCCTTGGCGAAGTTGGTGCCGTTGTCTGTGTTGATGCTGTTTGGGACGCTGTAGCGCACTGCGATATCCTTGATGAACCAGATGATTGTTGGCCCATCCAGCTTCTTGATCGTTTGTGCTTCGATCCACTTGGTGAACTTATCCACTACCACCAGTAAGTGTGTCATGCCGCCTCGAGCGGTCTTGAAAGGTCCCAACATGTCGAGTCCCTACACCGTGAAGGGCCAGGTGATCGGGATGGTTCAGAGTGCCGAGGCCGGCTGGTGGCTGCGCTTGCTGAAGCGTTGACATCCCTCACATTTGAGGACAACCGACTCGGCGTCTTGGAGGGCCGTGGTACAGTAGAATCCATGGCGAAAAGTCTTGGCCACCAGGGACCTCGAGGCGGCGTGGTGCCCGCACTCGCCCTGGTATATATCGAGGAGGATCTCAATGCACCTGTCTTGTTCGATGCAGCGCTGGAAAATGCCCGTCGAACTGCGCTTGACGAGCTCATTGTTGATGATGTTGTAGGCGGACGCCTGGTGTTGCACTTGCCGAGCCTCGGTCTAGTCCATGGGGAGAACCCCATTCTCTAGGAACTCCGAGATGGGCAGGGCCCATGATGGCGCCGTCACCACGGCGAAGACGGCCACCATGGCGGGTTCCGAGACAGCAGCCCCCGATTAGATGGCGGCAGCCCCCGGGTCGGGGACGGCGGCAGTCGGGTCGAGGATGGAGACAGCTGGGTCGAGTGTTGCAGCCCCCGAGCCAGGTTGGGCAGTCCACGGGTTGGGTTCAGTAGCCCTCGGGTTGGGTTCGGAGTCCCCCGGGCAGCGTTCGTCGGCCCCCGGGCCGGGTTCGACAACCCCTGGGCTGGGTAGAGGCGCGGCCGGGTTGTCCGAGACGAAGATGGACTCAGAGTCTGGGGCCGGCTTGACAGATGGTTTGTGCAGGTGCTCGAGGGAGATGCTGGACGGGGTGGACTACCGGGATGAGCCGATCTTGGCCAGTGCATCAGCAGCTTCATTTTCCACTCACTGGACGTGGAGGAGCTCGCAGCCGTCAAAGAAGTCGGATAGTTGCTGGACGAGGAAACGGTAGCTTGCCATGTTGGCGCCGCAGGCGTCCCACTCGCCGGAGCACTGCTGCACCACAAGGTCCGAGTCTCTGTAGCACAGGATGCCTCTAATGTCGAGTTCCTTGGCAAGCCGGAGGCCATGCACAAGGGCTTCGTATTCGGCGACGCTATTGCAGGCGGCGAAGTGGATCTAGAGCGCGTACCGAAGCCGGTCGCCCTTTGGGGAAGACAACACGATGCGGCCCCCAGGCCAAGGTGCATCTTGGAGCCATCAAAGTGCATGTGCCAGTGCGTCGAATCCGACGGTGGCGGCAGGTACTGGGTCTTGGTCCATTCGACGAGGAAGTTGACCAGGGCTTGGGACTTGATCGTGGTGCGGGGATCATAGAGGATGGTGTGGCCGGCTAGCTCGATCGCCCACTTGGCGACCCGGCCAGAGGCATCCTGGCAACCGGTGATCTCGCCAATAGGGGTCGTCCTGTCCACGGTGACAACATGCTCTTGGAAGTACTGTTTTAACTTCTTGGCAGTAAAATACACGCCGTAACACATCTTATGGTAGTGCGGGTAGTTCTGCTTGGAGGCGGAGAGCACCTCTCAGGTAGTAGACCGGGCGCTGGACGGCTTGGATCTTGCCCTTCTCCGGCCGCTCGACTACCACCACAGTGCTGACCGACCGCGAGGTGGCTGTGATGTAGAGTAACAGCGCTCCTTCTCGCTTGGTGCGGCCAGGACAAGTGCGGTAGAGAGCATATGCTTGAGACCCCGGAAAGCCTCGTTCGCCTGATCGTTCCATTTGAACAGCGACGTCTTCTTCATCGGCTGATACAAGGGCAAGGCCCGCTCGCCAAGCCGGCTGAGAAACATGCTGACCAAGGACAAGCAGCTGGTGAACTTCTAGACATCATGGAACCGAGCCGGCTTGCGCATGCGCTCGATTGCCTTGATTTTCTCTGGGTTCGCCTCAATGCCTCGCTCTAAGACGAGGAAGTCGAGTAGCTTTCCAGCTGGGATGCCTAAAACGCATTTCTCCGGGTTGATCTTGATCCGGTACTCATGTAGGTTAGCAAAAGTTTCCGTCAGGTCGTCGAGGAGCATGAGGTGCTGCTTGGTGATAACCCACAAGTATAGGGGAATGTTTGTAGCCTTTTTGATAAATAAGAGTGTCGAACCCAACAAGGAGCTAAAGGCAGAACAAATATTCCCTCAAGTTCTATCGATCACCGATACAACTCTACGCACACTTGATGTTTGCTTTATCGGAAATAGTTATGAAACTATTTTGTAGGTGTGATGGTAGAACTACTTTGCAAGAATAAAACTAGAAGTACTTTGCAAGATAATAAAGGTGTTTAGAAAAAGGGTTTGTGTCAACAAGAAAGTTATTTGACCCTAGGCAATCAATAACAAGTACCGATAATCATTCTTGCAATTCTATATGAGGGCGAGGCATGAGCTAACATACTTTCTCTACTTGGATCATTTGCACTTATGATTGGGACTCTAGCAAGCATCCGCAACTACTAAAGATCATTAAGGTCATGAAACCCAACCATAGCATTAAGTATCAAGTCCTCTTTATCCCATACGCCATAGCCCACCTACTTGGGTTTAAGCTTCTATCACTCTCGCAAGATATTACAGCGGGGAGAAGAGGTGTTACATCGCTGCATAGAGGGGGAGAGAGTTGGTGTTGACGGTAGCAAGATTGTTGATGTAAATCGTTGTCCCGATCATTGCCCCAGTGGCACTCCGGCACCACCGGAAGCGAGGGGGGAGATCCCCCATCCTTCTTCTTCCTTGGCTTCCCCCCCTAGATGGGAGGAGAGTTCCCCTTCTGGTCCTTGGTCTCCATGGCAGTGGAGGGGCGGGAGCCCCTCCGAGATTGGATCTCCCTCTCTGTTCTCTTCTTTTTCGCGTTCTCCAGATCTGGCCGAAAATCGTTTCTTATATTTTGGGAGATCCGTAACTCCGATTGCACTCATATTTTAACATGATTTTTCCAGATATAAGATTCCTTGCGCCCAAAGTAGAGCTGCAACCAACGTACGAGGTGAGCACAACCCACCACCATGCGCCTGGCTCAGGGGTGGTGCACTGGTGTCTTGTGCCCTGTGTGGGCCTCCGTTTGCGGTGATTCCAACTCCCCAAAAATCTCATATATTCCAAAATAATTCTCCGTAAGTTTTTATTGCATTTGGACTTCGTTTAATATGAATATTCTGCGATACAAAACACATGCAAAAATAGGAACTGGAACTGGGCACTGGATCAATAGGTTAGTCCAATAAATCATATAAAAGTTGCTAAAAGTATGTAAAAGTTGTATAATATTGGCATGAAACAATCAAAAATTATAGATACGACGGAGACGTATCAGCATCCCCAAGCTTAATTCCTTCTCATCCTCGAGTAGGTAAATGATAAAAAAGATAATTTTTGATGTGGAATGCTACCGAACATAAACTTGATCATATGTCTAGTCATGGCATGAATATTGACACATAAGTGATTCAAAGCAAAATTCTATAATTTGACATAAAGATATCAATACTCAGGCATCCCAACAAACAATCATGTCTTTTAAAATATCAACGCTAAAGAAAGCTATCCCTACAAAATCATATAGTCTTGTCATGCTCTGCATTCTTAACACAAAGTATTTATCATGCACAACCCCGATGACAAGCCGAGCAATTGGTTCATACTCCCTCCGGTCCTTTTTACTCTGCACATTGGATTTGCCGAAAGTCAAACTTTGCTACCAAATTTATATTAGAAATTATTAGCATCTATAATATCTAATAAATATAATATGAAAATATATTCCAAGATGAATCTAATGATATTGGTGTTGTTATGTGAATGTCTATAATTTTTTATATAAACTTGGTCAAATTTGGATGAGACTGACTTCGGACAAACCTAATATGCAGAGTAAAAAGGATCAGAGGCAGTACTTTTTAACACGCTTCAGCTTTTTCAACTCTCACACAATACATGAGTGCAAGCCATGGATATAGCACTATGGGTGGAATAGAGTATGATGATAGGGGTAAATATAAAGAAGACAAAAAGGTAAGAAAGTCTCACATCAACAGGGCTAACCAACGGGCTATGGAGATGCCCATCAATTGATATTAATGCGAGGAGTAGGGATTGCCATGCAACGAATGCACTAAGAGCTATAAGTGTATGAAAGCTCGATATGAAAACTAAGTGGGTGTGCATCTAATCCCACTACTACAAGATGCTGCTAACGTGACACTACGATCAGAGACCCTTCGACAAAACTGTGTGCGGTGCAATAATCACAAACAGTGGTGTAAAAACCGTCAAAAGAGGTGCAAGACGTTTGCGATGATGGATGCATCAAAAACGGTTTGGGTTTTAGTTGCGTGTGTGATGCAGGGCATACGGTTCAGTTCAATTAACTATTTGCGATGAGGAGGAACAAAAGAAACGAGCACCTAGATGAAGGTGTGTGCGATATACAACATATGGTTCACTCGGATGAAATGTTTGTGATTAGGCAACACAAAAGAAATAGGCAGCCGGATAAAGGTGTGTGCGATGTACAGCATACGGTTCACTCAAATGAACTGTTTGTGATTAGGAAACACAAAATAAATTGTCAGCCAGATCAAGGTGTGTGCGATATACAGCATGCAGTTCACTCGGACTTGTCGTCAGTGTGTGACCTCTGTGGCAACTATTTGCTCCCCACTAGCCTCTTCGCCTTTCCCTCGCGATTTGGAATTGCTGTCGCACATTCTTCCTCCTTCCATTTGCCTTCACCCTTCCTTCTGCCATTGTTCGATCATCTTCTCCATGGTGGGAACAGGCCGGAAACGACCCCCGTTATTCTTGCCACAATCTGAAAGATGACGTGGTGGAGGAACTCATTGATCGGTGCAACCTCAACACCTCGGCTAGCATGGCAGGTTCGTTCAAGACCATTCTCGACTCAACTAATAGCATCATTACAAGAAACCCAAGGGTCCCGGAGCAGTTTGATCTCCCCTATCTTCTTCGACGTGACCCTGCTGACTGGCGCGGGAACGACGGAAGCCTCGCCTTGTGCAAGTTGATGCCGCTCGATAATGATAGGTGTGATGTTAAGATGCCATCGCTTGAGGGCAAGGCTTGCGCAGGCGCAAATGAAGATTGGATTGTTTATATTGGGTACAACTGTGAGTGGGAACTTGTGAATGTGTACACTCGTCACCAGGCTCCCCTTCCAAAAATCTCAGACTACCCTGAGGTTGAGCACACAGATGATCTACGTGAGTTCAAATACGATCATGGTGACTGTCGTCTATGGAAGATAGCAATTTGTCGAGTTTCCAACCGCTCTTGGGATTACACGAACTGTGAAGTTGTTGCTATCTTCGATAAGCTTGTTGCCTTCCTTACTTCCACGCCTCGATGGATATTGCTCAAAAATCAATTTTTGTACACAGATGAGTACTGTGATGCAATTCAATACGAGGGTCTTGTGTTTGCTGCCACCACTTGTGGCACTGTTTTTGCATGGAATCATCATGCTTTCGGTATGTTTGTCTTCCATCGTAATTATAATTGTTTCATCCACATGCATGCGGGTTAGCTAGTTTCCATTTACTAATTAATTAACCTTCTTGTGTTTCCAAGGTCCTGTGAACATTCCACCACCTATACTTGAAAACATTTATAACCAAGGGGGAGATGACGATGCTGATGAATATGAGCATGAGGACGAGCAGGACCCATATACTCAGTGGCGCCTGGCAACTTATTCCGATGGATAACCTCTTCTTGTATGTATACAGGGCACTACTGATGTTACTAAAGAAGTAGGTGTTGTCTCGCATGTTCGCACTCTCCAGACCTATTCCAACATCCGTTGCAGGGTATTGAGGATGGATACTAGTGTACTATTGCCAACACCTTCTCCCTGGTTCAGTATTGAAAGTCTTGGAGGAAACTCACTCTTCCTTGGACAAAACTATCAAATGATGGTGAAAGGCAATCCAGCTGCTGTTGACACAACGTTACTACCATTTATGAGAAGAAACTATATCTATACCTAGGTCATTGATATGCTTCCCTACCATCACAATATGGGTCCTGACATAGCCCGCTTCAGCCTGGATGATCAGTCCTGCGTTGGTCTCAAGATTGATAGTAGTTGGCCCTTCCCAGAGAATCACTTCTGGTTCAAAGCAAGCGTTTCCAATGCCAGCGAGTGGTTGAGATGAAGTTCATTTCATCGCTTTGTTATTTGTTGTGTGAGAAAAACTTCACTTTACTAGAATGTTTTGTTGGAAATGATCTATAATCCAACGTGTATCCTCGTTGTCGTTGTGGGTTGATGACTTGTTGTATGTAATCAATGGTACATTTGCATATGCGTCCATCAACTCATGCCTGCTAGTGGTGTCCATATGAAAAGTGCTAGTGATTTTAGTTGCAAAAATTAGATAGTGCTAGTGATTTTTAGTTGCATATTTTGACAAATCGCAGTGTTACAAGGTTGACAAATGGCAATGCTACTAGATAAACAAATGTCAATCTTTCCAGTTTGAAAAATGGCAACATACCCAAAATTACATATGCAAATCTTACCCAATTGTTTCTACGTGGTTGCACATGGGTCATGCAAAACAACCGTTTGTGTTGAAGGGATGCACAAATCCTGCACTGCGAGGAAGACCATAGATCTCACTTTGCATACGGGTTTTCTATCTAAAACGTTTGCGATCAAGAGCTGCAGAAATCCTGCTCGGCACATTTTCCCTTGGCTTCCCGGGGAAGCTGTCTGTTTGCATACGGGTGTCCCGACTAAAACGTTTGCGATGAGTGTTTTATATTTAAATACCATTGACGTTTTTTTAAAAGAAAATCGTTTGATAAGTCTATACATTAAGAGAGAAAAAAGCAAGTTCGTTCAAACCATATCTTTCATTCAGTCACACTGCGAATTTATATTCATATGATCAAGAATTTGAGATACAGTATTAAACCCCAAAAAAACTATTTCCGGCGGCGGCGGAGGCGGCGTGCCACGCCGTAGTTGTCGTTGTCATCCTTCGGGACGCCGTTGTTGAAGTCTTCAAGACAGCACAAAATGTTCTTCACTTGTAAATCAAACATCTTGTCGTCGCGCGATCGACGGGCGGGGCGCGGGAGCATGGCAACTGGTGCCGCTGAGAGGCAGTGGACGACGGCAGCGTCCCATGCCGCTAAGGGGGGCGTGTGCACGGGCACGGGCGCGGCGGGTGAAGCCAAACACACGGGGGCCGGTGCCACAAGGTACCCCGAAAAATCCCAAAAAATTGACACAACACTCCTGTTGTTCTATGTTGACACGAGAAAATTTTGACAGCAATAAGAGGCAATGGATATCATTTCGTCCCCAAAGGTGGGACATTCCCTACCGAAACCATCAGGCTTGTTGTGAGAAGCTCTGGTTTGTGAGAAGCATATCCCCAAACCTGCCCGAAATGGGACAAAAAATTTACCATGGCATGTTGATGCCGCTCCATGATAGCATGCCAAGTTTCATGAATTTCAAACGAGCTTTGGATTTACTAGAATTTAAAAACCAGGTATCTCAATGTTTGTGGCCGGGTAACCATGGCAGGGTGTTTTCCATTCATTCCCATTTCTTGCATGGGACCTAAGCATGCAACCAAGGACACAAATTTGAATTTTCAACCAATTTATATGCATTAGAGCATGTGCACGTAGTTCAAATTTGAATTATACACATGAATGCATATAAAACTTCGTTAATTTCAATTCTTTTATGAAACACATATAGTTGCATGTTCACTACAGATAAAAGGTCTAGCAATTCAAACATCGTCCATTGCCCCTATGACCCCATTATGTAATTCAAATCAAGATGAAAAATCAAGTAGATCGCACACAGTTTATTATCACCAACAGTGTGAGATGCAGCACAAAATATCCTGGAGCACCGTCGGTGTATAGTATGCCTATGGCTTACACGAGAAGGTGCGTCGGCTACAGTCCACAGCCGGCGTCGCAAGCACACCAGCTCGCTCCCCAAATATCATTTCACTGTTCAATCATCGCCAATGAAAGATGGGCACGTGGACCCGCATCGTGAGGGCAACTTTGGTGGCCCGCTCCGGCGAGAGCGCGGCCGCAGCTGCCATGTGCGTCCTAACAAGGTGCATGAGCAAGGCCGCAATCTGTGACCAGGCGGCAAAGGCAGCCCAAACGGCCGCTGTTGCTTCTTAGGTGGCGGCAACACCATCTGCCTCGGGGATAACAATTGGCGAGAGCGGCACAAAAGTTGTCCGTTCCGCAGCGGCGGCCTTAGCCCTAATGGAGGCCGCCCACGACCATGTCGAGGCCGCCCATGCCCAGCTCCTGGCGGTCACCGCACAAATTGAATGAAGCTTCTCCGACAATGGTCGGCAACCCAAGGCCGAAGAGCTGGCAATGACGTCTTCCTTTCCAAGTTGAAACCTTCACTCCTTGCTTCCAGCGCAGCCTCCTCGTTGGCGACCCTCCTTCACGCTACTCGGCCTCGCCTATCCAGGCAGGTAATCCACACCCGACCCCCATCCTCATCCTCCTTCCACATCCCAAATGCCTCGACCGCCAGCGCGGGCGCGATACCTTCCACCCAAATCACTGACCCCTCCACCAAATAAGCACCGCCCTAAGCCATCGTGCATGCAGTATAGCCAGGATCTCAAGGAGCATTTGGCGGCAAAGAGGCAAATCACGGTCGCACGCGCGGATGAGGTCGTGATGGCTACCATTCGTGCCGACCCCCGATCTTGGAGGAGCACCTCACCGTCGAGGCCACCGTCGACGCCTCGCGCACCGACGCCATGATGCGGTTGGCTGCTTTAAACGACAGTTCATGGCGTTTTCTTGAGGCCACTGTTGGTGCCTTCGACGAAGACTACGAGGTGTTTTCTTAGCATGCACGTGCTTACCTCATCTGAAGAGCCATCATGTTGGTGCTCGGAGCGACTCAGGCAATTCACCACTACAACGAGGGCACCCACGAAGCGGAGGCCTCGCCCTCTTCCATGTCCAAGGATCCAATCATCATCGATATCTCCGACAATGAGGAGTAGCTTGTCTTATTAGCTCACTATAAGGACCCATGTACATTTTGCTAGCTACTGCCTTTCCTTGACAAATTCTAGTGAATTGTGCTATCTACTTTTACCACGCAATCTTCTGCTCTAGAGTATATGTTCTATATGTCGTGTAATGTGGTGTTCAGTTAACTGTTTGGTTCAATTCTGCAAATGTGATGTTCAATTCTTCAGGGTGAAATTTTCCAAGTTGTCTAGCATGCTTGGTTTGATTATCTGTCCAATCTTCTGTTAGGAGTATGTTATATTGTGCAATGTGGTGCTCAATTAATGTTTGGTTCATTTGTTGTGGTGTTTCGTTAACTGTTTGGTTCAATTCTGCAATGCGATGTTGAATTGTGGGTGCATTCTGTTATTGCATACCATGTGAGAAATAAATCGAATTTGGTTGTACTATATACATGAGAAACAAATACAATTGCAATATTTCCAAGTTGTTAAGCATGCTTGGTTTGGTTAACTGTCTGATCTTCTATCAGGAGTATGTTATATTGTGCAATGTGGTGCTAAGTTAACACTTGGTTCATTTGTTGTGGTGTTTAGTTAGTTGCACGTGCATGGTCCATTGTCTAATAGCACATTATTGTGCAATTGCAGGAACCATTCTAATATTTAGGTTTTTTTAACAATTTGGTCTTGCAGATGTAGGTCCTGCTGTCAGAGGTTTTGACCCACTGTTCAACCCTTTTTGCATATGGGGAAATGAGTTGTCCATGAATATCAATCAAGTCAAGAAACTCAGAAAGATTGTTAGGATAATGAAATTAGCAACAAAAAACAACAAGATATTTGTCTGCACAATGAAGAAGACACCAATTCACTACAAGATGGTACTAACTATTAAACCTTGCCTTTTTTATTCCTTTGCCCCATTTCAAATATAGAGAAGATATTTATGCACATCCTTGTTTTCAGGCCTTTCCAAAGCAGTTCACTGAAGATTACCTCTCAAACCATCTCTATGGTCAGGAGGCGAGGAAGGTTTTCATACAACACCCTCGGTTCAATATTGAAGTGTTTCTAAAGAGGATGAAGGACGGGCAGTCAATCATCCACAGGCACTAGCCTAAATTTGCAAAGACCTTCAACATGAATGAAGGATCAATATTCGCCTTCCGCTTCAGCAGTTTTCCAGATGAGATGCATCTGTGTATATACCGTCTATGATGCTAATTTCGAAAGGTTCTACATGTTGCATGTGAAATTTGGTGCTGGTGCAGTTGTGTAATGAGGTAGCTGAGTGCTAAAGCTATATCATGTTGTACTCTGATGTATTTCAATTATGAAATTTTGCTTCCTTAATATGGAAATGAAATATATTATGTGTTTAATATGAATGTTAATTAGATTAATAAATGGATTATTAATAATAGGGCAATTAGCCTGCTAATTGGGTTTTGCTATTGCAAATGGTTATTGAAAAAATACCATGGGAAATGACCTCAGGCAACGCACACAGTTTCTAAGAATAAACCGTGTTGGATCAACGAACAATCACACACGACTTTCTCTTGAAAACTATTTGCATTAGGCCACCTTGCGCAAAAGTTTACCACATAGAAACTGTGTGTGATGGACAGCCTTTGGCACACAGTTTCTTCTACGGACCATGTGTGATGCATTCAATAATGCAAATGATAAAATTGTTAATATCATCTGCAATGGCAACGCTATCACAAATGATTTAATGGGAAAAATTGTGTGTGATGTACTTGTGAACGGAAACGTTTTCCTTGGAGCGACTGTGTGGGATGTACATACGAACGGAAACATTTAGTGAGGACTGCCTGTGTGGGATGTACTTGCGACCAGAGACAATTTCACATGTATAATTGTATTTTTAGCTCTACTGTATGTATTTCCGTATTTGAGCGTTCACCGGTCGCACACGAACTCATTTTGTCGATTGTGTGTGCCAGGAGGGCATATCCCCGACGGTTTCTGGGTTGTGTGGGAAGGACCCCCCTATCGCCGTCACTCACTAGGCAACGGTTCCAAATGTCGTCGCGGAAAGGGGTTAAAAACCGTTTGTATAGCACCCATGTGTACTAGTGTCCTATAATGAAAAATTCCCACTAGTATATGAAAGTGACAACATAGGAGACTCTCCATATGAAAAACATGGTGCTACTGTGAAGCACAAGTGTGGTAAAGGATACTAACGATGCCCCTTCTCTCTTTGTTATTTTCTTTTATTTTTTCTTTCTTTTTCTTTCTTTTTTTCTTTTTTCCTTTTTCTCTCTCATTGTTCGGAGTCTCACCCCGACTTGTGGGGGAATCATAGTCTCCATCATCCTTTCCTCATTGGGGCACTGCTCTAAAAATGAATAATGATGATAATCACACTTCTATTTACTTATAACTTAAAAGAAGCAAAAATTACAACTCAATACCTATGACAAATTATGACTCTATATGAATGCCTCTGGCATGTACCAGGATGTGCAATGATCTAGCGTAATATGTATGAAAAATGACGAACGGTGGCTGAGCCACAACTACTATGTCGGCTATATGACCATGCAAAGCAATATGACAATGAATGCTCAAGTCATCAAACGGAAGCGGTGGAAGTTGCATGGTAATATATCTCAGAATGGCCATGGAAAATCCATAATAGGTAGGTATGGTGGCTGTTTTGAGGAAGATATAATAAGGCTTATGTGTGATAGAGTGTATCATATCACGGGGGTTGGATGCACCTGCGAAGTTTGCACCACGTCTCGATGTGAGAAAGGGCAATGCACTGTATCGTAGACGCTAGCAATTTGCTAAAAGGTAAGAGTGCATATAATCCATGGACTCACATTAGTCATAAAGAACTCATATACTTATTGCAAAAGTTTATTAGCCCTCGAAGCAAAGTACTACTACGGATGCCCCAAGGGGGATAGATTGGTAGGAAAAGACCATCGCTCATCCCCGACCGCCACTCCTAAGGAAGACAATCAATAATAAATCATGCTCCAAATTCATAGCATAACAAGAGACTATACATGCATGCTTCGGGAATCACAAACCTTAACACCAATATTCTTACTAAACACAACCATTTACTAGTACCTCCCACATATTCCATCTCTATATCGCAAAAACTATTGCAAGGAATCAAACATATCATATTTAGTGATCCATAAGTTTTATGTAGGATTTTATGACTAACCATGCAATTGACCAATTCCTGTTGACTCTCTAAATAGATATAAGTGAAGCATGAGAATTTAATTCTTTCTACAAAAGACCATGCTCTAGTAAATATAAGTGAAGCAAAAGAGCATTCTTCAAATAAAGGTTTTCTATGTGAAGAGAAACAGGCAATCCAAACTTCAAATGATATAAGTGAAGCACATGAAGCATTCTATAAAGCCATACTCAAAAGATATAAGTGAAGTGCAATGAGCATTCTATAAATCAACCATGGACTATCTCATACTAGCATGGTGCATAAAAGAAAAGTGAAAACTAAATGCAAAAGACGCTCCAAGATTTGCACATATCACATGAACGAAACGAATTCGAAAACATACCGATACTTGTTGAAGAAAGATGGGATGCCTTCCGGGGCATCCCCAAGCTTAGACGCTTGAGCTCTTGCCTCTCTTCCTTCTCCTCACATCGAGACCTCCTCGATCTTCGAACACTTCATCCACACAAAACTTAACCGAACTTTTAGTGGCGGGGTTAGTGAATATAGAAATGAAATCCCATAATGTATTGTTGCTACATTATTGTACAATTATAAATAAACATTACCCACTGTATGCTATCACAATTCTATGGCCTCAAGTCAACGAGGCTTCAACAAGAATTCAAACATATGCAAATAATGAAGCTATAACAGCAATCTGTGGAAATAGGACGGTCTGTAAAGATTTGAACATCCACCATACTTCTGTAACTCAAAAAATTATGAAAAAATAGGAAAACTAAAAATTTTGTATAGCAAGACAGTGCAAAAGGTTTCATAACCATTTTACGTACCAGTAAAAACGTAAAATCTAGCACTACAGCCAAAGTTTCTGTTTTGCACCGCACAAACCAACAAGCAATTTAATCATCCTAAAGGCAAACCTTGGCACATTATCTTTATAATACAATGGAATTGTACAAGGGGATAATTATTTTTGTTGAGAAGTTTATGTAATTAAGATTCATAAAGTTTTCGTGAGCATGAACAAAGTTCAAGGAGCTCCCCCACTTCAACAATGCTTGTCTCTCTCACTTTTACTTTCCTTTTTGAAAAGTTTTGTGTTCCCCTCTATATTTTTTTGTATTTAAACTTTATAAAAGCACTCAAAAGAAATAAATGACTCTTTTAAATTTCCGAGTTGTCTCCCTAGCAGCACTTTCTTTAAAGCCATTAAGCTAGGCATAAAGTGCTCAAGTAATGAATCCACCCGGATCCCAAGGTATATCAAAGCCAATTTTAATTAACAATGATTTGGCATTTAGTAATGAGCACAAAGCAACATATATCATGCAATGACGAAGTCTAACTCTCTTCCTATGTATCAGCATGCCATAAAAGAACAATTCATGCACAACAAGTAAAGGCCAATACATAGCATAAGCAGTTTCTTGCAATTTTATCGTGTGGGAAACATAAAGAAGTGGAGATGTAGTTCCTCTCTCATAATAATTGCAAGTAGGAGCAGCAAGCACATGCATATTATATTCATCAAAATCATCATGTGCAACAGTAAAAGGCAATCCATCAATATAATCTTTAACAAGAGCAAACTTATCTGATATAGTGTAGTTGGGAGAATTCAAAAAAGATAATAGGACTATCATGTGTGGGTGCAATAGCAACAATGTCATCCTTAACATAAGGAACTATAGCAAGTTCATCTCCATAAGCATAATTCATATTGGCATCTTGGCCACAATCAGAATAAGCATCAAGTTCATCAAAAAGGGATATTCCAAGTGAATCAACGGGATCATAACAATTATCATAGCATTCATCCTTCGGTGAGAACGAAGGGGCATTAAATAATGTATGAGTTGAAGAGTTACTCTCATTAGAAGGTGGGTACGAGTAGCTAATTCGCTCTTCCTCCATTTGTTCTTCGCTCTCCTCCTCATTCTTTTCATCCAATGAGCTCACAGTTTCATCATTTTCCTCTTCCATAGACTCCTGCAAAATGTTAGTCTCTTCTAGGACAGCCGAGATATTCTCAATAAATGCATCAATATCGCAATTGTATTTATAATTATAATAGCAATATTTAAGAATAGCAAGATTTTCAGGTCTATAACCAGCATCATCATCATCTTCATACTTTAAAAATAGATATTCAATTTCGGAAGCACCCTTAAAAGCAACAAATTCTTCTATTCGTTCCACATCATAGTAATCATATATACATTAGCGTAAGAAGCCAAGGTTTCATTATCATTAAATTTGCATGAAAAGGGAAGATGTGGAGCATTCATCCTAGAGCAACAAGTATAATCATATCTCAAGCATAGATTCCAAGCATACCATTTGAACATATGAATTTGGTCCCATAATAATTTCCCTTTATGAGTCAAGCGATAATCCCTAAAGTATTCATGTTGATCCAACGTTACTCCCATTATATAGTTGAATGGGGTTTTCTTAGGATTATCAAAGTAGTGCATAATATCTTTCACATAATGATCATTGAAGCTTTAAGGAGGTTCCCATCTCCATGGGTAGCAGGTACAACTATTTTTTTGGTATTTTGTGTTCCATATCCATAACTAAAGATAGACAACAACTTAGAACAAGAAATAAAAATTACATGGTGATAAAGCAAACAAGCACAAACAAGAATATTCACCCCACGCTATAACTCCCCGGCAACGGCGCCAGAAAAAGGTCTTGATAACCCACAAGTATAGGGGATCTTTTGTAGCCTTTTCGATAAATAAGAGTGTCAAACACAACGAGGAGCTAAAGGCAGAACAAATATTCCCTCAAGTTCTATCGACCACCGATACAACTCTACGCACACTTGACGTTTTCTTTATCGGAAATAGGTATGAAACTATTTTGTAGGTGTGATGCTACAACTACTTTGCAAGAATAAAACTAGAAGTACTTTGCAAGATAATAGAAGTTAGGTGTTTAGATGTGTCAACTAGAAAGTTATTTGTCCTAGGCAATCGATAACAAGTTCCGGTAATCATTCTTGCAATTCTATATGAGGGAGAGGCATGAGCTAACATACTTTCTCTACTTGGATCATATGCACTTATGATTGGAAATCTAGCAAGCATCTGCAACTACTAAAGATCATTAAGGTCGTGAAACCCAACCATAGCACTAAGTATCAAGTCCGGGTTTAAGCTTCTGTCACTCTCGCAACCCACCATAAGCGAACAACGAACATATTGCAACACCCTACAGCGGGGAGCCCTCATGTTTGCGTGAGAACGGAGGGCACCGTAGGACAACACCATAAATAAAATATACAATCATACCAATCAAGATCACGATTAACCCACAGGACAAAATGGATCTACTCAAACATCATAGGATAACCATAGATCATTGGGAAATAATATATGGAGTTGAGCACCATGTTTAAGTAGAGATTGCAGCGGGGAGAAGAGGTGTTACACCACTGCATAGAGGGGGAGAGAGTTGGTGTTGACGGTAGCAAGATTGTTAATGTAGATCGCCGTCCCGATCATTGCCTCGGTGGCACTCTGGCGCCACTAGAAGCGAGGGGGAGAGAGCCCCCTCCTTCTTCTTCTTCCTTGGCCTCACCCTAGATGGGAGGAGAGTTCCCCCTCTGGTCCTTGGTCTCCATGGCGGCGGAGGGGCGGGAGCCCCTCTGAGATTGGATCTCCCTCTCTGTTCTCTTCTGTTTCGCGTTCCCTAGATCTGGCCGAAAACCGTTTCTTATATTCTGGGAGATCCGTAACTCCGATTGCGCTCAGATTTTAACATGATTTTTTTCCGGATATAAGATTCCTTGCGCCCGAAGTAGAGCTCCAACTGACGTACGAGGTGAGCACAACCCACGCGCCTAGCTCAGGGGTGGTGCGATGGTGTCTTGTGCCCTGCGTGGGCCTCCGTTTGCGGTGATTCCAACTCCCCAAAATCACATATATTCCAAAATAATTCTCCGTAAAATTTTATTGCATTTGTACTTCGTTTGATATGGATATTCTATGATACAAAAACCATGCAAAAAATAGGAACTGGCACTGGGCACTGGATCAATATGTTAGTCCAATAAATCATATAAAAAGTTGAAAAAAGTATGTAAAAGTTGTATAATATTGGCATGAAACAATCAAAATTATTTATACAATGGATATGTATCACTTGGTCTTCACCGCGATGTCGCCCACATAGACGTGGATGTTGAGGCCGAGTTGCGGTAACAGGCATTTCTGCATGTAGCGTTGGAACATGGCGCCGGCGTTCTTCAGGCCGAATGACATGGCGATGTAGCAATTTTCCCCAATGGGTGTGATGAAGGACGTCTTCAGGGCATTGGCTGGGTCCAGATTTATGTGGTGATAGCCGGAGTAAGCGTCTGCAGGATCTCACAGCCGGCTGTGGAGTCGATGACTTGATCGATCCAAGGGAGGGCGAACGGGTCCTTGGGGAAGGCCTTGTTCAGGCTGGTGTAGTCGACACACATGCACCAGGTCTTGTTTTTCTTTAGGAAGAGGGCTGGGTTGGCCAACCACTCGGGGTGGAACACTTCCATGATGAAGCCGGCCACCAAAAGCTTGGCGACCTCTTCGTCGATGGTTCTTCTCTTCTCCTTGGAGAAACAACGTAGGGGTTGGCGGACAGGCTTGGCATCCTTGCGGACGTGGAGTTTGTGCTCGGCGTACTTCCTCGGGATACCCGGCATGTCCTTTGTGGTCCATGCGAAGATATCCCAATTCTCACGGAGGAAGTCGACGAGCTCGCCTTCCTATTTGCTGTCGAGGCGAGTGCCCACGACAATGTGTCTGCTGCAGCCGGGATCTTTCGGGTTTATCTTGACCTTCTTGGTCTCCTTAGAGGGCGAACAAGGCCTCGTTGGCCGGCTCCTTGTCCGGAGTCGGCGCGGCCAACGTCTCATTGGCCAGCGCGACGATCCGGTCGAGCTGGCGCTGCTCCTCGGCTATGATCAGCGACTCGGCAGTCTGGTGCCGTCTCAAGCACACTCTAGGGACTTGTGGTAGTCGCCGGTGATGGTGATGAGGCCCTTCAGACCCGACAGCTTCATCTTCAGATAGGCGTAGTGGGGGACCGCCATGAACTTGGCGAGTGCGGGCCGGCCCAGCAGCACATGATATGCACTGGACAGGTCCACCACCTCGAACCAGAGCGGCTCGCGTCAGAAGTGGTTGCTATCGCCGAACAAGACGTCGAGCTGGATCCGGCTGATCGGTGAACAAGAGAGGTCAGGAACGATGTCGTGGAAGATCGCCTGGGTCGGCTCCAAGTCTTTGGCCTTGGGGCCGAGCTTGGTCATGGTGTCGCGGTAGAAGATGTTGATGCTACTGCTGCCATCGATGAGGACCCGCGAGAACTTTCACATGCGCCGGGGTCCAACTATGGTAGGGTTGAGGACGAGGGCGTAGCCACCCGGGTTCGGCATGACGGTCAGGTGGTCTTCCTAGGTCCAGGTGACCGGGCGCTCCGACCAGTGCATGTACCGGCTTGGCCGGGATGACGGTGTTCACCTCTTGTCAGAGCAGGCACTTGCTCTGCTTGTCGTCACCAAGGCTGGTGAAGACGATGTAGGTCATGTTCTGGTTGGGGTAGACATCATCGCACATTGCGTCGCCAGCCGGAGGCGGGGGAGGACGAGGCGGAGACGGCGGCCCCGCTCCCGAAGCCGGAGGAGGAGGCGGGATATCGCCCCTCATGATGCGCTTGGTGATGGCGCACTACCGAAGCGTGTGCGTGGATGGCCTCACGCCACTGTGGTGCTTGCAGGGAGCGTCGAGCATCTCTTCGAAGCTCATGGCGGGCTGCCACGCCGTCTTGCTGGTATGCCGCCGTTTGGCGGCTGGCTCGGCCGCAAGTGCCTGTTCAGCGACCGCGACAAGCCGGTTGTCGTAGCGCTGAGCCTGCTGGTCGGCCTTGCGCTTGTTGTTCTGTTGGTTGTTCTATTGCCGGCTGCTTTCGCCGGCTGGCTTGGGAGGGGGAACCAGCTTCGCCTTGCCGGCTTCGTCCAGCGCTACCTGGATCTTCATCGTGGAGTCGGCATTGGCGTACTTGTCCGCCGTCACCATGAGCGCGGCCATGGTGGCCGGCTCAGAGCGCAAGAGCTTGTGCTTGAGGAGGGTGCCATCCCGGCACCCCCTGAAGAAATACTGGATGGCCTGGATTTTGTGGACGCCCTCAGAGCTGTTCCGGAGCTCGGTCCAGCGCGCGAGGTACTCACATTCGGCTCCGTCGGCCCCTGCACGCACATGGCGGGCTGGCTGGGGCGGCCGGGTCGCTTGTAGGTACCGGTGAAGTTGCGTACGAAGGCCTGCTCGAAGTCGACCCACGCGTTGATGCTGCCCGCCCGCGGGCTGTTTAACCACGTGCGGGCCGAACCCTGGAGCATGAGCGAAGCATAGCGCATGGCGAGATGGCGGTTGTCGCCCGCAATGCCAATGGTGGTGGTGTAGTTGATGAGACAGTCCTCCGGCTTGACACTGCCGTTGTACTTGGGGTGTCGCGGGGAAGCGTGAACCCCTTGTGTAAAGGCTCATCCCGGATGCGCGGGCCGAAGCACGCCAGCCCAACGGTGTTGTTCTCCTCTAGCTCTAGGGAGAGGGAAAGCTGGTCGAGGCAGTGGCGAGCGTCGGCGTCATCGATGGCGTGCGAGCCCAGCCGACTGGCAACCGCGCCGTGGGGGGCCTGGTTGACTGAAGTCGGACGTTGGCTGGGTTGTGGGGAGGATCACGTCGGCGCCGGTCTTCCGGGGCCGACTCGTCACCCAAGCTACCGGTAATCATCAGAGCGCGGTTGTGTTGGGTCTGGATGAGGCTGTAGTGTGCTTCACTGGGTGGCGAAGACACCGTGTTATGCTGGTCCCCGGGACCGTCGGTGTGGATCGAGTCGGACCCCGCTGGCTTGGCGAGTTGGTTGAGGTGGTCCTGCCACGCGTTGGCCGTGTCGAGGAGGTCGTTCACCCGCTTCAGGCGGTCCTTCAGCTCCTCGATGGCGAGCTGGTCCAGGCCGACTGCGGCCGCCTGCGCGGCGCACATATTCTTCACGGGGGTCTCATAGACGGGAGGGATTGCGCTGAAGGCGCGGTTGATCGCGTCACCCCGGGCCTGCACGTCGATGACCCGGCTTGGCTCGGCCGCGGCGGTCGTGAAGCCATAGGCGGCATTGCGCTCCAGCTGAGAAGAGTCCAGGCGGCGCTGCATGGCATTGAGCGTCTCGGACAAGTCCAGCAGGCGCCGGCAGTCTTCCTCGAGCCGAGCCAGGGTCTCGGCGACGTTGGAGGCGTCGACATCGGTGGCGATGCGAACGCGAAGGCTCTTCATCATGGAGCGCAATGGGTTCAACGGGTTGGCGCGTTACTTTGCGGCCCAGGCTTCGGCGACCTTCCTCGTCATGCTGGACAAAGTAGAAGCGCCGGTGTCGGTGACGAATACCTCTACGTAGAGGTCCATCGCCCTGGCTGGAGCACCGTCGCCGGGGGAGATGGGGGAGTCGGAGATGTCAAGTACCTCGCTGGGGTACTCATCGGTCGCGGGCGCATTGGAGATGCACAACACGGTGAAGGAGGCGGCGAGCGCGTCGATGACGTCGTCCGCCAGCGTGACGGGCTCGTCTGGGTCGGAGAGGAGCCCCGTCTAGAACATGTCTCCGGCCGGAACCTCAGGCTGCCCCACGGTGGGCGCGAACTATCGTGGTGGGCGCACGATAGATGCCAAGGGATGGCTAAAGAGAGGAGGAGGATCGAGGGCACCGGTGGGCTCCAGAGGCGAGGTTAGTATGAGCGAGCGCGGGACGCAAGACATACCCAGGTTCGGGGCTCTCCATAGAGATAACACCCCTAGTCCTGCCGAGTTTTGTTTATATGGAATAGTACAGAGTTGCTCCTAGAGTTGTTTGGAGGAAGAAAGAAGACAGACCAAGGCTTTGGCTGCTCCTTCTCCTCGTGTATGTGTGTGTGCTACTGGTGGCTCAATCTTCTATTCGCCCCTATGCATGAGGGTTCCTGGGGGTTTTATAGATCAACCCCCCTAGGGATACAATGGTAATGTTACAAGGCCGTGGGGCCAGGTTGTCATTGTCTGGGAAGCCGGTGCTGGGACCCGCCGGGTGTCAGGGCTTGTCGGGTTCTCCGGGCGCGGGCCCTGTGCACCAGGGGGCACTGTTTACCATCTTGTCAATCATCACAGAGTGGCCTGGTCGAGTCCGCTATAGTGGTGCACCGTGAGGTCGCCGCCCACTGGCGTCAGCAGTGATGACGGGTGCACTGTAGCCACGCCGGCCCTGGTCAGCGGGTAGGTGGGGCACTGTTGCCATGCCTCGGCTGGCCAGAGGAGTTGGTGGGGCACTGTTGCCTTGCTCACCCTTGAATGGAGACTCGTCCCATCGTACGGCTGGGATGGGACGGGATCTGAACCGTGGCCAGGTTGAGGAATACGCCAAGGAGGGAGCTGGCTTGTTGGAGAAGTCTCGCTATGCCGGGTTCGGTTGTCTTGTGCCAGCCGTTGGCGCCGGGTTAAGGAGTTTTGCCGGGTGGAAGGACTTGGCCCGGTTGAGCAACCCGACCATGTGTGAGTCGGCTTGAGGGGCGTTCCTGGCCCTGATGTTTTTAAAAAGGATCCGGGTTTCATTGCCTGCCCAGGGTTCATCCCCACGACAGGTGGTGTTGCAAGTTTAGTTATAACAGAAGGTGAATCTAAAGCAGAACTGGATGGCAGTTCCTTACCTCCCCTCGTCTTAGAGGGATAAATCTTAGTCTTATCATCCTTCGGATTCTTCATAGTGATAAATTGATAATAATCCCCAGTGACTCAACAAATATAGCTATGCTCCTCGACAACGACATAGAAAAAGGTCTTGATAACCCACAAGTATAGGGGATCGCAACAGTTTTCGGGGGTAGAGTATTCAACCCAAATTTATAGATTCGACAAAAGGAGAGCCAAAGAATATTTGAAGGTATTAGCAGTTGAGTTGTCAATTCAACCACATCTGGAGATTAATTATCTGCAGCAACATGATCAGTAGCAAAGTAATATGATAGTTTTGATAGTAGTGACAGTAGCAATGGTAATGGTAACAGTGATAGCGATAATTTTGTAGCAAGTGAAACAGTAACGATAGAAGTAGTAACTTAGCAAGAACAATAAAATATAAATTCGTAAGCATTGGATTAGTGATTTGTTGGATGATAGTCATCATGTGCCAGTCATAACCTAGGGCGATACAGCACTAGCTCCAGTTCATAAATATAATGTAGGCATGTATTCCGTCAATAGCCATACGTGCTTATGGAAAGAACTTGCATGACATCTTTTGTCCTACCCTCCCTGGCAGCGGGGTCAAATTGGATACTAAGGGATATTAAGGCGTCATTTTAATAGAGAACCGGAACAAAGCATTAACACATGGTGAATACATGAACTCCTCAAACTACGGTCATCACTGGAAGTGGTCCCGTCTATTGTCACTTCGGGGTTGCTGGATCATAACACGTAGTAGGTGACTATAACTTGCAAGATCGGATCTAGAACATGGATATAATGGTGATAACATAAACGGTTCAGATCTGAAATCATGACACCCGGGCCCAAAGTGACAAGCATTAAGCATGGCAAAGTCATAGCAACATCAATCTCAGAACATAGTGGATACTAGGGATCAGGCCCTAACAAAACTAACTAGATTACATGATGAATCTCATCCAACTCCTCACCGACCAGCGAGCCTATGAAGGAATTACTCACTCCCGGTGGGGAGCATCATGGAATTGGCGATGGAGAAGGGTTGGTGATGACGAAGAACGAAGATCCCCCTCTCCAAAACCCCAAACGAACTCCAAATCTGGACTCCCGATGAAGAACAAGAGGTGACGGCGGCTCCTTCTCGTGGATTGTGATAATTCTTTCTCCTTGATTTTTTCTCCGAATATGTGATTTTGTAGTATCAGGGTTGAGGTCTGCGAGGCCACTAGGTGGGGACAACCCACAAGGGCGTGCCTAGAGGGGGCGCATCCTGGTGGGTTGTGCCACCCAGGTGCCCCCCTCCAGTGGATCTTGGCTCCAGAAATTCTCTTTATTGATATAAAAATTCCTCGCAAAGTTTCGTTCCATTCTGAGAACTTTTATTTCTACACAAAAACAACACCATGGTAGTTTTGCTGAAAACAGCGTTAGTCCGGGGTTAGTTTCATTCAAATCATGCAAATTAGAGTCCAAAACAAGAGCAAAAGGGTTAGGAAAAGTAGATATGTTGGAGACATATCAATCATAAACTCAAAGTTCATCGAATCCCAACAAACACACCGCAAAAAAAGAGTTACATCAAATAGATCTCCAAGAGACCATTGTATTGAGAATCAAAAGAGAGAGAGGAAGCCATCTAGCTACTAACTACGGACCCATAGTTCTACAATGAGCTACTCACGCATCATGGGAGAGGCACCAATGAGGATGATGAACCCCTCCATGATGGTGTCTAGATTGGATCTGGTGGTTCTGGAACTTCCGGCGCCTAGAATTGATTTTCGTCGACTCCCCTAGGGTTTCTGGAATATTGGAGTATTTATACAGCAAAGTGGCGGTGCAGGAGTGTCACGGCCCTATAATTTGCTTGTAAATAGTTAAATAAGGGTGCATCATGCATCATGTATAAATTCCAGTGAAATTTGAATTGAGGGAATTCTCAAGCCTCAGAAAATTCCTTTAAAAAAGGAGGCAAGAACCCTTAAAATTGCATTCAGTGAAACCAAAATGGCCTTCATTAATGTTTGATAATTTTGGCAAGGGTTTGGATCCAAACCAAAATAGTGAACATTTTTAAGGAATTATTTTGGAATTGAACTTAAATCACTATTGCATTTCAATTTGGATTTATATTCATATAACTAGAATATATTTTCAAATAACCCTGAAATAATTTATGTGCTCCTTGATAAGTACAGAAAATCCACATAAAAATGTTCAAAAGTGTTTGACATTGTTCTGGATTTGTTCTGAATTTGATAAGTGGCAAATAAATTAAAACAGAAGAAAGATAAAAAAGGCAGAAGAGCTTACCTTGCCCAAACCTACCTAGCGGTCAAGTTGGCTGGCCCAACCCAGCAGCCTTCCCTCCCTGCTGTCTTCCTTGCGCCAGTGGGCAGCGCGCATGGTCAATGCACGCCGGCACGCGCCCGGCCACCTCCCGCTTGTCGCCTTGCCCTGGACCGGCTAGAAACTCCACGTTGTAACACCCCGGATGTACCTTTCCATATTTATAACTCCAACTCTTGCCATTTTCGGCTATGTGATATGATATTCCATTCGTGGTTGGGTTTTTGTCTTCATTTTGCATTTTTCTCATGTCATGCATTTCATATCATGTCATCATGTGCATCTCATTTGCATTCGTGTTCGTCTCATGTATCCGGTCCTTTTCCCCGTTGTCCGTTTCGCAACCCGACGCTCTCTCATGCACCCGTTGTACCCCTCTTATCTCGTTTCGTAAACGGGAGAAAAAGTTCTCGGAATGGGCCAGGATTTGTCAAGTGGCCTTGGTATATCACCGGTAGGTCGCCTGTCAAATTTCGTTCCATTTGGAGGTCGTTTGATGCCCCAACGGTTAACCGGGTAACCGCAAAAGCCCATCTCTTGTTGTAGCCCAACACCCTCCAAAACAGCCCACTAAACCATTTAAACCGTTTCCATGCTCTCCGTCGTTGGATCACGATCGTGTGGGCGAAAACCGCACCTCATTTGGACTCTCCTAGCTCCCTCTATTTATATATATATATATACATATATATATATATATATATATATATATATATATATATATATGCCCTCTCCCCTGAAATTTGCGGGAAAACCCTATTCTCCTCCTTCCTCCCGCCGCCGGATGTGTCCACCCCGCGTCGGACACGTCCAGTCGCGCGCCCCATCCACCCGCCGCACGCCATGTGGCAGCCACCCGCCGCCACCCGCCGCGGCCCG